>NC_142638.1:305530-608560 GCF_059453375.1 Lepisosteus platostomus
AAACACAAATCCAAAACTAAAATTTTGATTGTATATTTACTACATTGCTATGACAAATTAGTTTAAAACCTTTTTTGGAAAGTCTCGCTGTACTGATGATGGGGGGGACAACCTCAAAGGACCTTCAGGACGGGAGCAGGGGACCCCTCTGAACAGGGGCAACTCACGATGGTCGTGTAGAGCGACAGGTTCGCCGTTCCCCTGGAAGACCCCGAGGGGGCTTGGCGGGGCTCACCTGCTCGTGTGTGACGGGTATGAGCCGCTGCTTCGACAGCTCCCGCAGCGTGTTCAAGTCTGTCCGCATGTCCAGCTTGCATCCCACCAGGACCACCTTGGCATTGGGGCAGAACTCCTGGGTCTCTCCCTGCCACTGGAAAACCAAACATCCATGAGCGTCACAGAAAATGGGTCTCCACATCCCAGATCCTTGGGAACCCAGGACCTTCACACCAGCAGCGGTTTGGTCAAATGTCATCCTTGAGCTGTGGGCGATGTGAAGAACAGTTTCCTGGTTTCGTCACTCCTGTCTTGTTTCTCCTCAGATTTCCCAGCCGTGCACACTTATGCAGTGACAATCAAAGGAAAAAGTGGAATAGATAAAAATGATCCTAATAACATGGTGAATGATACAAGTAAAGACTAGACATCATTATAAAAAGACAGGAGATATACTTCTAGCTCGTATTTCCCAACAAGCAGCCTGTGAAGTCTGCATGGAGATGACTCAAGCAGCTCACAGATACACCGGGGGGGGGGGGGGGGCAGGATTGCTTTGAGGTAAAAATTGTCAGATCTTATTTGTGGACTATCACTGGTACAGTATATAAATACTCGTTATTCAATATGCAACATCTTCTGAATTTCAATTAGTGTAACTACGTCCCTGATTTTATTAAAAAGACATGACTATACATAATTCCCCTGCAGTATAACTTGCTGACAAACAGGGACCCAGGTCTGACATGGAAATTGGGGTCTACAGGTCTTAAAACTAAAGAAGGGGAAATCTATAACTGAGAGCATTCCTATTACCAGAAGAACATTTCCTGCAGTCTGGGCACTAAATAATTGCCTTTTGGAATTTGAAGGCATGTGTTCTCTGGCTTTCCCTTAATCTGCAGCCTCCCTCATTACCACTGCGTTGTTTGTGCTCATTAACCACCCCACTCTCATCACTGCCGACTCCCTGCTTAGCATGGCCCCCGTTTTGTTATTCTAACCTCGCGCCGCACTTTCTAGATGTGGAAAATTCATCAGGCTCTTGCAACTGCTTGAAATTTAAAGAGCTTTGTCTAGCTGTGCTTCATTTGCTAATGTGCTACATTAATTGATAGTTAATAGGAAACAAAATGCAATATGGCAAGAGGACTTTGAGATATTTTATAAGAAAATCTATAAAATAAAATTAGTCATTAAAGAACAATGCAATTACACTGTCCACAAAGCAGTTTGTCAGGAATGGTGTACAGGAAATGTATCAGTGTTTATTGTAAACAACACAAGAGAGTACAAGCAGACATCAGATTCAAACTGCTCTTCAGATGCACCTCTAAATGACTAGACCACAAGGTCAAACAAACACCCATTTCCCCAAATAGGGTGGGGGTAAAATCGGGGGTACCTGACCTGGTTCTCGAGGGTCAGTGTCCTCCAGGTTTTAAAAGTTACTTTTCTATTGCTTAATATTGTCTTATTTGAGACCTAAATAAACAAGTGATTGGATTCCTTATCCAAATAATTTGCCCAGTTTAATCACTTAGAAAACGCATTAAATGAAACCAAAGATTCTGTGGGTAATGGGGACTGGTGTTGACCTAGCAGCATCATGAAGTTTGAGTAGGGAGAGGCATCAGCATGTGAAGGCTGCAAAGGAACAGGTAAAGGTTTATTCCATGCTGAAAGGAAGGGAAAACGGATACAGTGTTTCGGCTGTAGAGGCTTGAAGACGTCTTGAAGGATCCACAGCCAAGTGTCTCTTCCTTTCCTTCCAGCAGAGAATAAACGTTTACCTGTTCCCCAACCAGATCATTGTACCTCACCAGCTCTTTATTTAGGTAAATATCTAACTTAAAAATAAAAGGACGACTGGTATGTTGCACACAAAAAAATAATTTGATTGAAGACGTTTCATCAGCTGGTGAGAACACTGAAGCAAAGTTTAAAATGTCTGCACTCCGACATTGGAGTTGAAGGTTCATTACAATGGGTTCCCAGTGTAAAGAACATTTCTTGTTCCTTTTGTTTGAAGAAAGGTGCGATTAATGCTATTGAAGTGACAGGCATCTGGAAACACTGTGGTATTAACTTGAATTCTTTTGTATATGAACCACAGAGTGATCAGCTAATTGTCCTTTGGTTTCTCCAATGCACATCTGGTTGTATTTTTTCAGATAATGCAGCCAACTACTCCTTTAGACTTGTATGCATGTGAACGCCGTGTGACAATTTAGAGCCTCTGATTTCTGTGCAGGGCCTGATGTTCGTGCAGGTGGTACATGTTGACTTAATGCCTTTTTCTAGAAGTCCCTTAGTGCCAAATCCCACTGTGGACACTGTCCAGGTTTTATGTTTTTTATAACTTTTAGATTGTGACCACTGAATTCCTTTGTGTAAAGCAGAGGCTGATAGAAATTACTCATCATTGTGTCTTCCACTGTGAGTGTAAGAATTTCCATTGAACAAAAGGTGTTCAAAGTGAGGCCATGTTAGCTGATCTCAAAATGATGAGTACTGGAGGCTCTTTTAATCTCCACTCATTAAGGAGCCAATTAAGTGTAGTTAAATCTTTGGTTTTAGAAATGATACGGTATAGGCTTTTAGAATGTTTTACTTTAAAATGTTTTCATGTTTTTGTGTGCGAGAGAGAAGTGGGTATGCAGGTTTGTAATTTGAATATTTGTTTTCCATCAATGAAAGTGGTAAATTATTCAGGAATGTTTTTTGTTAGTACAATCATTAGGTCCTTGGACAAACTAGATTTCCAACACTGCCAAAAACAGATCTTTAGGAATTTTAATTTTCTCCAATGGTATTTTATGACTGACTTTGAAAACGGTTTATGGCACTTTTAAAAATAGACCATTTCTTAATATTGGTTCCATTCAGTTATAAATGATAGAATTCGGTTCATGTATATGTATGACATATGTAATTTATGTTGACATCGTCGAGGGAATATTTTAAATTTGTTTTAAAATGCCATTTCCTCAAAGTTTTTGTACTTTTTCTATAAATAATGTAAGTGTCCATTTCCTTCTTACCACACTTCTAACTTACATTTTTCTTCTCTACTTCTGTCCTGAGATTGTTTAAACCAAACCATCCTTATCTTTTTTTAGCCGGTTATCTGTACAATGATGTTCTACCTTCTATTATTTACCTAAGTTGTGTAAAAATCTTCAATTGTTAGAAAGTACTGACAGACATTAAAAGCCGCAACTAATGCTAGAGATTCCCGTGCTCATTGGTTGCATTTATAATGCCTTGGTATATTTAAAGTAAACCTTCAGCAAGGCTATGTTTAGCTCAAATAAAGCAACTTAACTGAGGACATACCTGTAAGAGTCTATTTATGGCTTTTCATCTCAATAAGGAGGTAACCACATTCATACTATAAAAGAGATTTAGTTTATATTTTTCCAATTGCTCCAAATCCTGTAGCTGATCCTGGCGCTGAGGACAGAGCCACTGACTTTCTTATACTGTGCAAGAAGAAGCTCAAAGAACTGGGATTCACAATTATATCCTTATAGCTTGAGGCAGATTAAAAATTGCAAGAGCAGGCTATGATCAAGACTGTGGCACTGCGAAAAATATATTTTAATAACAACTTGTCAGAAGCATCAAAAAGTATTTAAAAAATTAAAATGATAGCCTGATTTGTTTGACACAGAATGTAGACAAACTAAAAATAAAACCGTTGCAATCAAGCAGATAACCACACAGCTTGCTAATCACTCCATTCAGAAAGGAAGCTAGATCAAGCCATAGAATGGATTACACTTCCTCACAAAATGCTCTTCTTCACAAAACGTGTGAACAACAGTTTTCATCTCTGCCAAAACATTAGTGGCAAATGTTTTCAAAGCTGGTCTATAATCTTGTTTAGACAAACACTGAAACGTAATCTTCCATAAGAAACTCATGTTTTAACTTGTGTCTTATTCAGAACAATGAAAACAACAGGAAATGTTTTTTAAAGATTTGTTTCACAGTTGTCTAGTTACCCACAAGGCTACCTCATTCTCACATGTATGACACGACCTGTTTATCACTATTAAAGTCGTCAAAGGCATGCAGGATGACTCAGACCTACTAAAGCAAAGGGATCCTATTATGCAATAAACAGAAGACAATTTAAAAATGAAGTATTATGTTAAGCATGTCATACATAAACAACTGAATAAAACTGGGAAGTTGTCGTTCAATAAGGAATTTTACAACTTCATAAGAAGATCAGAGATCATGGCAATGCCACCCATTATATTAATATACAGTAGACCCATGTCAAGGTTACAGATAAGAGGAGACTGTGACCCATAATCATTCAGTTACAAATAACTGACCCAAGCTAGATCTTTGAACTAGCTGCAACTTGAAGCACCATCTTCCCCAATGAGGCTGGATGGCTTGTTCCAGACACCAACACATCTTAGTGTAAATACACTTTTTTGTGTTTAGATTCCTGAGGATTATGTTCTAATAAACATTGCCATGGAATGATTGTTACATCGTTTACATCCCACACACATCATTAGCAGGCCAAACCTTAGAATAGCTGTAGAAACAGAAGAATTTTCCCTCTGTCCATTCCAAAGGACATTCCACCATTTTATACCACAGGACCAATGTCATGTCTCCACTGGACTGTGTGTATGGACCCTACTTGATGCAGAAGACCAAACCACTAGATACTGTGGTGTCTATGCATGCTCCATTTTATGCTTAACATTATTTTGATCCCCTTGTTGTCTTGCCTCAGTGTCAGCTGTTTGATTTGGTAGTGAATATGCACTGAACAGTCACATACACGACTTTTATAGGCTGTTTATTAATCTTGATATTTGAGCTTAAACGACAGCTTGACAGAGCTGCGTGAGAAAATGCAGGGATAAATATTTCCTGTTTGTTCCCGACGTATGTAGGAGGAATGTGGTAAATCCTTTATTTATTGTGCTGGTGTTGCCACATATTCTGTAGTAGTACAGAGATTCATCTCTGGAGAAGACTATTTACGCCACAGGATCACAGAGTACAAAAACTCTTCACTTCTTCCTTCATTTAGACAAAACCTTTGACGTGTTTATCCTATTATATCTTATTATCCTAATGCAATCTATTACAAATACTTCCTAAACACACTTAGTGTGAAGCTACAATCTAACAAACACCTGCTCCCCTGATAGGAGTTGGGGGTACAATCTGGGGGAGAGTGTGATCGGGGGTACCTGACCTGGTTCTCGAGGGTCAGTGTCCTGTAGGTTTTTAAGGTACTTTTCTATTGCCAGTTAAGATCGAAATAAACAGGTCATCAGATTTCTTATCCAAATAATTAGCTCAGTTTAATCATTTTAGAAAACACATGAAATAAAACCAAAGGCCTCTGTGGCTAATGAGGACTGGTGTTGACCCAATAGTATCAGTATGCCACAAATTAAAGGAAAACAAGCTTTGTGGTAATACAGAGATTACCAGTACAAAAACTCTGCACTTCTTTCATGTAGACAGCGCCTTCAAAGTGCTTATCTTATTACAGATACTTTCTAAACATACTTGGTGCAAAGCTACATCAGTGGAAAGAGGACGGGATGCGTCTAAGACATCTCCCAACTGGCAGTTCCAGACTTCCCAGTGTTTGTTTTGTTCTGTCGCTCTTGTAATGCCTTTGCTCATTGTGCACAGCTGGTAACAGTAAATTGGTCATAATAGGAACGATCATTTCAGATGTTCAGTGAAGTTCTGCTAACAATCTAACAAGCCAATATAAAGTGCTTAGTGTACTTAGTACTTTGGTGGTAATTCACGTGGCTGAGGAAATAATGATAGCAATGGTTGAAGATCAGCATTGATCACATCCCCCCAAAAACATCCCCAAAACAGATGAAGATTTCAAACAGAAAGCTAAAAGCAAGTCGATTCGGCAGCAGTTTGCAACCAAGAAGAAACTGCATGAACATTGACTAACCGAGAAGTGCTTATAATGCAGGCATGAGCTTTTTTTATTAAGTAGAGATTTATATATGCAGTATGTTGAAGGGATACTGATGGTGAACGAACAAAGTGAGGAGCTTGTATGATGTGGGTGAGAACGTGAGTAAGTGAACAGGTGGCAGCAGTAGCTATCTTGAGATTGGAACTCTGTGGTGACCTGGAAGAGAAGCCTGATGCAGATGTTAGAAGAGAGCTACCACTTGGTGAAATTTGCAAGACAGAAAGGATAAGGATGTTGTCCAAGCAGAAACTCCCCAAAAAAAAATATCCACTACATTGATTGAGAGAAGCTTTGGGGGGGGGGGGGGGGGTAGTTGAGGAGTTGAGGGCCAACACTGCGCAAGCTGAAGACCAACTGATGGAGGAAGAGGGGAAACCCACCACCATAGCGGCTAGGGCTGTGAATGAGGAACGAGGACGTCTGGATTGATAAATGTAGGCTGGGGCCATTGGCACCATAGGTTGGATGCTCAACCAGAAATGTAGAGAAAAAGGGCATTGAGGGAGAGCAGATCAAATAAGATTAGCAAAAGAGAGAGGGGATATGAATCATCCGCAGTTGTGAGTTTTAAGGAAGGTTGAGAACATCAGAGGAGCAAAGAAAAGTGCAGATGACAAGCCTCCGCAGAATGTGTCAGAGGGTTGAGATTGAAGAGGCAAGAAAGGAATTCCAGTGCTGGTTTGCAGGAGATAATCCTATAAAGGTAAGGTCTTACTTCATGTTTGCTAATGGATGTATACTAAGGTTTTATACCTAGTCTAATTTTTAAAGACCTTAAACATCAAGCAACATATTCAACAGCAGCAAAACTATTGCAAGGAAGAAGTGGGACTATATCCATGGAAGAAGAAGAGGCATGGTGAGATCTTTGTTTGGTTTAAAAATGGAAGAAGCCTGGCCTTAACTGTGGCCCTTGACCTCTGGCCCTTGACTCCCAGCTGCAGCCGGTTGCCCCAGAAGATCACAGGTCAAAGATCACAGTGCCTCAGACTCCCAGGCTGGAAAAAGCAAAGTAATATTGTTCACTCTCGAGGCATGCTCCCTCCTCACCTCCGGTTATTAACTTCCTGTTCCCACATAGTGAGAGCTCTGAGGATTGACAGTAGCTTTAATTTAGCAGCAGGTCTCATGCCCTGAAAGCAGAATGTTGTTATGAAGCTGAAATGGCACTGAAAAACACAATCTGGTAACCCTGGAGTCTTCTGCCAAGCACAAACAAGTAACTTATTTTAAAAATCATATTGCACTATTTTTTAGTTATTTTTTCTCCCTAGCTTTTGCCCTTTCGTTTTAAGATCTGACAATTCCAGTGATATTGTGGAACTGGAGATCTACAATGTCGGGTTCAGATTCAAGTTGTGGCCTTTATTCACCAATCATAAGGGAAAATGTATAAATCAGTTTCTGTAGCAGATAAGGATTACAAACCCTCTACATTATTCGTGCCCAATCATCCATGTCTGTTTTTTAAAATAAACACAATCAAAGCAGTTAATCAATTCTACTTCTGGAATGAAAGATTGTTTTAACCCTTTTTACGTGCTAAGGAAACTCCATTTGAAAGATCAAATAAGATACCCTTATGGTATAATATTCTGCCAAGGTGGCCATGTGCTCATAGTCTTCAAGTTTAATTAATTATATTGGGGGGAGTTTTGCAGTCTCAACATGTAGGCTGATTAATAAGTTACAAGCTTACCTAAATAAATACTTGAGGCCACAAAGGCAGAAAAGGAAGGAGAAACAAGACCAAAACAAATAGCCCAGAAGATGCATGGCATTTTCAAACGGTCCCAAAAAAGTGTGATTTCAGAACAGCAAAACTGCACTAGGATGCTTACTAGTGACTGTGTACATGAAGTTGCAGAATTTATCGCCATTCTGGAAATTCTTCTCTAGAAACATGAGGAAAAGTGTATTTTTCCCTTTGGCTTGTTACAATGCTGGAGGTCCCAGTGTTTCAGCTTTACTGATTAATGGGTACTAGGTGCTCTCACCAAGGTGAGTTAGGAAAATTGCCTTGATACCAATAAGACATTGAGGTGCTGCAGGACAACAGATGGCAAAGACTGAGTAAAAGGTGTGCACAAATCAGATTCTCATATTGCAGACACTAATTTCTGATTATTTAAAGCAATATCAGTTCTCATCACTAAACTAACTGCTTGGCAAATGTAATGGGGCTATTGACATCCTTTCTATTTTAACCTTTATTTTGTTATGCTTAAGAGTCAGAGCCTTTGAAATGATATTTAGCAATGACGTCACAAAAAATCAATAAAAGTTAATAACAGCTGTAAACTCAAGTTCTTCAATGATTTTTTTTTAACCAAGGAACTACTTTTAAAGTCACGAAACTCTGCATTGCCAAACCTACACTTCTCTATAGGAAGCATAAACCCGATTGCTCTGAATGTTTCTGAAAAAAGCTGGCATTTTCGGATGCTGCCAATTCAGACATTTAACATGTTGATAATGAAATCTTCAGCTGGGATCACAAGAAGATACATCTAGATCCTAGAACTCAAACACGCACCCTGTGAAGATCTGAAAGCTAATCGATCAAGCAAGACACAAATGGCTTCCTCTCTTTTGTAATCTATCACATGCTCTTTGACACAAGAGCTCCCAATAGAACAGTGAATGAAAACAGAATTTTGAATTGGCAGCAAGCACTGTGGAAGTGTGCAACAACATATTTTCATTCTCACAGAGAGCTTGCACATGCTCACTCGCCGTTACAAAACCCATACTCAATGAAGAATGAGGAACTGTAGACTTCTTCAACCTACAGTACCTATTTTCTAGCCACTTGTCTTTTGGTATATCACAAGCTGCAGGTTTCAGAACTAACTGGAGAGGCACATCCCTCAGTGAAAGCACCATGAGCCTGCAAGCACCTGGGAGGTACAAGTGTTGCCAGGAACCAGGAGTACTCTAGGCCAACTAGTTCTACATTACAATCAGGTAGTGCTCAGCCAATCCCTTTCATGGGGACAGGCTAGTGACAGAACTCAGCCTCCAACCCACAATCCTGGATTATACAGCTCAACTTCCATGAAGCTTTTTAAGATAAAGAATACCTCAAAGCTGCATTTTCTTAAGATCCTTCTGTGAACATGGGCCGTCGTCAGAAACGCACAGTATATGGTGTGAAATACCTAAAACTGACTACATCCATAACACACTGCCATAAACCAGCATAATGATAACATCAGAGTGAAGCAGTAAGCAGTACAGGAGGCAGGTCATCTGACCTTTCAAAGAATAAAGGTCATTACATTGTCAGGAACTCAAATGTTTTTGAGTGGCCTTTCATAATCTAGTTACTTCTCTAATTCTGGTTTCTAACCTGAAAAACGCAAACTATTTTCTTTTTTTTTATATACGTATCTGTATATGTTGCCAACTACCATACCATTTCTCTAACCCTGTAACTCTTGGTCACAGGTCAATGGTGTTAAAAGCCTAATTAGGAGAGAGTCTCTAACAGCTGTAGATCAGGTTGATGTGAACTTTGGTGTTGACAGGAGATTAGTAAAACAGCTGGGGTCAGCGAACCCCATGAGACACCCTGTGGAGCACAGAAAGATTAAGGTAGGATCTTTATTGGAAGAGCAGGGACCTTTTTTCACTCATTTTTGTTTTGTGTTCTGCACCTGTTGATGACAAGTCTGTGATTTGCTTGAAAGATCTTTGAGTGAGTCTCGGGGGACTTGGGAAAAGTGTGTGTGGTGATGGGTGGGGACAGTGAAAAACCAAGATAAACCAGCATTATAACCGACTTCAAAAGACACTCACTCACTGGGCCCGACGCATGGCTTTAAGACGCCTGTATCAAAGAGCCTAATTAGGGGGAACCACAGTGAGCTCCTTTGCTACTAGGAATTACTGTGTGAACAGCAGTAGGAGGGAGCCTGGACTGAGGGTTAAACAGACCTTCACACACAGCTAGGCTTGGAAACAGACCATCTCAAAGGACACTCAGGCATAAACTCCCAAGCCACACAGTGTAAGGGAATCTGTCACCTCATTTTCTCTGTTGTCATGGGTATCTTTTACGCTAAAAATTAACTTACAACATTACAGACATGAATCTTCCAACAACATGCTGAATTATTATATGCTTACTGTGGATTCTATATAACGGAGTACCTTGCAAGATTATATTGAAGGTAAAGAATAGTAAATGCTGTCTAACATGATGCAATTTCCAGTTGTTTTTGGTACCTTAGCACTGAATACAGCAGCCAGTTCAAGTGAAAGACTATACAGCAGTGAGAGCTCTGTCAAGACCTGGAATTGTCACCAGTTAGGGCTAAACTAGTGTGGTACCACTGTAGTGTTGTGACTGCTTGTTTTTTGACAATGCTACCAAAAAATAAACTGAATCATTTTTTTCTGATTAAACATTGCATCAAAAATGTATGGTAATATTTTGGTACATTTCCAAATCCTTAACATTTGCACTGATTTTCTGAATCTAAAAAATATATGCTTTCATTTAATTGATCTTCAGTAAACTGTAGTCACCAGTCCTAATAATCATCCCTGGTGGAGCACTGCCGTTGCACCATGAGCAAGGAGCAGTTACTAGGATTGCTCCAGAAAAACGCCCAGTTGTATGATTGGAAGTTTCTTTGGATAAGAGCATCATCAAAATGATTCCCGTCAAAATATGAGGAAAAACTGTGCACAAAAATAAAGATTTATGAAAGGTTTTAAGCTGTATTTTTTATGCATAATCAAATTTTGCTTAATTGTCATGTACAGGAGATTAAACGATCTAATCAGTTTTAGCATGTTTGGTACACTGCTCATTCCCTTCCACTTAAGAGGGTATTTCTGAGCCTGTTTAAAATCAGATGGTAGTCAGATCCATAACCTCACCTGGTTTTTTAGCCTGGAACAAACTCTGCCAGGATAGCTCAATGGTAATGTATTTTGTGTTGACATAGAAGGATACATTAATGTCTAGAAGAGGAAAAATGAATAAAAAAGTCTAATGGTTTTTCTGAGGTATCAAACTTGAAAAGGGCATTTAGTCACAGTCTGAAGGAAAACAAATGTACTGAAAATAAAATCGGTAAAAACATTAACTACAGTTTATCATACTCCTTTCATTTTTGACAATAAAGATCTTTGTTATGACAAAGAATCAAAACTCCACTACTAATGCAAAACCTACCCAGAGCACTTGACAGCAAAAGAATGTGGGCCCCATTACCAAAGGTGAAAGGTCAAGTGTCACAAGTGCCATTCTGTCTGTGGTAGCTACTGTTCAGCTGTTGTCTTTCTTCAGCTCTTTGTGTAAATGAGGATTGACAGGCTGATCTAAAGATTTGTTTAAAGACCAATTAAAAAAAAAATTAAATTACCTTCTCTTAAACATCTATGCCCACACTATTCCTCCAGAAACTACTACAGAGAGGTAGAAGTTTTTTTTAATTACTAGTGGTAAGTGAGCTCTTTAAGCTAAAAGATTTTGAAATCAGTCTGTAGTCTTTGCAGGAAATAAGCATGATACTGTTAAGCTGAGTTTAGACTCTGACTTCCATATGAGCTACATAAAAACAATCTACAGAATCAAATCTTCACTGGGCACAGGCTCCTCACAGTTCAACATCTGCCCATCAATATCCCTACATTATTACTAGAATCATGTGGCTGTCAATTGAAAAATGTAAATTATTAACATGAAAGTATACATTTTTAATTTCAGAAAATGTTTGTGTACAGTAATATTCCGGGTCTTTGTATATTTACTGCTGCCTCAGTAGAGTGGAATCTTTCCCATTATGATTTTCATAAGTCAAACTGTTTACCAACATCTAAAAGAAGAACCACTTTGATTCCAGTAAGCATTTTGTTGACTTTGAGTGATTTTTAAGAGGTAAATGTCTGGAAACTCTGAATCCTTACCATGTACTTACTGTACAACCGTTTTCCACTACAAACCAAGCCAAAAAAAATAAATCACTGCAGCATCCTCATGGTACACTGTGCATGGCCAAGCTCCAACCACATGCAAACACAGCGTTGCATTGTCGCCAAACAATTGAGGGAGTTTAAGCCACTGGATTATCAACCCAGATGTGTAGTGTAGAATGAGAGCAAGACAGGCTCAGCAGAGAATGCTCATTCCTCCAGAAACGAGGACTAATATTGGATGTTGCTGCAGGTTAGGTTACAAGACTTCAAAAGGCTGATGTAATGGGGTGGAGAACTCTGCCCAATGCCACTCTGAGGTGAGTCAGCTACTGGTGCAGAGGAACTCGCTGCACAGTAGGATGGAAAACTCCTCTCTCAATGCAAGAGGTTTAATATCTGCAGCAAACAAATCCTTCAACAGCAAGGCACATTGCAGCCTCTCAACCTGGATAATAGATGAGGTGGGCTTTTCTCTCTCAAGTGGCAAGCAAGTGAAACGGGCTCAAGCAAATGCTTGCAGCAACGGTGTCCAGACAATCAGCAGTGCTGAAGGACTCTGTGCCCAGATACTGGGCCAAGGTGGTTTAATTGATACAAGGAAAGGGGTTTCAAATATTTGGGCTGTCTGTGAAGAGATACTGTATCAATGAGTGCAAAGCAACAGCAATGATAGCAGTGCACTGCCAGATAATTTCAATATAACCTGCACTTGCCCGTCATTGGATAATCCATGAACATCGCTGCCTGCTGTTCTTTTTTGCAATTCTACAGATGTTAAGAGTTCCCTCTTTCAAGCTGAGCTTATTAAATGTAACTTCTCTCTCCAGGTGAAAGAGCATTTTTCAGCTATAGATGATGCATTACTGACTCCTGTGTCATGTAGATTTTAACATAAAAATGTAAATCATATTTAATAATGAAATCAAATTAGAAAGTCTACCCTAATTAAACACTCTCAAATCTTTAAATAAGCAACAAATTACAGTATTCTGTTATCCCTCTTCAGACTGACCTAGTAAGGGGTTAATAACACATTTTCAGACATACAATGCTTTTTTGTCTGTCTATAAAAACAGAAAAACAGCCTCCCCAGAAGCAGCATTGTACAGAATTGGGAGACCCAGCCAGTTTATGGGCAGAATCTGGCAAAGACTGCACAAAGTAATATTTTTATGGTAGCTCTTCAAAGGACCAGAAAACAGATGGTCCATCCTGAGCAGAAGTCAGCTGCAAAAGCAAACCCACACACTGGGGGAGCCAGCCCCACAGACTGCTGGGATACATACAGGACACCCAGCACAGCTCCGTACACTCTCACTGAGGGATGCAGGGAAAAGGACAAGCCAACAGATTTTAGGCTAGATTATAATTAGGAGTCGAGAAAGAAATTGTTTCAAAAAGTACAAGGATTTTGTTTGGTTTTCATTTAGTGTTTTTTTTTTCTGCACTGAGAATAATAGCAAACCAGTGAATACCTCCGAGACCCCATGACACTGTACAACCCTCACTGGTATCACCAGATAGTCTACAGCACAGTCCCACAGGGTTTCATTTAGTAGCTACTTCAAAACCCAAGACTCCGATATTCTCACAGAAGCGAGCACTGGCCCATGCCTCTATTTCATGAAGCTAAAAACGATAGTAATTAGGCACCTCGTCTAGGTGTAGAGGACACTGCCCATCCTGGGGAGTGCTGTACTAGCTGCAGTGTCCGGCGAATGAAGTAGTTGAGGGTACTGGATACCAGTTCTCCTGCCTGCAGCTGTGTGTAATGCTGGAGAGGAAGCCCCGACTGACCTTTTTTAGGACGCTGTCCAGAGTCTCTGGGCGGCTGATGTCGAAGCAGATAAGAACAGCATCTGAGTCGGGGTAGGCCAAGGGCCGCACATTGTCATAGTAGGAGGAACCTGCAACACAAGACACATCCAGCTGAAGTACTTGCACACTTGCCAACTGTTAAGAGCCCAAAACATACCCTCACATTTTAAACTTAAATTGTGGCCATTGAGCCAGGCTTCTCTTTCTCTACAGGACACTGTAAACCCAGTAATTGCACCAGTGGCAGCAGGAGTCTTCAGTCAATTTCTCTCACAATGATGTAAAGCCAGTTCTGCCTGAAAACTGCTTCATTTTAAGAAAGTCAAATAAACAAGGCTATAATCCCGTATTGCCAAAGGAGTCAATACGCTTTTGTTGCGTCTTGTTAGGAAACTGGAACAGCAGCTTCCTAATGTATTCATCGATTCAAGGGAACAAATGATAACATACACTGTGAGCAGGCTCAGGTGTTGGTAACTGACGTTATGTGAACTGGACTTCATTGCTGATTGAGACTTGTCTACCTGTGATTGAACACTAGAGGAAAAGGTTTCCTTCTAATGAGTTACAAGACTGAATTAAACATGGAATATGCTAAATACTTGCTAGAGATTGATATACCCATATATCCAGCTGTTTTCACAGCCAGGAAATTAATCAGAAGCCCAAATGCTTAACTACATTAGACTGTTACTGCCACTCTGCTCCTTTAACCAAACAAAGGAAAATAGCCTAGGTGCTAACAAGACTAACAAAGCATATATAATGTGACGGTTTGAGTGCAGTACACCCAAAGAATATTTAAAAAAAGACAATAACACACTGTCACCACCAGACTATAAACAACACACGAGTCCCAGCAGCTCTCCTCCCCTCAGGTCCCCTCCTGCACACAACCATCCTAGTTTGTTCTTACGGAGGACCACCAATTAGAGACGTCCTACAGTTTATTAAAGGCCAGCAGGTCTACGGCTCCTCTAGGACAAAAACAAGGGCTTAACGCATGAAACTGGGATCCGGCTACTGCTGCTGTGCCAACAGATGCCTTAGAACATGAGAAAGCCTTCGGATGTGGCCTAAAGAGCAGGAGAGAGGTCTACAGAGAGCTCTGCTTTCATGGAAGATGAATGGAGAGGAGGTGCCCTCTGCTGTATTCTCCTGGAGGTCATGTGGCCCAGAGGCAAAGCTACCAGGAAAGAAGAACAGTATGGAAGTGTCGCAATATGTCTGAAATAAAGGATTTGTATGCCTTTGCTTGAATTCATTTGGTTTTCAAAATTAATTAAAAACCCAATGCACAAAGAGGTAGAAAGCACAGCTGTTCCTTCAGATTACAAAACAGGATTATCTGTGATGTCTTTCAGGTTTTGTCGAAATCCACAGGCATTAGAAATAAAAAGTATGGCCATATTAAATCAAAACTCTTACTTCATTTACAGACTTTTCTGGCACTTACCACAAAAGAGACAGTAGTAGAAAATCTGGTCGCTAAACAATGAAAAACAATGATATTGAAAAAAGAGATACACCAGTGCAACTATAGGCAACCACTGTAAACTAAAAGCTCAATCTCTAGTTTAGTCATTCTCTATTAAAATTAGAGTACAGAGGTATTTGTCTACAAAGCCACTGAAAGTCAACCAAAAGGAAATACTTCAAGCTCATTAAATAGGAATCCAACCTCACAAGCAGTGCAAGAACTCAAAAAAGGTGGCACATCTTTCACAACAAATAGTGGAATGGAATGGACCAATTCCCAGCCATGCAGCAACTGCCTTTTGGAATTTTTAAGGAAAAGGCAGCGGGCCCCGTCCTCCACTGTATTCCTTGGCCTCCCTAACCCTGTCCTTGCTCAGTACTGTCCACGGGGCTCTCTCCACTCTGTGGGGCCACCAGGCCTGCTGCCCCTGCTGTGTGATGGGGACTCTTCGGGTCCTCCTTTGGGCAGGGTGGAGGTGGCTAACTGGGAGAGGATAATTGATTACGTGAGGTAAAGGGTTTATTGAAGAGGACAAAGGAGAAAAAAAAGCAAGGGGTCTTTGGGTCAAGAGAACGGAAGGTTTCCCATTTGTCACAAGGGCGAACTATCCAGTTCTCAAGTCTAGAAAAGATATCTTGCAGGAGTAGCTCCACACATAATGTGCAAGACATTTGTCTAATCCACAGGCACACACACACACACTTTCTAGCTTGCCCTGTGGATTTTACTAATAATATATCAGAGGAAAAGCAGACATACTCAGGGTCTGTTTACAAAGGATCAGATTTTCATTAATGAAAATGACAGTTTGCAGTGGAGGAAAAGGTCAGGGAAAAAAAACATATGTTCTTTTTTCTTTTTCAGCTGCTTACAGATGAAGAAAGACTGGATTGGTATAAGTGAAGATGATTCATTGCAAAGATAATTTAGTGCTCTTTAAGTGCAGCAAATAATACATTTCCCATCTTTGTTGCAGCTCTTACATGGTAATATAATGATGTCAATACTGCAAAACACGTCGGTGTGCAAAATGTAGTCTGCAATGCATTTTCATTCAGTACCACCCATAAAACTCTGCCCAAAATGAAGTTACCCTTCTGAGGCACAGTTTGCCCATCTCTGATACAGTTTTGCATATGTAACGTATTCAAAACAGCCACAATCTCAAAGTGCCCAATCAAAAACTCTTCAGAACACTGCGGGGTCAATTTCAAAAGGCTGTTTCTTGTAAAAAAAAAAAAAAGAACTGATTGCAATTATCAGTAAAATACTTCACAACAAAGAATGGCAATTATTAGTTGATAAGAGCTTTATATCAGGGCCCAGATGCACTTGAATGACAACATAACTGCAATAAGAACTTGAACCCTTACATATGTATGGAGGTGCACTTATAAAAGCCTTTCTGTAGCACACAAACTGCAGCTGGTCACAGCCAAGAATCCATACAGCTCACCCCAGCAGTAAAAGGCTGATTTCGTGGTACGGGAGATTTGAGCAGTCTTGATAACTAATCCTCATCTTACCTTGACTAGCCTCTCACATTTCCTTGTAGTAAAAGCAAGGCATAGCAAGATCAGGGTGAAGCACAGTAAAGAATGCTGCAGATCACATAGACATGGGACAGCACATTGAGCCTACTGTATAAGCAGCAAAAGACCATGGTCAAGAACAACAGTTTCCCATGGCCATCATTTTAGGTTTTGCTTTACTATGATTTAACACTCTGTAAGATCACTTTCAGAACAATAATGACAGATGCTCCTGGCCAGTCTGTGCCACGTTTACACATGACATCAGCTCCCACATGCACAGTGCTCAGCATCTGAAGCACTGCAAGACGCACATCTGGGAACTGGCAGCTTAAGACACAAGGAACCCTCATGTTAAGCAGCTAGAGCCCCATACCTGACCTTTACAATAAACTTGGATTTGCTTTCAGTACATTGTTAAAAATATGATTTTTCATCATGTGGTAGAATCATTTAAAGAAAGCACAACTGGTACGAGAAAGGAACTCGGAGAAAAGGGACACTCCTGGTCATAAACCTTTGATGGACACCTTCACATTCAAATTATGGACAAAGCTTTTAAAATTAAACAAATGCTTGTTTTAGCATAAGGAGTAGAGTGGGTATCCAGACAAACAACTCAGCTGAAGCTCACAAAGATCCTTCTAAAAGCAACTAGATCAGATGCTGGGATTTTTAATACAAAAAAAAAGGAGCAAGGAGGAAAAGATCTCCTCCTATGCAACATTAAAAATGTCATGTTTCTACAGTGAGTCAGAAGGATTTTTTCATTCCGTTACAACTGCACCTGAAATGATCCTTATCGTTCCTGTTCTGGTGTGACTAAAGCAGTTTCTCTCTCGTTCTTCCCTCGAGCACTCCAGGCAGCACTGCCAGATAGGACACAGGTGAGCAGGAGTAAGAATTACAGAGAAGACAATGTAACTGCAAAGGGCCAAAACCCCTTCCTATTTAAAAAGAACAGCAATAATGTTGAGAAAGTTTCCGATCAATTGCCAGCAGTGCTGCTGTACAGATGGCTCTGCTGAATGAAAAAATGTGCCTATTTAAGCATTACTTTCACAGCCACTGAAGACAGCTCAACAATGCATGCATCATCCCTCATACCCATTCAAGCTGTTCTCTGCTTCCTCAGAGAAGTCATGACTTCAGGGACCCTTTAGTGTTGTGAAACCTGTTTACACTGTATCAGACAGCAAAAAGTCTTGATATCGCTGATATCCTTTCTGTGTGCGTTATGTTGTTACTGTAACGGTAAATAGTCTGAGCAAGAGACTCAAATCTCAGGTGCTGAGACTAAAGGCAAGCTCATAACATCATTACTGTTAAGATTTCTGGATGAGCAGAGTGGCCTCCCCCCCTTTAGAGACCCTGAAGATCTGGCAAGAGAACAGACCCCTTCGGTTGTGCACACAAGGCACCAGCAATCTCCTGGCAAGACTTAGCCTTGAGACAGCAGACAGCACATCCATGCGAAGGGTAGTTTTGTGTTCACTGTTCTGCTCTTTTCAGTGTTTTTTCATGTTTATGCAGAAACAATTCCACTCCGATCGCCTACAGAAACCGTAGCCATTTTGTTTCAGCTCACAGTTGATCCTGATAGATCTTTGATATGAATTACAAAAGGAGTATCTTTATGGATGTGTAGAGGTAGAGATGATGTTAACAAGGTGGAACACCCGACAATCACATTTCCCTGGTAAATGTGAGCATTTAGCTGCAGCAACACCTCACCTTGGCTGCTCAAGTATAGTTTACCTGGTGTTACTGTGAAGTTTGTGGAGATTCTGAGCAGTGTGAAGATACTAAAATCACAACTTTGGTTTCTTCTGACCCAAATTAAGCTGCATTAATGAAGTTATTAAATAAAATAGTAGAAAACACTAGTAGTGGTCTTGAGTAGATTAAAGCTTGTATATATTGTATCCTTACCATAACTCTTGATTGTCTTATTGTTTTGCACTGCAGTGTATATGCCAAGAAAATACAAAATCAGTTATATTGTGTTAAAGTGTGCAGTAGTGAAAAACAATACACATGGGGCAAATTAATGCACCAGAAAAACAGACTGCAACAATATAAAGTGCCTTGTAAGTAACAGCTGCAATGCAGAATAGTACTACAGTCAGCAAATCAAGGGAGCAGAGGAATATTGAGCCTAAAATATTTCCCAGTTAACTAATCTGGATGGTCAAGACATAAGTGTGAGTGGTTCACTTTGTTGTTCAAAAGGAGAGCAGTAAGAACCTGTAGTTATCTGCAGTGTTTTTATAAAAGACAAGCCAATTTGCACAAAACATCACCAAATCTCTGTAATTGGCACTCTAAATCTAAGCCTAAAAACCTCAAATATAATGTTTGGTCTGTAGCGGCAATGTACAAAAATTAGCTGGACTGTCTGTCAAGTGCAGGCATTACCACAGCCTGATGTCAGCTCAGGCTCAGTGGTATCCTGCAGACACAAAGCCTGATGGGACACCAGAATACGTTTTTGCAGGGCAGAAGCACAAAGTTCTTTTTATAACAGAAGCTCTGTTATCAAAAGAAAGAAAGAGTGACTGGGCTTGGTAAGTCACCCTTTAAAAGCATCTTTTGTTTTAAACAAAATAAAATCGCTACACTGAACGTATCTAGGGAAATGAGTCCTATATTCGGATTTTAGAACTTCTGTGCGTATTTCTCAATGCAAAGTGAAAAGATGCCCCTTCTTCCTCTCTCTTCCCCTTCCAGCTCAATGGCAGATCTGTTTCACTTCACAGCTCCCCTGTTGTTTTCATGTGTAAAAGAGCTGATTTACAAATGTTTTGTTTCTGAACAGCTTCACTGCCAAAATCGCAGCACAGTGCAGGCCCATTATTCAAATTGTGAAGGCCCGTGATACAATCACCACCCTCAGCTACACTGAACAGAGCCAGACTTCCCCGATTCCAGTGCAGGCCTTATAAGGAAATGCAGTCCAGATTTTTTGTTTTAAAAATGAATTTGCAAATTACCGGTTTTCTGCTCTTGCCCCCAACTAACAACTTAATAATCTTGGCTTATCACTTCTGTCTCAAAGTCTCCTGCCAGCACAGGTTAGATGCATACTCCTGAACACACTGCCCCGCCATCGGCTTTCCTTCATATTTCGAGCTCGTAGTGACAGCAGCAACTTCCAGGAACAACAGAGCCAGCTCACAAGGCAGCTGACAGGCCACGAGCCACAGCAGCTTTCAGCAAGTCAAGGATACTGGTGACCGAGGGACTACTTGCCCAACCTGTATCCCGAACAGGTGCTTTTTACTGGTTGAGTCACTCAGAGCCCTGCAATGTTGAAGATCCCAGATCTTAAAGATCCCACAGCACTTTACAAAAGAGCAGGGGTGCTAGGGGTGTTAACCCTGGTGTGCTGGATTAAACCTGCTCTGCCCTGTACTGTCTGGCCTCTCCAATTTCCCCCTTTCAAGTAGCGAGGCAGTTTCTTACTGCTCAACCTGACCTGCTGTACGATAGAGCTGATGTTTAGCAACCTCTTGGGATGAAAAGTGCTGTACAAATGCAAAGAATTGTCAATATTATGAGGATATGTTCCCAATGTAGAGCAGGGTGTGGCCATGGTGCACCTCATTAAGGAAAGAGAAGGTAGGTTGAAACCACAGGGAACCACAATGCTACAGTGCATATTGGAAAAATCCAAAGCTACATTTACCGAGAAACATCACTGCACTCCTCACTGGAGGACAACCTGGCCACCAAACAAGTCTTTGAACATGAACTCCCTGCCACACGTGGCTTGATGCTTTGTATAATGAATCAGACCAAGTTCAAGTCTCCTCACTTCTGCCTCTGTGCGTTTCCCCATTATACTAACAGTTACAGCAAATGTACACTTCCCTGTCATTTACTAGAATTCTTCAAACTGTACAAAAGCATGTTGTTAAACCCTGCAAGAGTCTGTATAATTTGCCTGCTGCCACCCCAGCCATACAGAGGAGCGGGAGTGGGGGAAAGGGGGAAATAGGGAATTATTTCCCTTTGAGGGAAGAAAACACAAAGGAGTGGTAAAGTCGGAGAAATGGACCATAATAGGAGAGCTAAAGAAGCACAAAGAGAACTTAAACAAATGCACAACACTCCAGAGATCTTGCAGAGCAATATTACAGAGGCACATCTGGGCCTATTGGAAAGATATCTGCACTGCAAAACGGAGGGAGCGAGGGAAGGAGACGAGACAAAGCAAGAGGCAGAGAGAGGCCACGTGCCGAGTGTACAGATCCAATTCATAGGAAATGCTGCATTAGAAGATTTTGTCTTTGCAGAACAGCCACAAGACTGCCAAGAAGGCGAGTGTCCTGTCAGAACACTTTAACCACCATAAAACTAAACTCAGCATTAAAATAAACCTATCATATCATTTCATTTGATCATCATTCATAGATGTTTTAGAAAGACAGTCTACAGATTTTGGATTTGGATTCAATTTGTCAGCCTCATTTTGATAACTGATTAGTGACTGACTGCTGTACAAGCACATCGCTAATAGGAGCCAGCTGGGCCCAGGTGATGAGGCGATTTAACCTACTGAATGTCAACCTTGGTGAGAACCGTGTTAAGGAGAGTGAAAGTGTCATGACAGTCATTCTGCTGCTGCCGTGTTTTGAGTGCCGCCAACAAACGAACCCTGCACAGACTCGGAGCCCCAGCTGCAGCACTAGGACTGGGGCTGTAGCTGCTGAAGACCTGAACGCTAGTGCACACTAGAAATCTTTTAAACTGATAGCCATTCAAATATAAAGCTCAAATTCATTACGTTGCAGTGACTTATGTGCTGATGATCCTGAAACTCTGGAAGCATGGCATTCATAATCTTCATGCACTTTACCTGGTAGAAATCTGACATCTTCAAAATGTTTTTGCATCCCTGCTGAAGAGAGGTGTAGCAAGCAATTTAATGACTAATTTCTCACTAGCATGCCTGCTCTTTCAGTTTACGGTAAATTCTCAAATAATTCTACAGTTTCCAATAAACTCCCCATCATTAAAATACATTTTTCAGAATCCTCTGAGGTTTTCTACCTTGAAACTAATCTCCTGCTCCAATACAGGATATTTCATATTTCTTTTATGTAGTTATTATTCACACAGGTTGCCAGGGTGACTTGTTTAGGTGGGACACACAACAGTTGATGCTGAATTGTGAGCAATCCAGCCTGATTTTGGAGAGTATTGGAAACCATCATATCTTCCTTCAGTTCTTAACTGTTTGATCTCCAAACCAGGGCATGTTTATGACTGGAGTCACTTATTTTTGTCTGGTGTCCAGGAACAGTAGAATTGCTCCTCAGTCAATAGTCTGGGTCACAGAAACATTCACAAATAATTAGGAGAATCATTAAAACCAAAGAGCCAACAGTCTGATTATGCTCATTAGTGTTGTAATCAGACAGTGACAGCTATACTCATCTGGAGACACACAGGAAATAAAGAGGTCTGCCACTCCTCATGGATGCTTCCCATTTGGCTGGAGATAATGGAAATTTTAAATTCACAGCAGTTTCTCCGAACTATTAGATTCTGGAAAATCACCTGCTGTTTAACTTGGAGATGGAAGCTTTGGAAGGCAATTTAGTGGCAGGTATTTATTCCTGATTACACATTTTGTGACCTTTAACTTGAATTATAGCATTTTGTTCTTCCAAATGACTGTTTCACACAGACAAAACTGAATGATTCTCCTTGCTATACGAAAAGGATCAATACAAAAATGTAAAACAAAGCATGGTGATTTTTTCTTAACTACAGTGCCTGCAGTCTATTCAATAGAAATATATAGGTGTCACATTGCAAAGAGAAAAGCAATTAAACCAGAACACAAGGCTGCTGTTCTTGCGTTGAGGGGGTGATGAAGCTGCAGTGCTCTTTCACACACCACCTGAAGAGCTCTGCTCAGCCTGAGGGGCACCAGCCTGTACTGCACAAATCTGAGATGTGACTTCACATTAATGCAAAGGCTGCAGCCCATGGCACTGAAAATGCAGGATGCAGCTGATGGAGTTGCAGACACACTGCTCGACAGGCACTTGATCCAGAACCTGCAAGCCCGTTGCAGAAAGGAGATCCATTACTCTCCCCTACCTGTGGAGCGATTTTCAGTCCTGCAGCTTGCAGAGCACCCTGCACAGTAAGTGTATATTATAATGTTAATAATACTGTACACTCTCAGTATTGTCAGGCATTCCTACAGTTTGTTCAACAAACTGGTTGGTGCAACACTGTGGTTCACAATTCTCTCCAAGCATCACCAAACTTTTTAACAAACGGATTATAGTTTAGGTGTCTGTTACAGATCTTTAATCTCTTCCTAGGAGGGGAGGCCCAAGAGATTCCATGGGTGTGCAGGGTGTGAGGGTCATGTCCTCTCTGGGTCTCTGGCCATCGTCTGGACATCAGCTGTCAACTTCCCACTTAACTTATCGGACCAAATTCAACACTGGCCTGTTCCCCCAAACATGGCCAACAGGTTTATTGCTCAGTAACGCCAATTCTAAATGAATGCTATCCTTTTTATTTTTTGCAGATAAGGCAATTTCCAAACACTTATTTTGTACAATAATATTTCACTCACTGACTTTTACGAGCTTTAATTACAATTTGTTTTTACCTCTTCATGGTCACCAGCAAATCTGGTTTTGCAAACATCTGAGGATCTGGTTAGAGAGCAGAAGACACTGAGCAATGCTTTGGGGTGATTTAATACAGTTACATCTACAGTAGAGCATATCTCCCATTTATGAAAGGAAGTTCCAGTTAAGACAGTACTCTTGGCACTATTTAGAGCTTTCAGGTCTGAGTGAAGGAAGAGGACTCAACAGGTGAAAAGCTGTGGTTCTACTTTTCAGCAAGGAATTAAGCTCAACTCGTTTCTTTACAGGAACTCACCCTGACACAGCTCCCCACTCAAAGTATTTAAAAGTCTATTACTTTAAATTCCATTCAGAACAAATAAAAAACATCCATCTGTTGGGTTAACAGCCTCTACCTGTTCTTTGTGGCTTCAGTCAAGCAATGCCATGCAAAAGCTTCACTCAATGATCAATACTACTGTAGGTCAGAAACTTACCTGCAATGCTACAAAAAATAAACCTCCTTTTTGATTCAAAGAAATTCTAAAAATTCTTAAAGAAAACTTTCTGCTCGTGGGAGTTTGTCACTTTCCTCAACTCGGACAGCACCTTTGAGAAAGTAAGGGCATTTTTCTCCTACAGCTGCACAGTTACAGAAACGAAAGAGGAGAGGCTGTTTTAAATTGGATTGCCATTATGTGGCTGAAATAAAAAAAACAAACGGGCTAATTAAGTCAAGTGTGTTTCTTGCTCACCCGTCTTCTGTGAAATATTTTTTCTACGTTTTGTTCTTTGCTTCTGAGCACAGAAAATTCAAGATTTGTCTGCGGTATCGTAGCAACCCAGCAAGTGTCAAACCTCCTCTTTGTGCCCTGGCTGCAGTGAATAGAATTAAGTGAGCAAACTGAGGGGTGAGGGAACTGGGACCGTTCTCGCTGCAGAATGGAAAGAGGTGACAAAGGGTTTTTCCCTTTTTAGTGTGTGTCAGTGGGGAGGGGGGTAGAATTCCTGCTTGAAGAGCCCAATGCTTTCACTGAGAACTTGTTCCTTTTTTCTTTTACCCTGAGTCCATTTTCCTTGGCTACAGCCCAATTCACTTATCATGAGAAATCCCACCACAGGCCGCTCCCGAGCAGGAGCGAGCACACTGGTCTGAAGGAACACACCCAGAGGGCCTATGACAGGCCTGCTCAACCTGGACGTCACTTTAAGAAAAGCTACCAGCTGGCAACACTCAAGATGAGCTCATTAGGCCTACACGAGCATCTGGTAGAAGTTTATTGATCTGAAGGCTTCATTAGGTACAAGCCTAATACCATTGCTCTTAAGGAACTGCCATGAATCAGGCAAAATAGGTTTTGGTAACTTTTTTTAGTATATACTTGAGTCCCTAGCTATAGAGAGAAAGCAGGCATTAACAAGCGCTGTACAGCGCCTTCAGTCAATATTTAAAACCGGTTTTCACCCTCCTGACACGTGATCTATGTTCAACTAATCCAGCTTCCTATGGGTTGGCCTGTGGATATGGTGTCATTAGACCTTTTGTTGCAGACTTAAGACTATTTTCTTTCTTGGATCTTCTTAAGCCAGTAATCCTAATCCTAAAAACAGTCTTTGTTCATGTTTTGCACAAAGAACAAGTGATGTATTAAAAAGGAAGTTAGGAGGACTGGTATGGAAATAGAACACTTTATATAAAGAAGGTAACTTGTTCAAGCCTCACGGAAGGTACTGTACATCAGCCACTGAAATGCTTTGTGCATCGTCTTTGGGGATGTAAAACAGAAGATCCACTATAAAGAAAGTGGACATGCTCCTTTGATTTCAGTACGACACTTTTGCTGAAAACAAAAGCTAGATACGTTATTAAAAACGAAGTGTTAATTGAAGATCAAAAGGTGGAAAGGCTCACCAGTGCTGCAGTGCTCATGAGACCAGAGACTAGTGAAGAGGCAGACGTTGAAGCAATCACATCCAACTTCCAGTTTTTCCAGTTACCTGATCCCAGTAACCGAACCAAAAACAAAATCTGCATTCCCTCTATTTCTTTCTTTTTGCTTTAGATCCAGAATCAAGTACTTGGCATTTCTATCCTGCATTTATTTTTTAAATACATGTTAATGTGATTAAAATGAGGGAGATGAATCTTAACACACCCCAACTGTGAAAACAAATACCCCCAAAACAAGTCCTTGTGAAACAACTGGTTTCTAGACTTTTGTTCTAATTGAATTACTAGATTTAAGCCATAAGTGAACTAATTATCTATGGCATTAAGAGCTATTTTATTTGAGTCTTAAATGGATGGAGGTTTTCCAAAGTGTTCTTCTTCATGGAGTTATCTATAAAAGTGTAAATTGAAACCTACAAAAGTTTTCCAGCTGAATAAAATTCTAAGAGGCTCAATTAGTTCATTAGAAAAATAACTAATTTAAGTACCTCAAAGATGAGCAGGAACAGAATCCACATACACAGCCAGGCCTGGGGTGCAGGACTGCAGCGGAGATGGGTTGAATAAATAATCATTACCATCTGTCAGGACACTGCTAGACTGGAAGACAATTCTGACCAGCTGGCCTACCGAGACCCTGGGAGCCCAGTTTCCACCAGGGAATGAGGTGAGGCTACACCTGCTGCTCATCACTATAGCCAGTGCATTACTCATCACTATAGCCTGCTCATTATGTCAGGGCTGTAAGCCTTGGTAAAGATGGAAATAGTATGGCTAAGCCCAGGGAGCAGCAGTAAGAGCATGGTGGGACTGGGACCCACGGAAAAAGCTCTCATTATTTTGCATAACATGAATGCACTGTGAACATACATGGTAACCTTGTGTAAAAAGTCCTTAATCTACAATACAAAGAAGTCATATTGCTTAATGTCAATTCAATATCCTAATCCCTCCAGTTCAACATCCCACCACGAGCATTGCTGCATTTAGTGACAAATGAACTCAGTTACTCAGAAAGCCAAGACCAATAAAAGATCTTACAATACAGAATACAGTTAACACAATAGAAACCCATTCACAAATAAACATACGTGCATAGGATGAGAAAAACACATTAGCACCTTGGGTAATCTTCACAATTCAGACAAAAACAACAAGAGTGGGTTGCGTACTGATCAGTTGAGATGCCTGTTGGGGCAAACAGGTGCTGCACGATCCCGTCCTCAAGTTTTCCTTTTCACACAGAGCTGCACACCCGCAAAAGGTAAAGGCCTGAAGCGAAGATCTTTTTCCTTGTGAGCGCCAGAATTTGCGTGCAGATGCAGCACACATAATGAGAAGAAAACAAGCAGAACAGAAAAGGGCAAAAAAGATACCTAAACAGCAGAAATCGAATAATCAATAAACTAGTCTGGAAATTTCACTGCAAGGAAACCTGCAGTGTACTACCTTCCAAAGGAAATGATCAGATCTGAAATTAAGTTTAAAAGATCTCATCAGTGGCTCCCATCAGTCATGACTCGGTAAGGAAAGAGCGGACACTGGTGCTTTAACCCTCCCTCTGACCCTATCCTTATATTTCACTTTCTCCAACCTGGTAGAGGTCTGCTCCAGTCAGGCTCACTGGGAGTTAATCTGAGGATCTGGTCCGGACCAGCAGAGTGAAGGGCACCTCCTGATCCGTGAGCCCCATCCTTGATCTGTGATCAAAGGCTCAGCACAGCACTCTTAGGCATCTATTTAAAAAAAAAACTTTTACTAAACTGCAAGGTCAAGCAGTGAAAGAGGATGACAGGATTTTACGGTGAGACTGGGAACATAGCCCATCACCCCACCTATATTCCTGTCTGCCCTTGTTAAACCCATTCTGACACCTTTTTTGTTTTAAGGATGGAAAACAAGTGCTCCATTAATCTGGGATTTGCTTTTTACCAGAAAAGATTAGCTGTGATCCTATTATATATCTGCTTCTCTCAGGCTACCAACGTCTTCGTTCCCTCCGTTACTTGAAATGAAAGAGCTCTGTGAGTGAATACAGGACGACCACAGCTCTTCCAGTCGCAGGCCGAGTGGGACCTAGCAGACTCTACGCTGGCGCACACTGCCAACCCAGACAAACCATGTAAACCATTACTTCCGCCCCCCTTCTCGTTTCTTTTTGTATCCCAGGTCTAGTGCGAACCACAGACTTTCACTTTTCAGCAGGTGTAGAAATGTGTAGGTCTGCAGACTGCAGATACAGAGATTACCGCTCTGGCCCACACTGAGTGCAAAACACTTGACATGTGAAGAGGGCTGTTTTAAACACCAAAATAAAGTAAAAGCTTAAATATGTTTTATCTTTTCAATAAATATTTATATTGAGCATTTGATGCGACTGTGAATTTGTTCCAATCTTTCTCATGAAGTGTAATTTCTGTAACCATCTTCAGCAAGTGTCCCCAGCAGAACTGGGCTGCAGAATCGAGCCTTTCAGGTCTGAGCTGCTACACAGAAACAAAGGAGGGCGAGGAGCCACAGCAGCCAGCAAGAGTGCACACATCACAAGTTGGGGCCTGCATTATTAATGTAAACGTCTGGAAAGTCATCCCTCTGAAACAATCAAAAGGGCCCGGAATGAAGGAGCCAATCGCCCAGAGACGCTCCAAGTGCCCTTTCTGAGCACAGGAGGTGACCGGGGGGGAAACGGGATTACAGGAAGTGTTGGAAGGTGGAAATCGATAGCCAGTTGGATACCCTCAGTGGGAGAGGAAAGGGATTGATTTTCCGCATATTCAGCTAGCTTCCAAGAGACTTCTCTGAAATAATGGAAGCAGATGAGACAACAGACACTGAACAGCAGAACATGCCCATTCACCCCCACCCCCAGCTAAAGTGTTCTAATTTGGCATTCAGGTTGTGGTAGGCAGCAGGGCAGAAAGGGGCCCTCTGGTTCCATTAGTGACCTCCAGCAGGGAAAGCTTGTTCCAGGGAATCAGGGCAATTACTAAAGTCAAGGAAATTTAGCTGGGTGCGCGATTGTTTTATAAAGGACTTTGATATTCTACTGGGTGCAGAAATTAATGCCGTCAAGATTCGTATTCTTGATTGCTCAAAATTGCAAGAGTAATGTTCATTCTCAAGCAACTGAGATATTAAGAAATTGTATGTATGATCTTAGAGTTATAGATCGATAACTATATACAGTACATCGATATATTGCATTTTTAACTCTTTAAAGCTTTTACCATTTTTTCAGCCACACAGAACCAGCTGTGCCAGAACCAACTGTTGTCTACAGAATTTTGTACCTGAAAAAATCTTCACATACCTGCCATTGGCATCTTAACACAATATTACAAGATTTGAGAGACATTTTGGGCACAATTTCAAACAATTTTATGGACTTCTTGGTTTTAAGCAAGGATAAGATGGATGTTGCATTTGCCTCAGAATTTTATAAATCTTAGGAAAATGTCTGAATCTGAAACAGGTTTTCTAGGATATGTTTAACAATTCATTATTACTGAAACCACTGCACTGGAAAACTAACCTGCTTATAAAAAATAAAAACCTTTGCCAAGATCTCACTATGTTTCTCATACATGAATCAAAGAAAAGTGTTCTTACTAGCCACTTACTAGCTTAGAGAATAATGAACATTTTGCACGAACTCTTGCAGTTAAATTGGCATGTAAAGAATGACCAGCAATGCTATAGAGATAATCTCCACATTTCTAATTTTATTCAAATCTACACAGTTTGAACGTTCAATTTGAGGAGGTAAGCCGTTTCTTCTTTCGGTCTTACTCTTTAGCGCAGGGGTGCCAGAGGCACCCATGTCTCAGCTAAAGGCGTTGGCGCAGGAAGCGACGAAGCACAAGTCTACTGCACTCTTGACATCCCTCCTTAATCTTATCTGACTGCAGTCCCAATTAGATCTGCTTCTCCTTGACATGTTACACCAATCATTGAAGAATGTTCCTTCGGGTGGGATGTTAAAAGTGCTATTATATCCCCATTAAAAAAAGATCCCTCACTCTTTTTGAGCTATTAATCCATCTCACTGAGTGGCTCAGGAGCCAAGTCAAATGTTAAGGCAACATCCATTGCCAATTTAGTTCACCAGGATAAGCCAGGGAATCAGACCTTGTTCATCTTATGAAGATTATACACGTGAGTATAGACGTTTCCTCAATTACATTCAGTACTCAGTGGATATGGACCTCTCACAGTGGCAGAAACAGTTTTGGCTGAGTTGTTCTGAGACCCCAACAGTTCCTCTCCTGTATCACCAAGTCCCAGCCTGTCTATTTATATGGAGCTCAGGCCTGCAGAAATCCAGAGTGTCAGCGAAGGGACAGTGGGTGCCTGGGGGGCGACTGCCGATGTTGTCAAGGCCTTTGAACTCTAGATTTAAGAGGTGCTTGGGTAGATACCTGGAAGGGTGTACCACTTTACAGTACTTTTGTATTTTATTGTTTGGAGACAATCAAATGTAAAAATAAATCGACTCCACATCCTTTTTCAGAAAGTCACTTGTTCTTGGTAAGGGTTGCAGCAACTCAGAGCCTATCCTGGAAGTTTAAGGCATATGACAGGACACCTGGGCTGGTTGGATTGGACTCCATTTCGAGAACGGATTAACCAGTCCTGCATGTCCTGGGAAGACAGGAGGAACATGCAACCTGGTCTGGAAACAAACCTTGAGTGACAGAGGAGATACAGCTTCTTCAAGGAAATTCCACCTTGTGGTGCATGCGAATCCACAGGGAGACACCACCTCCCGAGATTCACAACCTCTCTCATGTTTTTAGCCTTGAGCAAAAAATCATAATCTTTCCATATCAGGCCAACTGCTTCTAGGTGAAGATTTGGAAAAACTAACAACGGAAAATACAGTGGAAGAGAAAAGAAGACTTTGACATGTCCTTTAAAACTCGTATCACTGTGAAATAGTTTTGCCAGTGACCAGTGAGCTGGAACCACAGGGAATGACTTCCTAAATCTAATAAGGTCACACTACCCCATCGCAGACAAAGATGCATTTTCCTGTCACACTTCACTGTGTTTCACAGTAGCTTATTAAAAAAATTGTATTTTTTTTTAATAGAGTGTCACACAAAAGGACATGGAGATGAGCTTTGACAGAAGGCAACAAGGCGATTGGAAGGTGCAAGAACTAGCACCACAACTTCAGTACTCCACAGGCCTGTCTTCACTGGAATGAGCACAATCCCATAAAACCAATGAATTTAACATGACTGGTTGAAGCTAGATTGTCTTTGGAAATTTTGTTTACAGAAACAGAATGGCTACGTCTTTTAATAAGGCATGTTGTTTGGGCTGATTTACAGTAGCACGTGCTTCTGCTGTTGGTGTTAAACTGGGAAACATTCCCTTTAAAAGAGGGGGCAGGCGAAGAATTCCAGCACTGAGCCGAGCACCTTTGTCAGCAGTGCTGCCTCCCCTCTCCCAATCCATTCAGCCACTGGGAAACGCGCAGCAGGGCTGGCAGAGAGATGACCCCAGGAATCCAGCCTGATTACCATGAGAAAGGACTCCACCACCAGCTGGGGACAGGAATGCTTTTGTAGCTTTGACTGGAGCAGAAACCACTGGATGGGACAAAGGAGGAAGAGGAGTGTGACAGCAGAACATCACAGCAGCCCTCCCTTCGACATACAGGAGCAATTCAACTCCATCATCTCTCACATCCTTTTCCGATCTCCCACTTCAGCATGTGATTAAGGACCAGTTAACAACAGCAAAAGCAGTTCAGGGAATTTGTATGACCTACTGTTTAGCAGTAAGGGAAGAAATGAGAATCCATAGGTTCATAGCACTGCCTCTACAGTAGGTCTATCCTTTCCTCTCTCAGTGATAAACACTACTGCACAGCAGCTACTCATGCTACTACACAGCACTGAACACCTTGTGAGCCAGATTTAAAACTCCTCTATGAAACTGCCCATGTTACTCAAGATGAAAAGGGTTTGGTTTGTTGTGAGAAGTGCTCTTTTAAACCCTGGTCTTCAATTTGGCCTATAAGTGGCACTCTTCGATCTGTAGCGATACTCCCAAACCAGTATGGCTCAGCGTGGTGGCTCAGCGTGGTGACCGGGCACACTGTGCTGGGGGAGCTACTGTTGTTTGGATGAGACCCGGATAACCTGGTCATTAAAGCACTACAGCGCTGTCAATACTAAAGCCTATAGAACTGTTCCACTGTGCAGCAGAGCAGATGGTGGTTCACGCAGCTGGGCTCCCTTTCTATTTTAAAGCACCTTGGGATCCTTTGGGGTGAAACATGCAAGAGAAATATATAAAATATTACTTCAGAATGGCCTATGACAAAATTCCAGAACCAAATTAATTTGGTTGTCAACTTTAACAATATTTAGATTTTTTAAAGTGGAAAAAAAATATTTCTAAAACACTAAAAAGAATATATTTTAGGTGTCACTATAATGCATGACTGCAAGTACCTACAGTATATAATACTGTAACTATTATTTTTAAAGTGCTTGGTCGCAGTTATTGTCCTCTTTGAAAAACAGGGCAGATACACACAAGCAGTGCTGGAAGAGTTCCAACCATGCATGCACACCTTCCTGTCTGCCCCAGGGGGAGTCAAGGTCTCTGATCAGGCTGCACAGAAGCACCAAGTCCACGAAGAGGTGCCTACAATTCCTCTGTTGTGAAGTTCTGGAGATCTAGGCCTAATGATTTTTCACCAAGCTCAGAGGAGGATGAAGAGGCGGTGTGCGGTGCAGGGTTCCTCTGAAACACTATCTTCTCTAAGCTCCAAGGAAATCAGAAGGCTGGAGACATGCTGATCAATACTTCAGGCATCCCAGCTGCGATAAGAGAGGCTGCTGTTGGACACACTCACACACTCACACCCTCCCCTGCCCCCATCTCTGGTCACTTCAGAGAGTGTGTGTAAAGGGCTTGGGGTCAGCGCTGCTGTGTTCTGGGTTTCCCAGGCCAGCTAATCTTTTCACAAGAGCACTGGACTGTCCACTGTCCCGCAGCGAGTACATCTGCTGTCAGCACAGCACATTCGCAAGCACTTGGCGAAGATTTATCCTAGAGCCCGAGGCTTAAACATGCTGAACAGGTCGGGATGGTGCTTGATATTTAATGAGTTTTAAGCTGCACACCATTAAATCTTTACTTCTGATCTTACTAAAATATCCCAACTGATCCTCGGTTTGAAACTGTTTAATATACAGGATCAGAGTACAGAACTCATAACTGCACAGTTCACTACAGCAGCAGGCTGACACGTGCTCCTGGCTACTGTGGAGAGAACTCCAGCCTGGACACAGCCTGGCCACGCATGTTCATTAACTACAGATGCACTGCAGATCAGCAGCTGTAATGGATATAAATGCAGCAGAGCGATAGGAGCAGCACTAAAGAGACTGTAAAGAAAGTGAAAATGTAGATATTTTAATTTAATTTCCCAAGGTGCTAATGAACGTTTCTGTGGAAACACAGCACAGCACAGCAGGCAAGAACAGAGACAAAGGATACTCTTTCTACAATGGTTCTCCAACACTGCAAGGACATCGGGTTTGATCTACATAAAGCAAACATACTGGTCTTTATTTTGTGTCAAAGGTTAAAGGTAAAGTAAAAAAGAAACAATTTCAAGTGATCGATAAAAAAGGGGTTTCCCCACTGTCACATCACACTACATCCAAGGTGCCTCTCAGTTAGTCCCACTGGTAGGCAAGTTATCAAGCAGAACTCACAATGTCCCTTGACATCATGAGCTTTGTCATCTTTTTTTGAGTGGTGTTGCTCAAATAAATAAATATTGGTTTTACCTCGGTTTGACAAGGCAATAAATACTCACATCACTTAGCAACCAACAAAGACAGAAAGGAGAGCCATGATAATGTTACAGCTTCCCTTAGAAGAACAGACAACACACAGTGGCACCCTATGGCCATTGACTTGCTGATCTGGAGCAAATGTAAACAGCAAGACCAACAATTATTCCAGAACTGCTTTAATGACTGCATCCCAGTTCAGGAAGGCTTTCAACAGCTCACCCAAGCTTCATTGTGCAACAGGACCAGATATTCACAGAGGCCTGAATGATCACAACAGGTGCACAGCAGCTGTGCAGCGTTAAAGCCAGCATCAAAGCAAAACACGCACACTCATATTGTAGACCAAAAACACATGTGAACAATTAAACACAAGGCATGGCACCTTTTAAAGTAAACAACAACACGTTTTCCTTCCAGGCATGCGGTGCCTCGAGCCAATGAGGCACAGAGAGCATAAGCAAGCTCTCTCACTGTCATCCAGCTCTGAACTGGCCCCAGCTATGCAAGTCAAGGGGTGTGAAGTGCCCATTACAGAAGATAAATGTCATTTTGTGAGTTTCAGTAGCTGCTTTTTACTGAAGGTGGGGACGTGGAATTTGTGGTTTATTTAAGTGCCATGAATCTCAATCAAATTTACCTCTTCTTTAGGTGCAGCACAAAGTAGAGAAACAAGCATTTGGGGCTACAAACGCAACACCCCCTAACAGACACCCGGTTTCTGGGACCTTTTTCCATTAGTGGCATCTTGGACACTTGCCCTCTTTCTATAAGGTTGTTTTTAATGTTTGTTTAGAAAGGAACATGGACCGACTCTGAAACGCTAAGATAAGCTACTCAGTTCTGGTAAACATTAGAATAAAAAGGCAAATTAAAGTCAGGATTACAATAACATCTACGTGTGCATTCACCTTCCATCTTGGTAACTGAATTCATGTTTGCTTATAAACGGGCACCCAGCAAGAATTTTGAGGGCACTCAAGCACTCATTATTCAAAAATGTGTGGAACACTAAAAAAAGATCTATAAAACCATTTTGGGAGAAGAGTCTGGAAGCCGCAGTGGAGTCTGTCGCTCGGCCTCCCAGCACATCGACGTTCTGTCCTGCGCTCTCACCCTCTCCAGCAGGCGCCACGCTTGGTTTCCTCACAGGCCTCGGGAGAGATCGCCGAACAAACACAGGCTGTTACTCATCACGGGAAAGACCCCTCCCTGCGACGAACTCCATTAATCACCGCCCGTCACGCTGCTGGGCTCTCCCGGACCCTAAACAATCCCCCGACACATGATGTGTGATGGGCTTGACATCAGACCGAGAGCCCCTACAGCCCATACAAACACAGAATTCATCCCTCTGGAAAAATTGATTAGGTGAAGCTCTTAATATACAAAAGAGAACTTGAGTTTTAGTCTCCAGATTAAAAATATGCACAAGCCCATTAAATGTCACCCTGACATTTTAAATTTCATGAAAATGTTCTGTGCTGTTGATTTGTGTATTTGCTTCACACTTTTGATTTAAATTTTAGAAATTGTTAGGGAACAATGTCCTGTTAAGGACTGTGAAAGGGCCAGTCTGATTGCAAACATCACCCTGTTTATCAAAAGATCCCAACAAAGCTCACCCATGCTAGCTTGAGGAAATTGATCTTGAAATCTTCATTATCCATCTCCATAACGTTCTCCACACAATTAATGATTGCCACATTCACACAGGTCTTTGAAAAAGGAGTTCTGAATCAGGTCACTACAGAAACCTCTGCAGCATCAATCAGAATTTCCCAAACTCCCAGGGGGGCTGATTTGTAAAGGAGTTTACAAAGTGGCAAGAACTAAGAGCTGTTCCGTGCATTTTTGATTCCACGCCGTGCCTCCCACATCTCACACTATCCACCACATCAGTTTTGCATTTAACACCAGCCTGACCACTCAAGAAGCAGCGGACACCGTTTCTTGCACACATCACCCTGGGAGTCCCGTATGCACACTCTAAACAGACACCAAACAGCTGTTCCACAATTTTCTCCCCCTTCTCAGACTGCATCCTGTTGACCCTTCAGCGAAGAGGGAAGTTCCTACAATCATATCTGCGCAAGGGATTTTACTGCCAAGAGGTGGAGGAATTATAAAACAGTGCGATATGAAAATAAAAATCACGATCTCCAACAAATATTTGTGGACAGTCTTAAGCCACCTGGTAGTTTGGCCAACAAAGTGTGGCAGCAGAGTACATGTACATAAACAAAACATTAAAAATGACATTTTTACTAAACTTTTCCTCCTCCCTGGTCAATACCTGTTTCTGTTTGAAAAATGGATGTGTTGGTTTCATTATTCATTTCGCATCAGAAAACCCAAGTTCAGATCTGTACAAGATTCCTTTCCTCTTATTTTGGTCTTAATCTTCCTTTGTTTGTCCCATGTCATTATTTCATGATTTGCACTCCGAGTTGCTCAGACAATTAATGCAGTTTACAGCTAAAATCTAGAATTAAGAAATTTAAGGATTATGGATTAACAAAACTCAATCCCGGAAATGGGAATTTGTAAACATAAGCACTATGGTTTTTTTTTTTCCTAATATTGTATAATTTTACTGGAGACATTCTTTCAGATACTTAAAGCAGCTACAAAACCTAATATGCCCCACACGTGCCCCAGACATGCAGGTCTGGCAGAGGTGAGGCACCTGAATTAGGACACTGCTTTTCTAGTCTTGTTTCCATTATCACTCAAAAATCAAATAAATTGTAGCTGTAGCCATACAGAAATCAGTTTGTTTCACACATGTGCAAAATCAGCTACAAGAACCCACACATGCTGGGAGTCCTTTATCAAAACTAAAATAAAAATGTATTTTTTGTCCACATCTGCATTGCCTCTTTGCTGTATTTGCACCTTTACATTTAGAAAACATGGAGTACAACTGGCTGGGTTGTTAGTGTCATTAAGAAGCAGTGAGTTGTCCCAGGTAAACAGTATATGTTATACCCCCTCATGAAACAAGTCACCCTGCTGAACGGATAGCACAGCCTACACAGCAGATCACTGGAGTCGCAGCAGCTCATCAGCCCTGTAGCAGGCAGTGACTCAGCACTTAATTGGACTGCTGAGAGTCTGGGGGCTTTACGCAGCTGGTACAGCAAGCGCCGTGACGCCGATGGCACACTCCTCTTCTAAGCAGCCTCAGAAAATGACAAGGCAGGCACCTTGTCTTGATAGAAAGATACATGCAAATAAGCCAAGAACAGTTCTCGTTTGACTAATGAGATACACTGAAGAAGACCAAAATGAAAAGGCATCTATTGGACTCCAAAGCATCCCTGATGTACAGTATATTTTATATGGCAATCAGTGAGGCCACTGTTTTGTTATAGAAGATTTCATTGATTTCTTCTGACATTTTCACAAGATTGTTTTGCATCACTGAACCACATTTTACACAACCTGTTTGCACAAAGCACAGACACCTTCTATAAGGGTAGTTCTTTCCTGCCCTTTTCCGATCTTCAAGAGATGACATCCAGCACAGGAATGATAGTGACATTTTCCTCATTCCCCAAAGGGAGAAAAATTATATATAGTCTTCTTGAGAAAATTCATAATGTGTCATAAGGTTAGACTGCTAAGCATTTCGAAAGTAAAAGTTAGCATGAGTGCAAAGTAACCGACCACATTAAGCTGTTTTACTTTACATGTTCAACTTGCCTGAGGAGTGCCATCAGCACCCGGAGAGCCCACACACAACTACTTAAACCAAACCTGAAAATCCAGACTCTCTGATTCTTTAAGAGCTTAGACAGTTGCTTTGGCTTTATCATTTTATGTTGGCTTAAGACACAGATGTAGTTCTAAAAAGCCAATGTCCACAACCAATAAACTGGTGCTTCAGACCTATAAAAAGTGTTCAAGATATTAATATTACTTCATTAAAATAAGAGGTGGAATAAAAAAAACATTATTCTGTGGGTCATGATGACAGAAGTCCCCGCATTCCCATTTTTCAAGAAAAAGATGGTATTATTTGACTCCTCATGGCTCTCACAAAGTCTGTACTAAGTCAAGAAAAGGTGGGGGAGAGGTGTTTTTAAATCCTTCTGCCTTGTAGATCAGTGTAAACGGAGAGCAGTTATTGCCTAAAGCCAATACAGACTCCCACAACCCTATGTCTCTACAAGAGCCATTTCCCTGAACCTTACTGAACTGGCCCTTCTCCAAATAGGATCTACCAATCTTGCCATCCTGTAGCCTCATAAAGAATGATTATTGGGCAGTATCCACAAGTAAAAGCACTCCTGTTTAATAAATCGAGATTCAAGAAACCTATTATTTAATCTAGATCCTGATGTGCAACTAAGGTTTTCAGTTTGTGTTCCATCGCTGATTGAAATCAAAGCGCTGAACACTCTGTGCTTTGGTCCCAGTGTCCCAGATACTGCAGAGTTATCTTAACCACAGGGTGCCTATGACACGCATGGTCCCACTGCATCTCGGTGCTAACTGGTCAAAATCACCATTATACAGAAAAGGATAAATGAGAGGCAAACAGGACTAATCTCTGGATTACCAGCTCTTTCCTAAACAGGCAGGTTAAGAGAACTGAAGCTTCTAACCCAGAACAAAGAAGATTTTGTACCGATTTGACTAACGTGTTGGAATTCCTGCATGGTATTTACAGATTTAACCCCACACTGCAGGCCAGGATCAGAGAGGCCAACTATATCTGGCTGTAGCTTTGATCAGAATCAGATTTGGTAAGGATTTCTAAATGTACAGAAGGGGGAGAAATAGCTAGAACTAATTACACAGCCATGTTGTGTAAATAGTGAAGAAAGCAGCACCACCTGGCCTACTTCAGCTCAGAGTGCACCCCACCCTCCCCTTCCCAAGCCCCCTAGGCTGCGAGGTATAAGGCTCTGTGTTGCACACCAGAGAGTAGATGGATCCCTGGGCTCAGCGTTATAAAGCAAGGGTCCAGAAGAGTGGCCAAGTTTTCTAAAATCCGTCACGCCTGGAACTTTGAATTGTAAGGCCTCAAAATTAGCAAACTGTCAGAGTCTCTGACTTCACCCCCCATGACAATTCAGAGATCACTCTTCAGCAACACTGCCGCTGCAGATAGTGCTGTATGAGTTGACCACCAGTGAGGAGCCCCAGCTGAACTGGACTACAGTGTTGTTCCTGGGCCTTCCTGCACAGGTGGAGGACTTCTGAAAAGGCTGCTTATTCTATTCCTGGGAGCTCTGTACATGTTTATATGCACAAGAGCCTTGACAGCACAGGTTTCACTACTCAAAACAGAGATTCAGATGTAAAAAACAAAGTGTGCACCTTGTTGTACAACTAAATTCATCCACAACTCATCCTTCGCCATGCTCTCAAAGAATGAACAAGCAGATGTGGAGTACATCTAAAGATCTCTACAGCTGTAAGTGCTTTGTAATGTAAAGAAATCAATGCTTGGCACAGCTGCAGCAACAGACATAAGTAACAGCACTTGGATCTTAATTCAGTGAGCTCACTCCTGGAACATGAATTACCATTTGCCATCTCATTCAAGTATACAAGGTGTTACTGACAAATATCTAGAGCTTAATGACTCCTAATTAAAACACAGTAAGCTAGCAAATGACCTTGTTTTAACACAGTGGTGTCAATACTTGTCTTTTTTTTTTTTAAGTTAGAGGACACCTACATTCAACCTCATCATTGAAGACAAGTGACTGTCACTTTCTCTGGGGAGCTGCAGAAGAAGCCGAAACACTAGAACATGCTGAAAGGCCCAGCTCTCTCTCCCTGAAATGCCTGCTGGCTGAAAGCATGTCATGGACTCATTCCACCTCTGGTTATCTCGGGCAGCTTGTATTGCCCAAGGAATTCATCTGGAGCTCAGGCAGGGGAGGATCACAACGGTCCTAGTGACAGACTGGCAGGGCAAGATCCCACCTACAGCAGGAGCCTTGAAAAAAACAAAACTTTCAGGATTTGCACCATTAAACTTAGAAGTTTGGAAGCCACGGTTTGCTCCAGAGCAAAAAGCTTCAACATAATTCTCCCCCGACCCCCTGCCAGCATTTCCACTGCCAGGTACAGCAGGGCGAGCAGCACAGGGTGCTGGAGGGGAGCCCGCGGTCTCCCTCAGAGAAGGGCAATGCAGTAAATGTGCAGTGTTTCTGTGACTTTACCACGCCTACATCTTGCATCTCTGTCTACCTCTCTGTCTTCTTTCCCAACTTCACTGCCCGTTTTACTTTTACACATTTGTAACGAGTACACAAACACTGCGGCAAAGTCCACATCACCTTAGGGTACACAGTGGTTAGCATAGCTGTCTCACAGCGCTTTCAAGGCCAGGGGGCGGCAGAGAGCAGACTGTGTGTCTTTATTGTAATATTCACAGCTGGACACGCAGAGCTAAATATCAGGATTCCTCATATTAATATTTTAAATAATTGTAAGTACATCTATCCCAATATATGTAAAGGATTCCTACATTAATAAATGACTTCTATATTATTGATCAGGAAAGCCAGAGCATATGACATTTGAGTCAGAGAACATTGATGTATTTTCCCCCACAACTTCTCTTGAAACCGGAGCCAAGTCAGAGCTGCGACTCAAGTCCCCAAGGGTGGAGGAGCAGAGCATCGCCAGCGGAGCATCGCCAGGAAGGGGCTCCCAACCAGTCACTAGGTCAAACGCTTTTAACATTCAGCTGCAGGTAGAAGGGCTTCGGGCGAAAGCTCCTGCAGTTCCTGAAACTGGCTATGCAAATACGTCCACACTCGTTACTCCCGCTCAGAGATTTAGCGGCGGCAGCTGCAGCCGGGAATCGAGCAGCCCGGGGCGCCCTGCAGCCACCGCACCGATAGCGCCCGAACTGGTTAGACGCAAAAACAGCACTTAGTCCCAGCGTAACACCCTGCAGGCAAGGCCTGTCACACCGCCGGTGTGCTTTCATTGCCCAAGACAAAGGCCAATTATAAAGTCATTACCGCCGGGCTCTATTCATGGCACTGCTGAGAAAAAAAACTCCAAAGCCCCCGAATGCAAGTAGAATATTTTTTAAAAATAAACAAAGGAAAAAACTAGGATGCAGGTGGATGCACTGCTGTCCTACCTCAGGAGCTACACAAGTCAGGGTGTTTCCTGTCATGTCATCTCCAATTCAGACACCAAGCCATACTTATAAACGCCTAAATGAAAGACATTCTTTTCATGTGGACAGCGCAGTGGTGAGCATTTCTGCCTCGCAGCACTGGGGCCCTGGGTTCAGTTCTGGACGGGGGTGCTGTCTGTGTGGAGTTTGTATGTTCTCACTGGGTTTTCCTCTGTTACTGTATAAGAAAAGCTGGTCAATACATTTATCTTTTCTACAATGGATTATTGCAATGCCCTTCTTGCTGTGTCATCTAAATCCACATTAAACAATATTCAATATTCAGCAGCCGGAATCCTGACCAGGTTGTGCGCAAGGGATCACACTCCCGTCTCGGAGTTCTTGCACTCATTGTGCTCGAGTCAACTTTAAAATCCTCATGCACACCTATAAGACTCTACATGGCTTGGCACCTCAGAACCGGTCTGCTCCCCACCTAACACACTGGTCTCCCGTTTGTCCCAGTGCTTGTTTACACTCTAAGGGTGGCGTTGCCTTTTCCTGCTGTGCCCACAACCCTGGAATTCTGTCTCCAAGGGTATCGGAGAGTCACCTACCCTGGGTGTATTATTACAGATTGAAAACCTCTCTTTTCAGAAAGGCTTTTATTAATTAGGGTTTGTGCCTGTTTCATTTTCTAATGATCATGTATTTTCTATTGTACTTCTACACTGTTTCTTGTGTTTCTTATACAGTACAGTATGTGCTTATTTTGTATTTTGCTTTGTTTTATTTCAGTTTAAAAGTTAAAGCATTTTGTGGCATTACTTTTAAAGGCACTATATAAATGTTACTATTATTATATATATCGTATGGCTGCCGATATTATACAACAGTAATCGCCACTGTGAAATGTGGTTTTGCGGTGGTGCTTTGCCATCTGGAGTCGTATTCCTGTTGGCACATGTGATGGTATTGATAACCTCTCCTTTAAGATCATTCAGATGAGAGGCCAGATAAACATTGGCCGTCAGGAGAAAGTGGCCCTCTCTCCCTCGAGCCTGTGGTGTTCTCTGGGGAAGGACCTTTACTTCCGTACGACTTCCGAGGATACAGCGGCTGTATATTGGCTTGCGTGAAGCCAGGCATTTTTTGCAACACCAACATATTACTAGAAAATGCCCTTTAAGCACAAGGGATTTCTTTCCCATCACCACTCTCTTAAATCCTTATTCTCCCACTAAAAGTTGTTTGGTACTTTTTGCTCAAATCCTTAAAAAACCCACAAAGCAGACTGTAGTGGACACCGAGAGCAGGATGAGAGGTCACTCACTCCTATTTAACACGTCCAGTTATTGGTCAAGATGCTAGAAACTCCTGTCCCTTCCCCGGAAAGGTCCCAATAACCCTCCCTACCACATTACACCACAGGAAGTCATCCTGAAGAACAATCTTCCATGTATAATCTTGCAATATAAGGGAGACATTCCAGAAGCAGGCAAGGTAAAGCAAACAAAACTGCAATCTGACATTCTGAAGAGCATATCAGCTGTCAGTACTATGACTGCATCCATCAGCGTCTGCAACTGCAACCAATGTGTGGCAGCTGATAGAGAGTCGCTCTCACTGTGCGTAACCTGCTTTATCAGGTCTAAGCGCTTGCTCATCAGATTCGCGCAAGAGGAGGACCCCATCTTTGACAAATTCCTCTTCAGATAAGATCCACATACAGAGTTATTGATTTACTGATCAGTACATTCAGACTGATGCTATTGAAAGCACAAGCCAGTTGAAGACTTTAATTCACAACATCTGTTGATTCTCTTTGCAGGTCATGGCAAAGACGAATCTTAACGATCCTGTCCATTGCGAAACGAAGGTACAAGTGATAACACAGGAACAGCACAGGGACATTGTACCACAATCCCTGGACCAGCCCATTAATCCATACAGCGCACTGCTCAGAACAGAACGAGAGGGACTGCTAATGCCTTGTGGAATGCAAACAGCCTGGAGCTAGGGCTGGCTTTGCCCGTAAATCCAACAGCCAAAGAAGATGTCAGATAGCCATATTAACAAGACTTCTAATGCAGGAGTGTTGATTTACAACTTTAATGAGATGCCCATGACAATACAATGTCAATTTAGTTCAGCTCATTTTTCCTCAGGTTAATATATGCCAAAGACCAACCAAACGAGTTCACCCATTGTGCAATACACTTTTGATTTACAGTCTGCGTTTAAGGCAAGACACTGTACTGTACCTTGAAAGGGCTTGTCATTTTTAACTTTAAAAGGCACATGAGATCAGCAACAGAGGCGCTAGGATCCCTGAATGTTCCTTTGCCATCTGTTCAAAAACTGGACACACCAGGGAGCTTTCAGATTCTGTTAGCAAGTCGCTGATTGTGACATTAAAAAGTCTTCACCCGCCGAGCAGATGGAGAAGGGCTCTTCTGTCTTACCTGACGTGTCCCACATGTTGAGCTCAATCCTCTGCTTCTCTATTTCAAAGCTTGCCGTATAGTTCTCGAAGACCGTGGGAACGTAATTCTGGAAAAGAAACCACAACCCCTTTAGTTTTAAATGCAAAACTAAAAATAATCTTTTGAACAGCCTGTGTTCCCGTGTGGAAATAACCTGGTCCGTGTTTTTACCGGACACGCTCCACGGTCGGATGAATGGGGTGTTCAACCGCCTCGGCACCAGTGTGCGATTACAGTGAGCACTTGGTGTGGAAAGTCCAACACCTGTGTCGGAGAAAAGAGTGCACAAACCGCAGTTCAGCCCACTGCGGACTGAGAAGACGGATCTGAAATTCAGTCTCAACTTCGTCATAGGCTTGTTCGTAAAAAAATATATACCTTCGACTACGGACTAGAAAATACAGACGGCAAGACAATTAGTGGTTTTTGTTCTTTTTTTAGAGGCGGGGTTGTATCTGTGGTGCGACATTATAATGACTGTTTTTCATCCCTTGTTTGCCTGGGAACTGTTATTAAAACTGTGCGCCGGTGACTATCGGTCCCCGTAGCCAGTCCGGCCCCGAGGTCTGTCTGCTTTCGGCTGAATTTGGAAACTTTACCGCACAGCTGAGCCCCACCGATGCCCAGTAAGGTAATGTCACGCCAGTGAATTTACAATTCACCGGCCTCGTCAGTTGTTACAACCCCACTGCCTATCCCACGCCTTCCCTTTAATGATTGTTACTGTCTCAACACTATGAAAAACAAACTTACCTCTGGGTAGCAGTCCTTTGCAAATACGTGCAACAACGCCGTTTTCCCACACTGCGTGTCCCCGACAACAACAATCTTACAGCGGCTCATTGGGCTTTCCATGGTGTTTCGTCCGTGCCTACTGACTCGGTATCTCCTCTTCATTTACAGTCCGTCTGGTCTGAAGAGCGTCTGCAATGATCCCCGAGTCTGCGGTGCGGAGCTGCGCGCTGTCCCGCTGTCCTGCCTTCTGCGCCTCGGATCCTCGCAGAGCGTTCACACACACAGTGCGGCATCTCCGCCTCTGAGCACGCCGCTCGGTTTTGAGCAATCCCAGGTTTTCGGTAGCCCAGCCTACGAGCCACACGCCCAATGAGAAAGTGTCTGGGATTATTCATGAGCTGGGTTTACTTCGACGTCCGAAACTACGCTGTTAACTATTTAAAATGTTAGCCGTGACTCTAGTTTGGTTGTAGAAGTAGAGTTGGAGTTCCCATCTCTAATTGTGGCACTTCTGACCTGCCACTGCCATCCTAACACTGAGGGTAGGGAGTTCCCCGACCTCACTGCTCCAGTGTAGCATTCAGAAGTGTGGGGGTATTCGGGAGAGGGTGAAGATTTTTGCTCAGATATTAAGATAATAATATTCCTACAATAAAGAACAGACAAGACTGCTGGTCAGAGGGCTTAAAACAAATTGACAACTTTTTGTGAAAGTACATAAGCTATAACTATAGTATTCTCATTCCAGAAAATATTGCATTTCTTTTTTTCCATCAGTATATATCCAAGCTGTCATCTGCTCCCTGACTCCAAGAAAAGAAATTGCATCTGTCCACCATTTCATTTTTCTTTTGTCACAAAAGGCATCCAAAGCAACAATCACAGCATCCAGTGCAAGATGATGTGCCCCACGTCCAACAAGTAATGTGATACAAGTCTCTCCCTATGTCTCCTGTCAGGTGATAAAGTAATTTGACTTTCAGGGCAACCTCTTTATCACCCATTTGAGATTCATGTATAAGTTAAATTCCTGTTTCCACCTCTTTCAAGAGAGGAACAATTTATCATCATCAAAATCAATTTGTACAGGTGGTTTAAATGTCTTTTCCATTAAACGCAGCTGCATTTTTGAAGCACAATGAATCACAGAACTCACAGGGGTTCTGTCTCATTCCTCTTGTTATTTTGTTAGCTATATTTCAGTTAGGGTTATTCTTGTTATATTCTTATGGCTCAGCTACAATTAACCACACAACGTTATTCCCTCTCAAAAGTAGTAGGTCCTGTGGTGAAAAAAACAAAATAGGATCCACCTATGTTGCTAGTTGTTATTCATTTTTGTCGACAACAATTCTGTTTTCTCATGAAGAATCACAGCCTGTGAAAAGGTCTTCAATACTTGATGCACAAGTACGATAAACCGGAGTACGGAGAAAACAAATCATTGCGTTTAAACGAGATAACATTGTGTGTAAACAATAAATAGGCTTGTAGCTGTGAATGACTGTGCCCACTAGGGGGCACAATAATAACTACTGTTTTCTTTTACAGCGTCAGAACACAGTACAGTACGTTAAAACAAAGGAGATAGGTGTACACTAAGCTGAATTAAACGGAACAAAAAGATAAAGTATAAAAGTGAGTTTGAACAAAGTATTTGAAAGTGTTGAGTAATTGCTGGATCCGATACGAGAATGATGCGATCATTCCACAGTTGGTGAACCAGCAGAACAGAAACAGACCCTCTCATTAGGACCTGGAAAAGGCCGGAATCCAGACAGCACCAACAAGGTCTAGGTGTGCAGGCCAGGGGCGTAGCCAGGACTTGAGTTTTAGGTGGGCCTGTGCAAAAGTGGGTGGCCCTGGCTCTAACTGACAGTCCTGCCAGCATAGGGACCCACTCCGATTTACAATGCAATCCTCGAGCGGTATAATCGAACAGCAGAATTAGCGGAACCTTATATATACATACTGTCTCTCTCACACACACAGGTTAAGCAACAATTACATAGGCTGCCAGACGCTACTGTGCCGCGGCGGACACACACACACACAAGCTGCAAGAGCTCATTTTCACTTGTTGCTTGTAACAGTTCTAACTATTTCGTATGCCTGCTTATTCTGAGGTTAATATTTTATTGCAAAACACAATGAACACAACACCAAACGGAAGATTCAAAATCCGTCCGAAATATTGTATTTAAAATACCATGCAGGGTTTACCTTGAGCTCCGTGAAGTTGTCCCCCTACAGACAGCACAAACGACGAACCCCACCGCAATCGTTAGTGCTGCGTTTGTGCCGGTTTGAGTCGCTGTAAGTAGAGTTTGTGCTGATTTCGTTTCCGAGATATAGCGCCTTGTTTTTTCGGGTAATCATGTGACTATCTACAAGGAACTGTACAGGTACCAACAAACTCGGTGCTCCTGATTGTGATGAAAACAATGGGGGCAATTTGTTTTCCGAGTCTGTCTGATCGGGTGGGGTGGATGTTTCAATATATTTCAATATAGCGCCTTCTTTTCCTGGCTGTGACGTACAAAAGAGCAAAGTCACGACCACCAGAGTTCAGCTGTGATTGTTTGATCAGTTGACCCCAGACTTTGCAGCCTTTACACGAATAAACAGTCTTACATTTAGGGAGGGGTTACTATGCTAGTTCATTGGGTAAGGTGTTTTCTTTTCATTTTTAACCATGTTCTTGAAAATGTATTGCTTGTGTGTCTTCACGGAGCTTTTACCTTTCCTTTAAATATTCAGCGGACTTGAGCATAATTCCAGAAGAACGTGTACGTACGTACGTATGGGTTTCAGGGGTTGGAGTAAATGCATCGCCCCAAGGGTAATATCGAGTGAGGCGCCATGAGAATAAAAACTGCGAAGGTATTAAAATATCAGAGACTGCTATTGATATAAATTAACCCTTAGTAAGCAGAGTCAGCTGTTCGTCACTTTAAATTTTCACACAGTCAGCACCAAAGTTGGCACATATGTATGGTGTAGTACTATGTTTTAAAATTGCCAGAAAAAACTGCCGAGTCGTGCACAGACACGCGTGCAGATGTCATTTTGACATTTCCGGTTACGGCACTGTTGTGACCAAATCTAGCACTGAGATCCAGAAAAACTCTTTAGATCGGCACATTTTTTTAAATAAAATGAACAACTATAAATAATTAAACCAATAGTTGTAATTAGATGTTTAATATCCTTCATTGTTTGTACATCGGGAGTATGACTGTGGTCTTTAATGTTAATTACATTTCTCTTCAACATTCGGAAAAGAATGATGTTCATTCTTACGCCACACGATGGCAGAACAAGACTGGGTTTAGTGAGCCTTTTTGAACACGGAAGCAGTTTACGTCTTGGCCACTAATTTTGATGCCTAAGAATTGAAAAAAGATCAAGTTCCTTGCGATAGATTTGGCAATCAGAAACGATCTCGCTAATTTTAGACTTAATACACACGCTGCACCCTGCGACAATATGATACAAATAATAATGACGATTTATAGCATGACAGCATACATTTCTCCTGTATGATTTATGTATTTTGAGCACCTTATACATAAATCATAGACAGTAAGTAAATCATGATCCTTTCACACAATAGTTCGATTAATTTCAGTTTTTACAATTTGCATATTCTTCTAGCATAAAATCATACACTATTTCACATAGTTTTACTCTCACTTTGTAAATTTACTGAACAAGGCAAACAGCTTCATCACGTGTTCATTGGTGAGAATGGCTAATGTACAAGAACCCATGACTGACAAAACCTTCAGCACCTCATGTTTCTGTTTTACGCTTTATCGAATTTGGAGAGGTTGTTCCAGCGGTTTGACAAGGCGCTGGACAGGTGCTATGGTAAGATAACGTTTGACTGCTGTTCATTTCAATCCCTGCAGAATTCAGCAAGCCCACAGCCTGTGGTGGGTGAGAGTTGAACCAGTGAGCTGTCAGTAATGTCCAGGGTTCACCCTCTTCAGAGACACGTCCCCACAGGGAACCCGTCACCTCCAGGACTCCAAGCCTGCATAACCTCTTACCTCAAGCGTTCACAATGACAACATCTCTTTCCGTCACAAGCAGGCCTGATGACATCCAAGCAGGTCCATAACATCCCTTTTTTCCCAAGGTTCCACATTCCTCACTGCAACTCCAGATCATATCAGCCAAGCGTTGTCACTTCCTGGGTCAGACTATCCCTTGCAATTTATAAAGAGCTCACAAGCTCATGGATATGGAATAAAACTTGTTTTTTTCTTCTCTGTTCCAATAAATGAGAATCACTGGCTACACTTTTGCAAAGGACTTCAGTGTGGGGATTTAGTTTTTGGAAGGGATCACGATTTCAGAGTCAACTAGCCAAGCTTGGCTTTAATGGGGATTTCGAGCTCTAGAGCAAGGGGATTTATTGTTTATTGTGACATAGATCTCATCACATGGGGGTCAGAGGGTATCGAACAGTTCCATTAATGTTTCACAGAAAAAGAAACAAGGCCAGAACACAGTTGCAACACCCTAGTGTGTGACTTCAGTGTTTCAGTCAACAGAGTTACAACAACTGCATTTGACCTTCTTTAGTGACCACTTCCTTCCTGCCAGATGCTAACTGTACCTCTGTGTAAGAAAGTCAGTGATTTCAGATGTGCCTTCCTCTTCCTATCAAAGCACTGCGGTCTATTGACTTCAGTTTGTAGAGCAGCTTTAGAAAGGACTGAGTATAGCTGGCATGCTGATGTTAAGAGCAACATTCTCTCACAGTTGAATATGCAGTGTGGCTGTATTTGTGTAGAAGAAGGTTTACAGGGCAGTCTAACGAGAGCTGGTGATGCAGAGCTACAATGGATTAAGCCCTGCTGTGTGGTCAGGCAGTGCATTAGCACCTTAACCCTGGGGTGGGAGTCTTTACAGCCAGTGTCTCAGATGTTCAGGTTCATCAGGGATTTATTTACTTTCTTCTCGCTCTGCTTTTTTTATTTCTTTACTTTTGTCATCCCAGAAATTCTGTCTTGAGATCTTCTGGTCACCAGCAGCTGTCTCTCATGGCCTTACATCAGTGTCAAAGGCTCTTGTGTCCTCCTATGCATCTGAATAACATCTGAGCCTTTCTGACAGGCCCAGATGAGAGACAGTTCAATTATCTAGTGACTCAGCTTCATTAGAATTATTTTTTTCAAGAATCTTTGAGAGCACAAACACAGATAAATTCATGTCATATTCAAAAGTTTTGCAGCTTTCCTTTGGACAAAGATTAATTACTACTCCTGTGTTAGTTTCTATGTCCAATTTAAAATTTGGTGTTGTTTTGGCAAACTGTCAGATTCTATGATATTCGTCTGTATTGAATAGTGAAACACAATTGTGCAGTGCTGTGCCAGATTGAGAGACAGCAGTAAAACCACTATTTCAGTGGAGCAGTTTGTGTTGCCTGAATGCTTTCCAGAGTATGGCTTTGATTCACAATGCAGGACGGAACAGGAGTGAAGATCAGGAGTTTAATAGCATTAATTAATAAAAAATGGACATTGCAATGTCCAAGGCTTATTATTCAGTTAGTAGAGATGCTTTTCCAAATGAAAAGGATCCCCATATTGTGTGATAAAGAGAAACACACGACATGAGAACACATTTGGAAAGTGACGTGTAAGCAATGTTTTTATATAGAGAAATCGCAACATCTTTATATTTTTAAAGGCCAACTATAATTTCTTAATAAATCTACATGTACTGTACAATTGCTCCAGCTTGTACAACAGGTGTGTTGTGCAAACTGTAAAACTGAACACCTAAGAGACAGACCAGAAAAGTTCAGAAGAAGTTGAGTTGAACCAATTGACAAAAGCCCCAGCCATACATGACTGACTTTTTTTTTCACTTTACAAAAGTGTAAGCTTTGTAGTACAGTGAACATACTGCCAACAACTCCCTTTTCCAGGACTAAGGGTTCGGAAGTCAATGACAATGAGGCCTGCTCACATTAAAGATCCACGGCTGTAGCAGGAGAATGGAATGCACAAACAGCCCTTTCCTGTGGGTTTCTCCACCACTCAGAGGCTAAAAGGCTGTGACCTTGATCGTGACCACAGGGAGGGGACACCACTGTTTATTGGCCCATTCCTCTTCCTGCTGGGTGATTTCCCCACCAGCAAGTGGATGAGGTCGGTATGCTCAGATCCCCCTTTAGTTAAAAGTTATAGTTTGCTTCTTTGCAGAGACGCTTAGTGATCAGCCAGTTGTTCCTGTATCACACCAGCTCCAGGGGGCAGTACTGGCCACCTCCTAACTAGAGCCAAACAACTGCCTAAAGCAGCAAGTTCACAACAGCTGAAACTGAAACTCGGTGATCATCCAAAGCAAGATTACACATTGCAACCAGTAAGAAAAATGAGCAATGAGTTCTGACATTGGAAGCATGCTGATGGGTATCTAGAATTGTCATGGTCGACCAGCTCTGCTGATGTGTGGTTCTTTCTTGCTTTTTCATGGGTTGGTTTGATGCCAAGCCCAACCTGCCTCTTACAATTTTCCAAGAAACCTAGGCTGCAGGCTCCATCTTGCTCACAGTCTCCAAAGAAACATTCTCAACATTCACTTCCTTCAGAACAGCGCTCTGCTGCACCAAAACTGTGACGAAAGCTCAAGATTTGGTGCCTCTTTGTTTCCATCATCCACTATGGTCAACCAGAACAGGACACAGCTTAAACAAGGAACTCAGCCATCTGGGAGATTACACACAGCCTGCATTAGGGGCTCCAACCTCAGGAGCCTCAGGAGTTTTCCTCTACAACTTCCTGCTTTTTTGAACCACCCTCATCTATCTGCTGATTGTGCTTGGTTATCTTAGGTTATAGCACAGTGTTTAGACAGCAAAATCTCAACTGCCAATACTGGCTGAAGCTTTTTTAAATCCAATGTCAGTGACAGCTTGACCCTCAGACAAAACATCAGTGTAATGGGATGACTGAACAACTTTTCCTGGACATTGCCTCTGAAAGATGTCACAGACTGTGATTTTGAATCCAACAAGTATTTTAGCAAACAGAGGAGGAGCTGAAGAGCTGAAGAAATGACAGAGGAGAAGAAGAAATGAAATAATTAGTAGCTGTACACTCTGAACAATATTAGGAGCTCAGTATATGTACAGACCTGAAAATTGTAAACTTTAGAGAAATTTAGCAAAAATTAAATATTCCCTACTGCAGTGATGATTTGAAATGGCATGATGTGATTTCTTGCCAGGACCTATAGGAGTAGTGATATTGACACTATGACTCAGGTTATGAGTGATAGATCAGATCCTTCCCCAGTCTGCATTCACTTGTCACAGAGCTGTTTCAAGGCAAGGCCAATAATCAAGGAGACCATGTAAATCACTGAGTTGCCAGTTACTTTAAATTCCACTTTTCTGTTAAATCTCAGCCCATTCAATCACTAGGATGAGTCCCCCTCCTTATCTCCATAACACACCTTTGAGGAATTCTTGTTGTTTGCAATCAACAAGAAGCACAGGATTTCTTATTGTTGTGTGGTTGCCAGTGGCTGACTTCACAGGAAAATAACATCCAACTTCCTGTGTTTGTTTCCCATTTCCTCCTCCTCAATAGACACACACTCTTTGCTTTGGGCTCGGGCTCTTTTCGAAATCTGAATTGTTGATGTCCACCATGACAGGCTGTCCAAATATTTACAATCCTAAACAAAGAAATCCTGATGGAGAGGAAGGCTGTAGGTATGTAGGTATATTTTTCAACATCAATAGAGCAATCTGTAGATATGGCTCATTCAACCTTATATATTGCACTTGGCCTGGGCAGTGCCAGGATCCTCTGTATATTAAGCAAGTTTCTGTAACCTTAAATATTTAAATTTAATCTGTTATTATTTTAAGTCTGTAAATGTACAGTTACTCATCTGTTAAACAGCACAATGTCTAGAAAAGAATCTCAAGACTGAAAAAGATTGTGTAACAGAAATTCAGCTAGAACAAACAAATGCAGGGTCACAATTTGGGAAGTTCCCCTGTCCATTAGTTCCCAGATCCAGTCTTAGAAGAATTTCCAGTCCATGTTTGGCAACCAACCCTGCATATTTATTAGGAGCACCAGGAGTAGGCAACTCTAGTACTCCAGTGGGGCTTTTGGTTCTGGTTTTCATTCCATCTCAGACCTCCAGGACTTCATTGAACCAATTAAGTGGATAAGCTGTCAGATCAGCTGTATTTTCCTGGTCTTATTGAAAAGATACTTCTAAAACCAGCAGGGACAGAGTACTCCAGGACTGGAGCTGCCAACACTCTTTAATTGACGTAAAAAATGCTCTTCCTGTTTATTTTAGGGTCAAGGACAGTCTAGGAATTTCTGAATTCAGTTCTTCTTGACATCTTCTGATTTTTGTTCTACTTAAGCTGTCAGTCAAAATAATGTACTTAATTATTCTAATTATGCATTTAATTCCATTTTACTAACCTGGCACCAAAGCATGTTTTAAGTAACTGTTTTGAATTATCAGCTGTAAATTAACTTAAACATCCAGTCTGTATCAAACTGAGAAAATGAATAGATTATTTTCTTCACTGATGACTTAAGTTAGAGCAAAAATCAGAAAGGACTGGATCACCTGGGATCGAGTCCAGGAGTCTGGCACCAGTCAGTTTTTAAACCAGTGTAACACGGTGGTGGATACGAAAGTAACAGCCGAGGAGCTGGCTGAATCACAGGCCTGGATCGCCTCTGTGGAGCAGGGCTCTCACTCCTGGCTTCAAGGGGCCCCGTGTGTCTGCAGATACGTGTCAGCTGGACCTCTAACACCCAGGGGTCACTGCTGCATGGGGCTTCTGGCTTCTGGCTTCTGGCCCAGCCAAGATTTTGATCACTGGATTATTTATTTCCAATTTTTACAATTTTCTATTCATTTTAAGATTGGTCACAGCTCTTATAAAGCTGAATGAGATTTGGATGGACCATGTGCTGATTAGTCAGCTTCAGGACTGACCTCATTCAGGTGTGAGAACTGACATCTAACCAACTGGCCTTAAGCATGGGAAAAAACACCGACTCACTGTGGGTGTGTCTGATAGTATCACCACCACCTGTGTCTGTTTCGTGTCGATTGATCACCTGTTACAGGCTGCTCAGCCATAAATTATCACATCACTTTCAATAACCTCTTCTAACATTGCAGTTCATGGCCGTGGTGGCCTGGAGACTATACGAGGAAACTCTGGGTACAGGGCTGAGTACATCCTGAATGGGCAATAAGTCCATTGCAGGGAACACGCTCACACCAAGGCCATTTTTTTACAAAGCCAATGAACCTACCCTTTGAATGTGGGAGGAAATTGGAGCACCTGAAGGAAACCCATGTGGATGTGGGGAGAACATGCAAACCCTAGACAGACAGCAACCCAAGAATCGAACCCCGATCCCCGCCCTGCGAGGCAGCAGTGCTGACCGCTACTTCATCATGCTCCCTCATACGTGAAAATAAGGGAGCAAATGATTCCGCTGCACAGCAAGTTCAGGAGAGGCTGATTAAGGGTCTTTGCGCTCAGGCCGGACATAAGGCACTTTAGTGGATTTATGAAACCTAGGCATGCGTGTAGAAAAAGTCAAAACCAGCAAACAGGTCATTTGCAGCCCCAGCTAGCACTGGTGATTAAGGGTCTAGCTGGAAGCAAACCCACCAGCACCAGGGGGGTGGGAGTAGTGTGGTCTAGATCAGAGACACTCAACATGCCCACTGCAGTGCATTAGTGCCATCAAGCCATCGCTTTGACTGCAGTATTGATCCTGCTGATCCACAATTAAACACGTGAAGAGCTGGCAGTTAAAGGATTGGATTGGAAGGGCCTCATGGAGAGAGACCAAAGTGATCGGAATCTCTTCCAAATTTTCTTCCACCCAATCATTGATTTAATTGCTTAATTGACTGAATGAATATAATAGATTAACTAAAAGCATGAGATCCCTAACTGCACACCTGCTGAAATAATAAACATCTTAGGGGGTTAAACTGATCAAATTAAGGCTGAACTTTCCTCCAACTTAAACTTCCTGATTATTTCAGGTTGTAGCATGATTTGTAAACCAGAAGTTGCACAAACAGGTTAGGAAACCAGTCTCTCCGATGTGAGCAGAGGAGATGACGAGGGTCTTGATAAACAAGTTCAAAATCTTGCAAGGTGTTGGCAAAGTGAATCCAAATAACTGCTTCAGGGTCACTGGTAAAACCAGAACCTGGGCACACTCATTTAGATGAAGAGAGAGTGCACTAGCAGTGGTGTAAGAATCACCTCTTTACACAGTGAGTTGTGGGTGTTGGGAACAAGCTGGCCAGCCTTGTAGGTAAAAACGCCTAGATGAGATTCTAGTACAAGGAATCATCCAGATGGGCTGAAGCAAGTCCTCCCATCTGTCTCCTTCCCTATATTTTACAGCCAGTCGTTTTTATTTTATTAGTCAAATACTGACAATAGGTCACCTCATTCAGGGCTAAACAAAGAAACAGGAATAATTGAGTGAGTGAACTTTGACTCCGAAAAACCAATCCAATATTACCGTACATCCATGACTCAGAGCCATGGGCTATATGACTGATAATTAAAGTTACCTTTGGCACCCCAATACTGTCAGCAATTCGCCTCTACGCAGAGAGATCGTAAACTATCCAGCGTTCAGAGCTGTTTTGTAATGATCCAAAACCATCGGCCATAGATCACGTAACCTAAGCTGTTTCTGGTATATATTCTATTATACCAGTAAGTATAGGTTTATGCCTTCTTTTCATATTTTTACACATAATTGAAGATTTGTTACTTCATATTTCACGCACGGACGTGACGTGGAGACGTTCATAGGTTTCTGGACCACTGGTCCGTGTCGCTCCTGCTCGGCAGACGGGCGCTCCTGGAACACGCTGCTCCTGCGCCTTTAAGAGCAGCCGGGCGCTCCGCCGCTCCAGGAATCCGCTTTCCGGGATTTCGCTCTCGCCTCGCACAGCGGTCAACTTCTGGGGGAGCGGAGGGCTCAGTCGTCTTCACGCCACACTGTTGTCTGGAGCTGCGAGGCTTTGCGGAGGGTCGGTGTCTTTCTCTTTTGTTGCAAGACTTTGCTGCTGCTGCTGCTTCTTCACCGGTGCTTTTTCACATACAACAGCTCGTTCGCTGACGCGGGCCAACAGAAAAAAACGCATCTTTGCTTTTGCTTGACAGCTGCGTGTTCTCGTTACCCATCCGAAGATGTCTGGGGAAGAAGCACCTGCACAGCAGCAGACGCCCGAAGAACAAAAGCAAGACGCCCAGCAGAACGAGGAGGCGAAGCAGGAGCAGTCCAAGCCCGCAGCAGAGGCACCGGCGGAGAAGGAGGTCGAGGAAGAAGTTTTCACGTACCGGTCCCTAGTGCTGTCCGGCTATGGAGGCTACGATAAAGTCAAACTGCAAGTGAAAAAGGGGATGCCGAGCCCCAAAACCGGGGAGGTGGTGGTGCGGGTGAAAGCCTGCGGCTTGAATTTCGCCGACTTGCTGGGCAGGCAGGGTCTGTACGACCGGCTGCCGTCGCCGCCCGTCACCCCCGGGATGGAGTGCTCGGGGCTGGTGGAGGCGGTGGGCGAGGACGTCACGGACAGGAAAGTAAGTTTGCTCGCCGGCTGTCTTGTCCAAGGAGCGCAGTCGGGGCTCGTCGCGGTCTGCGCGGTCCGCTGGCTCGGGCGATGCCGGGGTGTGCTCCCCTCAGCAGCGTCTCTGATTTTATCAATCCTGCACGGAGCCAAACTTCTAGTTTGCTTCGCCAAGGATGGACGCAGGACACATTAGCAGTCGTTTTGTGTAAAAAAAAAGTTTGAAATGACAGTTCACTTATTTACTTGTATTTCGTTTCTCCGTTTTTTTTTACGTGCCCAGTTCATGTTGGGGATGGTTTAAAAAGCAATGCACAGCTGCACAATGTATCGCTATTATTTTAATCTCTGGATTAAAAGGGGTTAGCGGCGGATGCAGGATCTCCCTCGTTTCATTCATAAACGCCGATCCTGGAGAACGACTGCCGTGATAAATGAGGCTTTAATTGCTTAATTAAACCGTATCAATGAGTCTAGAAGCCACCGCCCATGGTCTGTATCGAGCACAACAGCGTGAGGCGCTCTGCGCATGTCTGGCTGCCGCTCCAGCCCTGGGCACCGAACCCGGCCCGAGACGGAGGTGCGGTCGAGTACCGGTCTCCTTTCGGGCGACAGCTGGGGGGAACCGGAGACACCGGTCCAGCTGTGGGTCGATAACGCACTACGATGCACACCGGCAGCGCGCCCTGGAGCGACTGATGGGGAGGGCGAGGCGCGGCAGCCTGGGCACGCTCGCCCACTCCGAGCTCTTGTTTAAATCAGCCTCTCAAACTGTAAATGGCACCATCTCTTCTCGCTGCTAATGAGCAGCTGTTGGACGGTGTTCTAGGGCTTAGTATCAGCCCAGTAAATGTTGCCTTCTGGGCTTCATGTACGTGGATGTAGCCAACACGAAGCGAACCGTGGTCGAGTTAATTGATTTCTGCAGGTGAACAGACGTGTGAGCTCTGCAGTCGGACTTGTTGCCATAGCGCCTGATGAGCCGGGCGGCTTGATGGGCTGTGATTGATGTTGGCGTTTTGTCTGTTCGCTGTTTTTTGTGCGTGTTGGCTGTGGAAGGCGGCGTGGGTTAGGAAAGCGTTCTGCCTTTTCAGAAACGCCTTGACGTCGATCACAGAACTGTACCGGGCGTCTTGAAACCTTTTTATTGTAATTGATGACTCACCCCATAGCGCAGCCGACACCCCTCTCCAGTTTGGTCAGGCTGTCTCGGAAGGACCGGGCCGCTGTTTCCAGCTGACAGTGCTAATGGCCGCACCGAGACACCGCGGCCGCCGTGCGCGCAGCCCCACCCGACACCGAGAGGTGTGTACGGGCTGGACTGCGGTCGCTACACCGCTACCGCCATTCCTCTGTCACAAACCACTCGTCTTTAGAAATGTAATACTTCTCTGATGAACTACATTTCCGTTTGTAAGCATGATTGTGTGGGGGGAAAAAATGCGTTTTAATCTTGCATGATGTCGTAAACCTTCAGAATATAAACGGCCTGATTTAGATGTCCTGTTGTGCATTTCCCCCACTGGAGCTTTCTGGCAACAGGATGAAATGTAGACAAACACTGAGCAACAGTTTTCTGGCTGAACTGACGTTCACTGCCCTGGGCTCAGCTCCTGGTGTGATCCCCAGGGCGGCTCCACTCCCCCGCCTCCTGCCCCAGGGTGGGTCCAGCAGGGGCCGCTGTGGTGCTCCTGGGCAAACCGCCCCCACACCAGGCCTGCTCTCCCTGTGGGATTTGAGCCTGCAGGACCCAGCAGTGTATTGCATTGAAATTGTGCACTGCTCAGCATCTAAATACACCCTTTAGAGATGGATCCGAAAACATCTCCTTTCAATTTTAACATCAATCTCCATATAATCAATTGGGTTGAATCATGATCTGAAATGTGTTTTGCTAATCCCTTTATTAGCAAAGAATTCTCCAGTGATGTGGTAACTGCTGTCTGTTAATGGCCAGTTGTTGCTATTCAGTTGGGATGTGCAAACCTGTATTCACATCAGCTGCACAAAGCCTTCAGTACAGTGGTTTCCATAATGGTCTGTAGACATGGTGAGCAGGTAATTACTTGAGCCACAGCATGTACGGGTGTTCTGCCGAGGTACAAGTTCATTTCTCTTTAACAAGTGCTTGAGTTTAAACAGGGTGCACATGGCTTTTTACTTCAGTGTTCAGTTTGCAGCTGGAGCACTTGAAACTGCAGATGAAACTGTGACCCTGCCAGGTGTCTCACTTTCTAATCCTAGGTGAGCATTGAGTTCAACTGGATACATGAGTAAATTATTGCTGGATCTGTTCCAGGTGTTCATTCTATGCAGAGATTTAGGAACAAAAACACCTGACAGGTTGACCAACTCTTCTGCTTCTTGCATTCTTCAGAAGGGCCACAGGTAACAAGTGACCTTTCAATCCTTCAAGCTCAGATGGTTCTAGTCCCCCGTGTCCCTCCAGTGCAGTGGCAGTACTGTGCAGTGGGCTTGAGGGGGTTTCTCAGCACCCTAGAGCCCCCTGGGAGAAGACAGCTTGAACCTGCAGTCAGCCCTGACCCCAAGTCGAGTCAGGATCCTGCAGCTGTGAGGGAGTAGTGCCAATCACCATGCCCACATGCCACCACGTCTGTTAGCGAAGGGGGTTAAATCTGGGGCATTGTCTCTGGATAACGTGCCGTAACATTCTAGGACTGAAGAGGGTTAGAGGATTGCTTGGCATCCCAAGTTTGAAGGGTTTAATTGTTAGACATCGCAGTGTTTCACAGATCAGGCGTAATTTGGTTAATTAGCTGTTTATTCAATATCCTAATTTGCATTTGCAAATTGGGCAAAATAGTAGAGAGTAGGAACATACTTAAGTGCAGGAAGAAAACCATTCTCGATGTGGCAATGCTGCTTGCGACACCCCTGGAACCCAGACTGATCAGTGATGTTTACCACTGGAAGCGATTTGCTATGCCAAGTTTGCTGCCAAACAGTGTTTCTAACTTGGCAATAAAAAAAATTCGCTGCCCGTCTGATAGCTGAGGTTAGTAACTAGAGGTATATAGAATCATCAGAACCAAAGGGTTTCAAAACTGAGCAAGTTTAAAAACCATGATTCTGACATGAGAAGAACAAAGCTGCTCTCTCCAGCTCAGACTCTCTCCGTATGCTTTCAATTAGCTCTCTGTCCCACATTGTCATCCTGGTATTTCCTTTCGCAAAGCCTGCAATGTGATGTTTTAAAGAGAACGCATTCCTGGTGTTATTTCTGCTTTTCCATTTTAAAACCTCTCCTAGAAAAAGGATGAAGTGGGTCAGCCTGCTGTGGCATGGAAGCATGTGTGCCTGATATTGGAATCAAAGGGTTTGGTGAAGCTATAGAGCCTTTCTATTGTTTTGACTGGGGAAAGTAATTGTTGGCCATAACTTCTTAAGCTGTAAGACTCCCCGTGCCTTGTGCAGTGAGCAACCTGCCGCAGACTTACTGGAATTAATTCTGATGGCAGAGCTGTCATGAAGGCGGCACAGTTCAGCCCGGAGTGTTTTGCCATGTTCTATTTTTGTTCATGCGAATCAAGTGTTCGTCTGGTTTCCGAAGTCATGTGCAAGATTCTTCATTATCCCATCTTGCTCGTTCTAATAGTAGTTGCATGATTGTCCTCCAAGGATGTGTTTTGGTGGGCAGATAGAGGGGTGTGATGACTCAGTCTAGACATTGGGCTCGCCCCAACCTTTATTCCTGGTTCTGGTTGTCCTTGGAGATTTGGGTTTTTCTCTCCAAGACAAGGCTTCACTCTCTGAACCAAAGAACAGAGAGTGACATTTCCCCAGCATGAGCAGCATTTTAAAACCTTCCTTTGGATGAACTGTGTAAGTTCTTAGTGTACAGAGTAATAAAACCCGAGAAAAGCGTGAAATTAAATTGCAGACAGTAGCTTGGCCCCTGTTGATCGCTGCAAATGGCTTGGAATGGACCTTTTTTATTTCCAGGCACAAATGTGGGTCTGTCAGTCCATTTCAGTAATGCACTTTATTCCCACAGTCAGCCTAATTGATCTTTATACCCAATTAAATATTGAAGGAAATGGGAAAACACCATGTCATGATATTTAATGATCCAGAGAGTGCACTAATTGGAATGGATTGAAAGGGCTTCATTAATCCTACCCTGGCATGAGCAACGTCTCAGACAGGATTTCATTTTTTGTGTTTTCAGGACTTTTTTTTTTTTATTGCTTACCATAGTGTACTCAGTGATGGATGCTGCGAGAGTAAATGTCCTAGTAAGGATGAGGAGCAAGAAAAAAACTTTGGGTGTTGGAAGTGAACTATCTAGAAAACAGGAAGAGGTTTATAATATCCCACCAAGGCTTTTTCCGGCAACACCTCCCTCTTCCTGAAGTGGCCAGGAAATTTATCCGTTGGCTTTCCGTCGGGATGGTTTTGCAGCTGGAGGTCTCGTTTCTGCACGCGGCTTTCCCTGGGTGTGCCGAATGAAATCGATAGCTTTTGGAGCTGGAGGGAATGTTTCCCTGTGTTGGCAAGGATTTAAGCTCTCGGAACATGCATCCCAAAACTACGTTTGTTTGTTTTTTAGGTTGACCTTCAGTGGCAGTTTTTTAAATTCTTTGTTCTTAAATGGATACTCGCTGGTTTCAGATGGTTGTGGTCTGGTAACTGTTTCACTACCATCTCGTTGAGCAGGGGTCAGTGTTCAGATCTGTGAGGCTGGGCATTGACCCAGGAGATCTTAGTCAACAAAGTGCCGGAGTGTGGAGTCATGCGCTAGTAATGTAACTTATCACCAAACTCAATTGAACCTAATTAAAAAGCTGTGCGTTTGTGTAAGATATTACTCTTTTCTCATGGAGTTATTGTCATTAGGCAGTGCCTTATTGTTAGTCACTGCAGGCATTCTGCTGGCCTTATCATATTGTAAGGAGCTTTATTGCTTTTAATCTAGTTTCCTCAATATTAGTCTCATCTCTGTAGAAGACAGTAAGGAAGTGTTAGGGTTTTGAATCTTGGCTTGCCTCTCGTGCGATGGAAGGGTGAAGACTGCAGTATGTCTGGCACTAGGCTGGAATCTTATTCCTTCTGTGAAGCCATGGCTGCTGGCTGCCACACTGCAGTCACTTCAATGAAAACGACATCACAGCTTCTAGAACCGGCAATTCCTTAACAGAGGGGTCCTAATCCTGAAGCCCTTCAAAATCCCCGATTGCACAGTGTAGCTGCAACCAGCTCCTTCATCGATAATTAGAAGGATCAATGTATCGGCTGGGAATGGAGCACATTGGGAGGGCTGAAGGCTGAGCTGTTCTCCAACATAAATACAATTTGGGCATTTCTACTCTTATACGATTTATTTTTTTCTGAATTGTTCATTTGCCTCTTTAATTTATAAAGTTCTGTACTACTTGCTGAGGACTTTGGAAATGTTTAAATTAAAAAACAATTCAAACGGTTTAACCCTGCTGTCTATTTGGAGCAGGTCTCAGCTGACCTCATCCTTTTATTATTGGACATGGTGCTTCTACCAAGACCTTGCACCACGCGCCGAGATTGCCCACTTCCTGCCCTTCCTGTCTGCCCTTGTGCAACTCTGTTCTATTGCTCAGTTTATTCGGGGGGGGGGGGGGGGTAGTAATTTTGGAGGAATTGTATAATTCCAGATTGGTATTTGTGAAGCATCATGGTTGCCTGTCGAATGGACACTGAATTGCATTTCTGTAATGAAACTGCAGTGCAACTTGCAAGGGATGTCTGCAGAGCAGTGACCGAATGCATTCCAGCTCCGGGCAGGAACTCGTGCCCTGAATGTGGAGGTGGAGTTTGAATGGCTTGTTTTCCAGATGTATTTCCTGGTGGTGGCACAGGTGCCTCCTGCTCTTGTATGGCTGTCACTCTTGTAGCCTCTCGGTGTGACCGAGGTGCTGTGGAGGCCCGTGGGAAGTCAGTAATCCAGTACACTCCCTCTTCCTCCTCTCCCCACAGGTCGGCGACAAGGTCATCGTGCTGAGCAGGTCCGGCATGTGGCAGGAAGTGGTTGCCGTGGCGGCCAGTCACACCTTCCTCATGCCCGAGGGCATGACCTTTGAGGAGGCTGCAGCCATCCCGGTGAATTACATCACCGCCTACATGATGCTGTTCGACTTCGGCAACCTGAGGCCCAATCAGAGCGTCCTCATCCACATGGCGGCAGGTAACCTGCAGAAAATGCGTTCGTGCAGCACGGTCTTGGAGGAGGAGGGGCTGGGCCATTGTGTGTTCATCTTTGTTTTTGAGGGGGCCACTTTTGTACTGATCCAGGCTCCCTTGAAGACAGTTGTGATCTGCACAAGTTCAATTTAAAGCTCTTTGCATGTGTGAATAGATCTAATTCTTGATGCATGTTTCCAGATTAATCTTCCATGTTCTATTGTTTAGTGGGATATGCTCGTTTTTCAGAAAATTAGAGGAACCTCTGATAGTTCAATAATTATATGCGGGTGTTGGGTTGTCATCCACAATTCTCATTCATCATGTACGGAAAATTCAGAATCCCTCTGTTCTCTATTCATCAGCAGGTAAAAGCCAGTTGTCCAAATACCAGCTGTAGTTCCAGAAAAACCTGGTAGAAGATCTTCGGCAGTATTTAGAGTTGAAGGGGGAGTGTTGGACCTTGTGTGAGGAGTGCAGTTACTTCTGGAGTATTAAAGGCTTCTTATTCATTAAGCAGAAATACTGTTGCTGTCCACTTGAAAACTCATGCCAAGATAGTTAATAGTGATGTAACTTTTTAGTTCTAAAACTTCCCATCAGAATGATTTCCAACATAAATTAAAAATGGCTAGATTAATGAAATTGAATCTGTTCAGCTGTCACTCTGACTTTATGGTAAATTGTTAGAAATTCTTTAGTTTCTCAGATTCCGTTCCTATCATATACAAAGAAAAGAGACCTGATTCAAATACTGACATTGATAAAAGGCTGGGTTTTTCAGGAAATAAGGTTTTGATGGACCTGATGTCATGGATAGAAAGGCAAAAATTGGAACCAGGAACTAGGACCTTCTGACTTTCCAGGGCTGCTCTTGTACAGCCCTGCTTGATCTGTACAACAGGCCTGCTCAACCTGCAGCCCTTCCAGCCCACTCCATCACACTCCAGCTGTAACCAGGTGTTAATTGCATTATTTATCCTGCTGAGTACTAGGTAAGGAGCTAGTCACAGCTGATGTGAGGGGCAGTGGGCTGTAGGGGCTGTAGGTTGAGCACTGATCTGAGATTGGCTATGCTTAACCTCGCACACCATGACCTCAGGCATTTTAATTTTTATCTTCTGTTTAGTTTATCATGCCTATTGGGTGAAGCTAGTCAATTGTGTAAAATACTAGTGATACTGTTTTGCTTTGGTACTGTACTTGACTTGAGGCCAGAACTTGGAGGTGTTTTTAAAGTTGTGTAACCAGTATGGTTTTCAAACCAGATGACCCAAATCACTCACTTCTCTACACCAGTCCAGTGTGATGGTCTCCCAGTGTTGGAGGAAGATCGTCTGGGTGACCAGACCTGTTGCACACGGGTTGTGCCACTCATGTTAGTCATAATGACCTGTATGGCCTTCTGATTTTCAGAGGCAGAGGTTTTCATGTTTTGGAAACAGTGCTGCACATTTTTAATCATGCTGAGGCTTTGTCAGCTGCTTTTCTGAAAGTCCACCTGCTGTAATGGTGGCCATAAGGCCTTTGTTGCAGGAGGTAATTTGGTGGTTGTGCTGTCCTGAAAGTTGTCAAAGCCATTGAATATGAAATTCAGATTTTTTTAAATCAAGTCCAAGGTTTTCTGGTTCTTGAGCTTTCCTGCTTGTGACCTTTAGGTTGTTGGGGCAGATGATTCAATCAGCAGTCTTGCTATGCGAGTCCACATCCTGTTTTTCACCAGGCGTAAACCTTAAACAGCTGTTTGAATCCTCTTTGCACTGCTGCAGTGCTGAGTGCGAGTGGAGCAGACCAGCCTGCTGTGGCTGAGGAAGCTGAGCAAGGAAAGTGAGGGAGAAGGTTGCTCTGGTCGGGGCAGCAGGGATGTAGTGTGAATGAGGTCAGCGGGTGAGTGCCGGTGGCTGACCCGTGTTCCGCTATTCCAGCAGCTCTTGATGTGGTGTTTTACTGGGTGGCCCCTCATGTGGGCAGAGGCTTGCTTTCCCGTCGTTGGCACGTGGGAGGTTGGGTTAGGTGACTGTATGCTTCACTACTAAACGTTTAAAGCCACGCTGAACATTCTTTGCTTTTAAAGCTGTAGGTTTTAAGATTTGCTTTAGGTTCTATTAATAAACGGCAGATCACAAAAGCTTCCTGTTGGGCTCGATCTTCAGCTTGCAGCGCGGCTGTGCTGCTTGCTTTTCTCAGCTCGAGGCGTCGTGCTGGCTGTTGTGCTGCTCGGAGTGAAGACCAGGCTGTGGCGCACGCCTGTCACTGGTCCCACTTCCCTTTCACTGCAGAGTAGAAAATCACATTTTTGTATTTTAATTCTGCCTTTATACAGGTTTTATAAACGTCTTTAAATCTCCAGCTTCTTATAAACAATGCAAGGTTCTAGTTTGTCCACTTAATCAAATAAGGTCACCTGTATTGTAACAGTAGAAATGCTAACAGCTTTTACTTGTGCCTCAAAGCCTTTATATCTAGAAGTTACCCAGCCATTTTTTTTCCATACTCTATAAGAGACTTCAAGGCAGTAATGATGGCAACAGTCAGACTGGTCTATATCCTTTTATTCTGTGATCAAAAATGACAAGTGACTGCCGTACTTTTCAAGTGAAAATCAACCCTGTATCTGATGCATTTTGCATATTTTCAGCAAGGCTTTAATTTATTCTGTAAGCCATTTACTGAGCGGTTCTAGGGTGGGTAGAGCTTGATCAAGCCAAGTCCAAGCTCCCTGGGTGCAGTGTTTCTTTGTGATGCAGTCCACTTAACAATCAAACCAGTTGGATGACCCTGTCAGGGCTCAAGTCCTTGTTCATGTGGGGTGAAACATTAGCTGGATGTATCAGACGAAGGAAACAAGTGCAACTTGGGACTGGAGTGTAATTAGTACAGAAGTGCCTTGTATGAAGATGTGCATCACCTGACTGCACCAGGGTTCCTGAGCCGTCACCCAGCTCTCCGCTCTTGTTGATAACGGCCTGTTCACACATCAGCACTCAGCTGCTGTTTACATAGCAACTAATGGGCAAGGTGTGCATCACTGATCTTTCTGAAGGGCTGTACTGCACCGAGAGAGAAATACCAGCTGGGTTTCTGCTCATGTAGTATTTCTTAATATTGCATTTTAGAAAGTCCCCTCGAAGGTTGAATTTTTTTTTTCCTGTCTCATGTTCCAGCACTTCAGGTGGGGTGTTGTGTAGCTCTGCTGCACCCTTAAGTGAAAATACTTGGCGCTGTTGCTCCAATAGTTACATCAGACAGAAATATGCATGTACTCTACAAAATGAATAATTGGAATCTGTAAGTCACTTTGGATTAATGCCACTGCCCAATGTATAGTTAAGCGTTAACAAGCTTTCCACATCTGTGCTCATTGACATTTTATGACTGCTGTAGAAAATGACATTTCTGCTGGTCTCTAGTTTGATGCACCCTATTTGTTTCAAAGGTATGCAGCAGGTGTACATAATGCACCACTGTAGAAGAGCATATCTTCAGTGTTCAGACTCTTGCACAATTTTCACATTTATTACTCTAAAGATGCCTTGATATACTGTAGCAATTTATATACACAAGCTACTTCACACATCTAAAGCAAAGCCAATCATTATATGGAAGAAAAATGGGAAAAGTCCTGATTGCATTAATACTCGAGCCCTTTGTTGTGGCAGACCTCAAAGATAAACCATGGAAACTAAGGATCTTTCAACACAACCCATAGATTAAGTTGTAGAAAGGCACAGATCAGGAATTTGGTATAAATTCTTTTTTCAAGCAGGCCTTGAATATCCCTTTGCGTATGAAGTGGATGGTATATCATACAACACTGCCAAGATCTGACTGTCCCTTCAAACTGAGCTGCTAGGCAAGAAGGAAACTAGGTAGAGGGTGCAAGTGACATGAGGGGGTAGTTAAAGTATTTCAGTTACTAAGATGAGAGAGAATGTTGGGCTCTGACCTGTGTGGCACAGTGGCAGGAAGGAAACCATTATCAAAACTAATTCTGCACAACAAAACCTGTAGCTAATGCTGCAAAAATGTCCAACTTGAAGCATTTGTCTAAAGCCGTGGTTCTCAACCTTTATCAACTGGGCCGCCACCGTGGCTAAAAGCAAGTCTCGTGGGCTGCATATATTAATCACTACCAGGCCTGCCTTATCTGCGTGCATAATGGCTATTATATTACTATTGATATAAATATAGATAGCAAAGGAACAGGTAATAGATTTATTCCATGCTGGGGGAAAAAAAGAAGAAAGGTCTTTGAATGAAGTTATTCTTTATAACCGGTGCAGAGAAGAGGCTTGTATTGAGCTCTTCTATATTTATAGTTCCAACAACACATTTAAATGAAAGGAAGAACATGTGCTGCAGCTCTCTAGCACATTAGGAGATTTCTGACCAACTTGCAGTTTGTGGCTTTCTTGCGAGCTGCAGGCTCTCGTGGGGATTGGACAGGCCGGGTCCTCTCCAACACTCCTGCCGGGATGTCCATGCGGCCCCTCCCACTGTGGGGCTGGAGCAGCACACGAGCGCGAGCTGGGCGCCCCGCCCTGCCTGCGGCCTCAGCTTGCCGAGCTCCAGTGACCCTGAGCTCCAGCGCTTCCCCCAGCTGGGGCTCGGCAAACTCCTTCTGGCTGCTGACTCGCTGCAAAATCACTGGTGATAAGAGCGTGTGACTGTTATTGCCAAATTGTCACAAGTTAAGATAATGGAGGAAAAGGTCTGCTTTAAGAAACGTTTCTTTGAAATGCACATTACCAAATATCAGCCTCATTTTGAAAATGAGTTGTGCACTGGTCATGTGTGCCTGTGTGAAGGCCCATACCTGAGCTCATCCCGGTTTCTGTGTTAAGCAGACTAGAGGGTGTGATTCTCTCTGGGACGGTCTGCCAGTATATCGCAGGCATTACCCCCCCAGCAGTGCTTGTCCCTACGTTGATACAGCTGTGGTCAAGTACCTTGCTCCAGGTACGACAGCACTGTTCACAGCTGGGACTCGAACCCACAACCCGCCAGTCATGAGTCGGAAGGCCCAGCGGCTCTCCTGTGTGCTGTAGCTCTGCGTTTTCACGGCCCTGCTGTTTGCTGAAGATGTGGAAACAAAGCCGCGGTCCTGATCGCTTGCTTCATCTCCCGGTGTGGTTTGGCGCAGAGACCTGCTGGGGTTGTGGGCGCGGGTTCCTGTTGCGGCAGGAGCGGCTGGAGCAGCGAAAGTCTGTCCTGGTGCCGAGTTCTCGTTAATGGCCCGTCAGGTCTGCTGCTTCCAGCCTTGCGGCTCGGAGAACAAGCAGACGGGACTTCTGGGAGTAGCCATGGCTCCGTAGCCAGTCGGCACTTTTCCATTCCCAGGGTGGGATTAACAGGCACTTGTTCAGTTTTGCCACCTGCTCGGTGACAGCTGCTCGCTGGGAGGGTTTAAAATCAGCCTGAAGCCCCCGGGAACCGCGTAGCGCAGGCCTCCGCCGTGGCAGAGGATTGTTAAACATTAAACTTCATTCTTCTGTTTGCTCTGGCTGTTTTGCTCGGCAATAGCTCAAGAATTTCTAGAAATCTATGGATGTAAATTTGAAGGTTTCCCATTGTGTTCCAATGAGCACAATTGGGAAAACCTTGGTATTTGGCGCCTTCTTCCAATTTGAGTGTCTTCAGATCTAGAGGGTGCTCTAGTGTAGAAGACTGGGCTTCCTGAGTCGACTCTCAGTTGCAGCTCTTTCTCACCTCTGACTGACCAGCTGCTCCAGAAGAGTCCTTCAGGCTCTGAAGCTCGTGATTTCTTTTCAGAGCAGGAAGGAAGGTCTTATTATTCCAGATATTATGAAATCTGTGGTTGATTTGATGCAAACTGTTTTTTTTTTAAATGTCAGATGACTGTTTATAATCTTATTTTAGGAGGTAGTTTGTGATAGTTGTAGCCCTTGTTGGATTTTAAAAAGTTTGCTATGGAAATTTGTTTACAAAAACCCTAATTGTACTTGTAGTCCAGTTATGACCAGCTTCTTCAAAGTACCAGTAGACAGCTTTATTAATTGTACTAAAATGGCTTGGTATAGAATATTTGCAAGAAATACAGATTATCATTAGTGTAAAGCCTGCTAACCAAGGTAAGATAAATTAGTTTCTTCAGGATTGGTGAAAACCTAAAGAAGGTCTCAAATCCCTGATGAGCTCTATTTTATAAAGTTTTCTCAGGTACAGTACGTGTTGGAAATAAGTTTCAGTTCCGTTATGTACCCACACAGATATCAAGATTTAGAAAGGTCATTGATTGGTTCATCAAGCCCTGTTACAGCGTGGTAGCTAATCAGTCCAAGATCTCATCCAGCTGTTTCTGGAAAGAAAGGGTTGTAGCTTTAATAACATGGCTGGGTGTTTTCATGTGGCTTTTTATTTACCACAGTACTAATTAGCTATTATTGTGGAGATGCTAATTAGGCAACATTTCTTTCTATCCAGATCTTCAATTGTGCTTTGAACTGCAGGACTTATGCTTTGCTGATGCATTTCAAAATGCCGACCTTGGAACCGGTTGCCTTTTCAGATATCGGCTCTTCAAGTCCTTAAAATAGTAAACCGGTCCAGCTGAAGCCAATTAAAAATCTGGGTGTTTCGGGTGAAATGAACACAAATGAGTCCTGTATTTTGACTCCTGGAGGCTGTGTTGACTTTAAAGATGTGTATAAATATTCATATTGCTAGTATAGAATTGAAATGTTCTTGCACAGGAATCTGGTTCACTTTGATCCAGCTTGAGAGCTGTGAAATGTGGGTCTGTGGGACTGTGGATTTCTTGCTGTAACTAGCAATGTGGAGCCCTACTGATGACTGACTGAGCCCATGAGCTGCTGATTGTTGTATTGGGTGTAATTCTCTCAGCTGTCCTATTTGTTTTAGTTCTTTGTTCTGACGGTGCATTTTGCAGTTTTATGCATATCCTGGCAGAAATGGCCTCCTTGGAGTGGTTGTCACTTTTCAAAACAGATATGTTCCAAGCATTTTTCTGGATTTACGGCCCATCCCTCCTGCTGTGGTCACGTGCGTGGAGCAAGTCTCCAGAGTGAAGTGAGCTCATGCGTCAGGGTGGAGATGAGCTGGAGCCTCGTGCAGCCCAGTCTGATCTCCCAGCTGTGGGAATGCACTTTGGCAATCTGAGACGTCAAGAGGGGTGCGAGAGCAGCGCCCTGTTTTTTTAAAACAAGAAAACGTGGCCTAGCTGCAGCCTTGATGAGTGATGGGTTAAGAGTGGGAGCTGAGGACAGGACGTCACTCCTCCTCTGCTACAGTAATAAATGTTTCAGAGACCCTCCCACTGCTTCGCTACATCTCTTGCAGAACAATGCCGTATTGTCCACTTCTTTCCTTCCCACCCCCTTGGACAAGAGTCACATCTGTATCCTCAGCTGCTTGTTCAGTCCTGAAACGCTGCCCGTGCTCGGTGCTCTTCCAATTTTTTTTGGGAAAGTGGGGAAAAAAGTGATAGTTGGAATATGTTTGCGCATAACCCCCCCCACCACTCCTAAATCTTCCTCTAACCTTTCCCTGAACCCGCTGTGTGCTGAAAGCTTGGGCTCTGCCAGGCTGGCCTCCCCTCTCTAACTGACGAGTGAGCTCTGTAGGCGTTTATGAACGAGATCGGGCCAGAGCTGATGCGATGAGCAGGGTGCGAGATGTTGGGAGAATTCACTTCGAGCCGGTGGCACAGAGTGAGATTCTCTTGCCATAATATGGAGAAGGAAGTTATGATCTGTTGGGATTCCTTATGAGAACCATAAAACAAGCTGCCTGCTTGATGGCGCTGTTTGAGTGAGCCGAGTCCTGACTGACAGTTCGTTGCTGCTTTTGCAAACAAACTCTATAGTGACTGGATCTAATTTGCCTAAAAGGAGGACTAATTTTCCAAGAAGGCAGCTTTGGGAGATTTAACAATTTAGCAAATTGTATAAATGATATGCATGAAAAGATACAAAAACACCAGCAGTGTTGGAGCCCAGGAATCTGAGTTATTCTGTGTTCAGTCACTGGTAATGAAACAATTCCACAGCATGTGGAATGCAGAATGTTGCTGATTTGGTGTACAGTGAGATTCATCAGCTGTCGTCAGGCGCCACTCCTCCGGGAGACATGAGGGCTTTCATACAGGCGTACCACTTCAGAGTCGAGCATCTTCCCCAGAAGTGTAGCATGTGATTAATAGTCACTTAATGCCACCACCCGTCTCCCAGTTCTTAATCGCCACAGCACTGCCACCTTCACACCTGCAGTGACAAAGACTGGCTGTGCGGGGTGTCCCTGCAGTGTGCTGGTGTTAAGCCCCTGCTTGTTTCCTAACAGAATCTCCCAGATGCAAACTGCATCATAGTTTGCAATTACACCTCCCATGGGCATCTGGCAAACCACAGGGGGCCCCCAGGAAACCCCCTGCTCCTCAAGCATGCACAGCCCCAGCAGGGTGTGGCCAGTGGTGTCGCGTCATGGAGAATGCTGACCACAGGTGAAATCTGTAGGACCCAAGTGGCCCACTTGGTAGGGACCGCTGGGAAGCCGCAGTATGACTCATGTCTTGCTTCAGTTGGAACTGCTAACGTGAGGTGTTTGTGAAATTCAGTGCCGTGTTGCTAGAAAGTGAAGTCAACCTGAGCTTATTAGCAAAGCTAGTAAAGGGACCTTCCTGACGGCACCTCTAGCCCTCCAGGTGTTGGAGGACCTTGGCGTGACTCTGGGTTTCTCATTTCCACACTGAAGCAAACTTGAACATGTCTTCAGCCTTGAAGCTGATAAACCAGGAGAAAGGTCAAACAGAAGCACACCACACGATTTACCAGATGTACCAGCTTCTCTTTCCTAATCGTGTCTGATGCTACTGTTGTGCTGATTATTGCATTGGCCTGCCATACACCTCTTCTGGTTTCTCACCAGGATGGACGGGGCCCAGTATCGTTTTTCCTGTAAACCAGTTTGCACTGACAGGTGTGTCAGTTCTTGTAACTTTTATTGGTAGGAGTAGCATTTAATTCAATCTAATTCCCAAAGAGACAAAGGTATCCTGGATGGAGGAAGTAGTTTCTCCCTGGTGTGAAACTGGGTAAGGGTCTCCTTGCCTCAGGAAGCCCTAACAGCTCTGCACCCGAGGACCTCAGGCAGCAGTCCAGAAGTAGCACAGTTAGTCTTTGTGCTCCTGATCTCCTAGCTGTGGAATGCGCTTGTGAATCTGTAGCTGGGGAGTGGGTTTTTGTCTGGAGCACATCCTGGGAGTCCACTTCACGAATGTGCTCAATACAACAGGTAAAGAATTAGCACCTTTCAACCTCCTCATCAGGTAGGTAGAGCCCTTCCTTCTGTCCGTGATGTCTCCTTTTAAAACTGATGAGCTTGTTGCGCAGAAGTAGTCATTTCAGCCCAATGCAACTTGGCCAAGTTATAAAGCTGAACCTGGACTAAACTGAAAAAAGTCACCACTGCAGATCTAAGCTTTCAAAAGCTTAAGCTACAGTATTTGACAAGTTGTTTGTGGAAGGAAAAGGTAAAAAAAAAAAAGATACTACGGGTTTTCATCATGAGAGAGCTAGGTAGAAAACGATTTGACATCCGCTAATTTCCTCCAGTTAAATTAGATTAAGTCAATGCGAGGCCGAATTAAATCGGACCAGAATTTGGTTAGCAAGAGGCAAATGTTTGAGGAGGTAAGAAGTTCCTCCCGACAGCAGAGTGTTTGATTGTCTCTCTGAGCAGATGCAGCGATGGGTTAATTGAATACGAAGAGCTTGTTTTTGTACGCATGCTGACGCGGACCTGGGCAGTGTTACATTTTCCACTTGGCCTCTGAAGCACGAGGCCCCTTTGGCAGCTTCGATTTAAGGTCTCATGATATTTGCTTTCCCGCGTTGCAGGATCAAGGAGAAGAGATGGAGTCAGGATTTCTCCAGAACAGCTATACTATTCCAAGTTGTATATCGTGTTGCTCCGTTAGATGATAACAATGAAAAAAATCAGACTACTCCACCGATTCAGCACGTTTGCAAGCTAGTATCTTTTTAACCCCAGTATGTCATCCAGCTGCTCTCCCAAGAAGATCCCATGGATCTGCAGGTACATGCAGTAGATGCCCGACACTGCTTGTAAAGACTCGCCTCCTGTTTCTGGTCCTGAGTTAATTTCCTTTAAATGTGCTCTTGTGCTTCAGCGCTTGGGCTCGCTTCACTGCAGGTCCAGAAGTGGCCTTCGCCCCACGAGGCTGGCTCGAGCCAGTTGGTATTCCCATCTATTAAAGACTAAAGTGGTTTAGCTGCTGTTCTGGATGAGGTCCCTCTGCGGGTCTTTCAGGGTGCCAGCATTGTCCTTGTTTGTCCTGGTTTTAAATGTGTGCATCGTTGGCCCAAGCTTTCTCCACTGCCTCTTGACCTCTGGATGGTTCTCTATAAATGCTCTAAGCCTGTGGTTCAACATGGAGACCTTGTGCTCTCCACTTCTGTGGCCCACTTTCCAACAGTGGATATTGAAGGAGCAGGTCACGTTAAGGGTTTTATGAGTGATATGATGCCTGAATTAATTGAGAATGTAAGAGGGAAAGCAATATTTGGAGTTCTGAGAGGTTTTGTGGTCCTGTAAATTGTCAGTGTTTAAGAAGGTAGTAAAACGGAAATAAAAGCGTCGCCTGTGAATTATGCGATTGTGAATGTGATCTTGATTTGCTCGGAGGCAGCAGCGATGTGCAGTGTTGGGTGTGTGATAAAGGCAGGGTTTTTTGTTCAGGGCTTGAAATGAGAAGCCAGCTTCTTGAATTTCCTTTGTGTTCCAAATCTGAACTGATGACCAATGCAGGACATGTTTGTCTGTAGCCCTAACAAATTGGTGAGTGATCTTGCACAAAGCCTGTTGCTCAGAGCACAGGCTGAGTTCCACAGTCCAGCTCTTGCTGAGTCAAGCTGGTAGCAATTATGTGGACAAGTGCTGCTGGGGTTGGCTGGGCTTGAGGTCCAGCCAGGTCTTCCTTGACCAGCCAAGCAGCAGCTCCTGGCGCTTGGCAGGCGCGCATGAGCGGTGTTGCTAAGCGATGCCAGTCGGCAAGCGCCCTGCTGTCCTCTGGCCTGGTGCTTGGAGCTCATGAATCTGTGCACTCACTGTGACGCGACCACCAGCTCTCGCAGACTTACCTGACGCAATGCCATACAGCAGAGCGAGCAGGTAACTGTTGCTTTCAGACTGCGTGTTCCCAGACAGTTCAAGTGCCTTCATTGTGGTCAGCCTCCTTAATTCATCTGCACTTCTCCAGGAGTCAAGAGCAATGTAACGCAGGGAGCAAACCAAACAGCTATTGGCCATTGTCTGTGACCTTCATGTGAGTTTATGGAAATGAGGACCATGGACCCACACCTGCTGGGTCTCCTGTATGGTAACGGGGTTCTAGCGAATAACCTCGATCTCACTATCTATTGTGACAGTTCCTTGCCTCAGTTAAAGAAATAGGCACTCAGATGGTCTTTAATCTTAAAACCAATTTTCAAATTGTAGGTACTCCAGGAAAAGCATGTGGAAAAGATGCTCGGTGCGAGTCCTCAGACTGGGGTGGTGCAGTTAGTGGGTTGTAACAAGACCACTGCTTTTCCAAGATCATATCGATCTGCCTCATGGTATCATTGTAAGTGCAGTTCAAACATGATACAAAATAGGAGGATTAGCAAAAGACCTTTTCTTTCTCTACACAATGTGGGGAAGTAAGCTTGGGGTAAGTGTTAACAATAGGGGGCGTCTGGGAGCTGGGGACCAGCTGCCCAGCTGTGCTGGAGCCTGCAGTAGACCGCTGGACAAGATCCTTGGATGAACTAGCTAAGCGCAACAAATGAGCTACATTGGGAATGGCCTCCCCTTGCCTGTGGCCTTTCTTGCAGTGCTGTTGGTGCTGGAAAAGAAATCAAGACTCTTATTTTAAGTCTGCGAGAACATGGCAGATGACATTTAGTGTTTCTGACTGATTTGATACTTGAATTGAGCATGTTGCTGCCTCCTCATAACCTGCTGACGTGTGGAAGAGCTGAATGGAGTGTTACCATGGCAACGGTATGTACACAGCTCTCTTCCATTTTTGGCCCTCTTTTAATTTAAAGACTGTTGAAGGACAGAGCGATTATTGCTAACAGAAGGGCAGAATGACTCAACATGGACTCTGGCAAACCGTTTGAAGCACCTGACCTGAAACTAGAGGAATGGTTCTTGTTTTATCTTTTTCGGAGGTTATGTAGGATGTCGGCAGGGGCCAAGGGAAGGGGGGTGAAGATGTTTGGTCTCGACTTGCTGCCTATTTTGGTGTGCAGGGGAGATATAAACACTTGGGAGACAGGGCGGGAGGGGGCAGGTGATGTTGCCCAAGCAAACTCAAGTTTTACATTGAAAACTTTTATCCTGTTAAGTTTGGATTAGTGTAACACTTTTGTTGAAAGAAAAAAGCTTATCGTAAGCTGTAGGCTGCTTCAACTGTCAAACTAGCAGTTTGATATTTATTGCTAGCACTTAGAGATGGATTCTGACTGGCAGCCAAGAGTGAGCTCCAGCTCGGTTGCTATAACAGGCTGGGTATGTAGTGCTGTATTCTAGCCCTTTGGTATTGGTCAAGGATTACTGTGCGACAGTCATGTAGAACAGGGCTCATGGCCAGAGATGCTCGTGTCCTGGTATTTGTCTGCGAAACTGTTTTTTCTGTTTCTCTCCTGTGTTGGAAAGAACAGAGAAAGTGAGTACTCCCCAAAGTAGGCAAATTAAAGTGGAGAAATTATACTTCCTTTCATGACAGTCACTATAAGACGTTTAGAACGTAGACCCCTGTAACATTTGCACCTTGTCTTTTACATTCACCATGTACTGGTCCCGAGTTTTAAAACTCCATTTTAATTCCATTTTTAGAAGATGTCCACCTGTGTTCTGGGATGATATGACTGTACTCCCTTTTAAAAACTTCACCACTTTCCCAGTGGTGTTTCTGCACTTGAATGTCTATAAAGTGGAAAAGACATTTCGGAACTTAAATAACCAACCTTTTCCCCTGTGATATGCGGTCAGGCTCGGCTCCCCACATGGCCTTTCTCCATTTCAGTACACATCAACGCTTCTCATGATGTCCGTGGCCTTGCTATAGCAATCCCTTGATTTAGCTCCCCACCCCCAGACTCCAATATTTGTATTTGATCAAAGTGACATTTTACCAAATTGATGAAAATTAAAGGAACGATTTTTTGATTTTTAAGCAGCTGAACTGCTCCCTTGGACCCATCCTGACCGTGTGTGTTGGTCGGGGGGAGAGAGAGAGAATTGAAATGTATCAAATCGGCAGTTTTCTTTGGCCTTGGTTTCCATGGAAACCTTCCTGCTCCTTCTGAAGCCCAGGCAGGTCAGCCCCAGCAAGGGGAACTGCACCTTCACAGACTGCTTTTTTGCATATTTAATTTTTTTCATTTGAGGTTTTCCACTTTTTTTTTTACAGTGTTTTTTCCAGCTCTGCTCTATGCTGAGGACACTGACTCTGACCGCCTCGTGCTCAGTATCGTAGTCCCACAACAGCAGGAGTGGAGGCCGTTCAGATCCTCTGCCTCATTGGGTGGCTGGAGGAGACGTCAGACAAATTGAGTTTCTAGCACTTTAAGAAAAGTCAGGATGCTGGGTAGCCTGTTCCAGACTGCAGTTATGACTGTGCTCACTTCTGTTGGAGGCCAGGCAGCCTGGTTAACGAGGCCTTGCTGCCATTCGTCTCCATCAATCTGCCCCAACCAGTGCTCTGCCTTGTGCCCAGGGGCTGCTGTCACTGTAGCATCTAGAATGGTCCACTGGAGGACCACAGTCAGGTTTGAAACAGTATGTGGGATTTTCTTTCCACATCTCCTGGTAGTTGGAATTCCTTTGTTGCCATAGGTGTATAAACTATTCATTTTCCTTTATAACAAAACTCCACTTAGTTTTTTTTTCCCCCTATCAGATACAGGATCCATGAGCGCTCTTGTACATAAGTAATCAGGGGCATAGTCCCCTTTGAGTCTCATGACCATGGAGTTCTGGTGTGGTGACTGACCCTGTCCTGCAAATGTTAACTTGAGTTCTGAGTTCTGGACTATTTACTCTTCAGATCCTGTAAATAGCTGGGTACCCCAGTGTCCTGGCTGAGTAAACCCAGGGTGGCGTAAATCTGGTCTGGCCAGAGTTTGCCTTTAATTCGGTTGAAGCATCTGAACTCTTCTTCCCTAATCCGCTGTGTAGTGGAGCAGCGGGTGCAGAATGGCTGCACTTCCTTCATGGAGGAAGTGGGTCCGTTTTGTAAAGCATAGTGGTGTTCTTTAGGCTAAAAGGTGTAATTATGATTAACCAAGTCAAAACACCTTTCTTCCAGTCTTAATGTTTAACCGTCTCACTGTTCGATAGCTTTCTGGTCAACTTGTAGGATTTTGGCTGAGGGAATTTTTTTCCCCCCGACAGAAGCCTTTTAGTATGGGATGTTTGTGGCCAAACTTCATTCTTTTGTAGCTCTGCGGCTTTCAGAGTATTTGTTGTTGGGATGGACTGCTAGCCAGTAAGCTTTTTTCAGTCCATTTTTAGCTTGGCATCTTCCCGACTTAAGTTGGGGACTAGACTGTTAAGCTCACTCCTGCTGCATTGATGTGCATCTGGTGCCTAGTCTGTCATCAGTGTTTTGCACCTCATTACTACTGTAGATTTTCAGCAAGCGTGAAGGAGTGCATAGGTCGTAGACTTTTGATCCAGCAGGATCAATTAGTCACTGTGCTGGTAACTTCTTGTTGCACATGATCTAAATGAGGACACATGATGAGCAAGAAGTTGAAGGTTTATAGAAAAGTCTCCAGTGGCCTGCGGATACTAATATTGCTTCTTGGCAGTGAGAGCTGACGGGCTAATCTTTCAACTTTCCTTCTCATAGGTCAAGTCTTGTAGTACAGTGATCACAGACCATCAAAGCACTGTTGAGCCCTTTGAAATGTTATCTTGGTTTGGGCTGAATTGTCATTCACTTAAATGAATCATTTTGAAGTTCTTGGGCAGTGGAGTTGTCTAAAGTAACTTGTGCCTGAACAAGAAGTGTTTTTTATGTAAGTCGCCCATCTCTTAGCTGTGTTGTGGTGAGACCTGTGAAGGGGAAATTGCCAGCTTACTTCACAGGTCAACAGGAAAAGACTGAAAAGGTTCTTAGAGAGTAGGTACTTTAGTTTGACTCATTTCTCTTCCTGTTTTGACCAAGGTGGTGTTTTTTTTTTCCTCAAGCCTGCCTGTCAGACTTTCAGGACAGTTTTATTTTCCCTCCCCTCAGGTGGAGTGGGTGTTGCTGCTACCCAGCTGTGCAAAACGGTGAAGGATGTGACCATCTTCGGGACCTCCTCAGCCAGCAAGCACGAGGCCATCAGCGCCATGGGCGTCACCCATCCCATCGACTACCGCACCCGTGACTACGTGGACGAGATCCGCAAAATCAGCCCCAAAGGTTCAGGTTCTGACTGTTTCATTCCGATGCTGGCGTGATGCCAACCTCCAGGATACCTGGTCTCTTCCTGTTTCATACCAGCTTGGTTTTTGACAGTTCGGTTTCCCGTTTCCAGCTCTTCTCAGACATGCAGAGGCATGAGGAGCAGCACAGGAGTCCGGTCACTACATTCCACAGCAGGATGATGGAAGCTGTAGAAGTTTGGCATTGGCTGCTTATCTTATAATAGCATTGTGAGCCGTGCCTCTTGAGTTTAATGTAGGTTGGCCACTCCAATCTAGCTTTGACAAGTAAGGTTGGGTGGTACAGAAGAGACACTTGAGGCAGTGGTCTCTAACTTGGTCCTAGCGCTTCAAGTGTTGGTCTCCTTTACTAATTCTGACTTCTGGTAATTTTGGTTCTGTTCAGCAGTCAAGAGTTGAGTTGGATCATCTTTCCATTGTAATTCCTCTGGGCTATGGGTTATAGACAATCTCTCTATCCCAACATGCTGTAATCTCTTTGGGGAAACATTAAACTAGTATTGAAATATGATTCCCCTCTTAATGGAGAAAAGTTATACATCTTTTAAAAGAAATAGCCAACCTGTGCAAGTAAGATGAGCTGAATTCTATTGGCTTTTATTAATGTTCCCACAAAAATGCCTTGTGCCCCCTTGAATGATTCATCCACCTCCCACCCAACTTGTCCCACTCTGACTGTCTGACATGATCAAGCTAATTGTTACAGTATCTTGCTTCATTCAAGATTCCCCAAAGACTCAACGATTAAATTTTAAGCCATTCAAATTATCTCTAGTTCACCTAAAAAAAAAAGCCAAAGAGCAGCCCGTTTGTATGTTGGAGATCAGAAATTGCAAGTCTTTGTGAATGTCAGAAATGCATGAAAATGGTTTATCTGGAGATGTGTATTAATGCCGTTTAAAGAATTTTTCCCAGGTTGAACTTTGTTTACAATTTTCTAGTTGTAAACTCATTCTAATGGACATATATTCTGAATGCCTTGCCATTAGAATCAAGGAGGGGGGGAATGAAACTGCAATTGAATAAGCTTTGGTTTAGTGTCAGTCTTTGAGATTACCACTGTTCATCTAGCTGTTCCATTTAATAAATATTTAAGGTGTGAAAGAGCGTGCTGTAGTCCTCCTGGCTCAGGCAGTGGGGTAATCTGGCTGCTCTGGTGCCCCGTCAAGAGCTTGTGTCCTCTCTGGCTCTGCAGGACTGGACATTGTCCTCGACCCCTTGGGAGGCTCGGACACCCACAAAGCCTTCAACCTCCTACGACCGATGGGCAAGCTCATCACCTATGGTAAGAGGCGCTGGGGCAATGCTGATCGATACCGGTACAGGAGCTGTGGCTAGCCTGTGCCATGGGGAAACTGACGCAGATGGACTACGGACGATCTTTGAATGAGTCATTTGTGATGAATATCTGGTGAATTCTAATTGTTTTATTTTAAAAGCAATGATGCAGTTTTGTTTTTGAGGGGACTTTCTACCAACTCCTCTGCTCACTATTATATTGTGAGGGCTGATTCTAGAAGGGATTTCTCATGCTGGAGTTCATTGACCTTTTAAATACTCTTGGCACTGAATCATCTGTAACAAGATTGACACAGTTCAACTCATTCTTTGTAGCAAGTGAATGAAACGGACTGTGCAGATGTATGCGCGTTTGACTCTCCTATTGAATGTTATAGCGTTTGTGGATCTCAAACTGGTCTCTGTTTTTCTGGTGTGAGTATGGATGCAGAATAGGGGCGTATTCCAGAGCAGTTCTGGAGACCAGATCTCTGTACCATTATAGAGTTTTGATCGGGAAGATGTCTGTGGTGGTGAGGAGCACCAGAAACCACAGCACAAACCACAGCAGGTCTCATCGCTGTGACAGTCTGAGGCAGAAAAGTGGGTAGCAGAGGCATGCATGACAAATGCTTGCTGTCCAAGGTTGAAAATATTGACCCCCCCCACCCCAGCAAATGACTCTACGTGCTTGTCAGACTCCTATCAGAAATATGCATGCGCTAACAATTGGTGTTTTATGTCCGTGAATGGAATGCATCTCAGCGTAACATACTTGCCCCTCTCTGGGGCTTCCAACAGTGTAAGATCCCTTTGTCTGAAGGCCACAGGGGCAGCAGTGTTCATCTGCGGAGGAGAAAGAAAAGGAGCTCAACTGTGACTCAAGACCTCGTCTCCCACACTTCGCATAAAGAGGGGATTGAGATGAGTGCAGCTCTTAAAGAGTCCTCAGAGGGGGGCAGAGACAATGATGTCTCTTCTGAGGTTACAGTGCTCAATTTTTCACAGCTGACAGCTTTTTTTTTCGGCTAAAGCAGATAGCTATGAAATTAATCCATGATGGTCGTGTTAATCAACCTCTCCTAATCTTTCCTGCAGCACAAGTTTTCCCAAAGCTGATTTGATTATGCCCTTAATTCCAGTCACCCCCCATTTCTTCCACCAAATAAAGGACTTGTAATTCTCGTGTTCACAAGTCCAGATAAGGCTCAGCAGACCTGGTTCACTTGTATCTAGATCTTGAGCTTTTTGTCAGGCTATTCCAGTCTTCTACATCTCTGCTGCTTTGTGTTGGAGGGCAGAGAATCTGCTTTCTTCAGTCTGTCTCCTAGTTCCATGTTCTTAAAGGAGCCATATTGAAGCACTAGGATGGGATGCTGCACAATGGGCAAACTGTGGCTTAAGCTGTCCTGGATTCTCCAAGGACTTGCTACATTAAAACATGTAGCCTTGACCGCTACACTGGAGGCTCAATATCAGAGTGCTGACATCTGCACAGCAGCTTGACCTTGGAGACTCATGGGGATTCTTTTTGACGTTCAGAAGTGGTGGGAAAAGGGAACCATTCTCCTCCGTTTAGGTTGTTCTAAAAAAGTTACTATGACTGCGGTTTTGGAGCCACGGTGTGTTTTGTCGATGCAGACATTTTCTGGAGATATGAACTGTTTTTCCCTCTCCAATGCTAGGGGCTGCCAATGTGTTGACTGGCCAGAGAAAGAACCTGATCGCCTTGGCTAAGACCTGGTACAACCAATTCAGCATCAACGCCATGAGCCTGATGCATGCCAACAAGGCCGTGTGCGGCTACAACCTGGGCTACCTGGACAGCGAGTTTGAGATGATCACAGACGTGGTGGCCAAGCTGCTGGACCTGTTCAAGCAGGGCAAGATCAAGCCCAAGGTGGACAGCACCTGGCACTTCGAGCAGGTGAGGGGTTGGCAGGGCTCTTACTGGAAAGATAGCCACACAGCTCAGATCCAGGGTTACTGAAGCCTGTAGCAGTTTTTCAGGGCTTTGCAATTTCTATTAACTAGCACACTCTAAAAACAAAGATCTTAATATGAATAATCTTACTGAAAGGTGAAATTAAATTATCAATATCGGGAAGAATATTTACCATTGCGCAGAAATTGAAACTGCAGGGATGTGGGAGGATGGAGGTCACCACCTTCTCTGCCTGCCTTTTGTTTCTAGCGATGGGGATTCCAGACTGGTTCATAATTCAACATAATTGATGACGGATTCTCATTGATATTAGTAACCTAACCAAGAGGTTTTCACAGATGACAGCAGGGAAGAAAAGCGGAGTAAAACCTTCATGAAACATGGCAGTATAAACTGTTGGAAAAGTTCTAACCATTCGAACCTCCCAGAAACTCCAGACCCTGGGTGCAAATCTTCACTGATAAAAACACTAAATGCTAAATTGTAGGATGGCTCAGGAAACTGCACTACCTTTTCTCAAAGAAGTTTATAAAGTAATTAGTTCAGGCTTTGTAATTGTCTAATACCTGTGAATCACATTGCTGAGTGCTCTCATTGATTCCAGTCAAGCAAGTAACTGGTCTAAACCCAGAACCAATAGACCTTGCGTTTCAGTCCATTTATTAACCGAATGGTTAGTAACGTTTAATATTCTTTACAGCATAGTGGATGTACAGTTGCAACCAATCACTGTAAAAACTAAACTAAAAATGTGGAACACTGTTATAAGATGTCAATGTTCCCAAGAGTCATTTTAATAGCCATAAGGTAAACCTCAGCATAGCCCAGGATGGGGAGTACCAGCACAAACCAATGTAAACTTGAGCTTGAGGTTTACCTTTTGAAAGTCAAAGTACTATCCAGCCAGATGCCTTGATATTTATAAACTGACTTGTTCCAGCTTTACCTAATCAGGATTTTTACTTAAGAGAGCAGTTGGAGGTATTTAAATAGTATATTTTTTGGTTCACAGAGCACGTTTAATTTTTAGAACTGCATTTTATTTAAGCTGCAGTGTTCAATATCAGCAGATGCATGACTTCTTACCTGTAATAAGATCACCTAGTATTTCTAGGCAACTGTATAGAATGGAATTGGAAAATGTAGGTCTTGCTCAACTGTTGCAAGGTCTTTGAACAAACAGTAATGAATACATGTCACAGGGTATTATATATTTAGAATATCAGAAGATGTTTGATATTTGGATTAACCAGTGCTTTTCCTAATATCTGTGATCTAGAAATCATACTATAGTTAAACTAGACTATCCATGATCTTAAAATAAGACTGGAAAATGCTGTAGAAGTAGCAAAGGTTTAAGCAAAATTTAAGACTGTGCACATAGCTGGCAGATCTACATTAAGTAACTTCAGCATTGCAGGTAGTGAAAAATATCAAGTGAGTAATCTTGCAGAGGCGACCTATGGAAAAACTTGGGAAAAATATCAGGTATCCAGCTAGTTATGGTGTCCAACTGATCTTATTCTAAAATCAGCTCTCAACTGTTATACAATTTAGCATATCAAGCACTATTGCATCTCCATGTGCGCGCAGATGTTTCTGCTCTGAAATCAGTCCAAAGAAGAGACTCAGGTACGTTTTGTCAGATTTGTATTTAAGATTGTCAATAGAAGGCACTTGTTTTGGGAGTCTGGATCAGCCAATGGAAATGTTCAGATTCTCTTGGTCCTTATAACAAACAGCTGGCTCATCTTCAGATCACTTAGCTACTAGCAACCAAACAGGCTAGTGTGGGTAAAATGAGTTCTTGTTTGCTTTGAGCACAAACAGTGGTACCTGATGGCTAATCTAATCCAGCACCAAGTGTGAATGGGGTGCAGATGTATTAGGGAATAAATGAACAATTCCACTAAAAAATGAATCTGCTCCTTTTAAGTTTGCAGGATCAACGGTTTGGTGTGATTCTTATACCAGTTCTAACTGTAGCTCATCTACTTCTGTCTGTATTCCACATGTTAAATAAGCACATTTTAAGACTGTTTTAAAGTTTATTTTATAAGGACTATTATGGGGATGTGGGAAGTGCCCAGTTCTGATGGATCACAAGAATTAGAATCAAAGCTCTCCACTTTGACCAGCATCAGTGGTACACATGACCTTTTTCTTGTTGCCATGGAGACCTCACAGCCTACCTGCCTGGCTTAGTCAGAGAAGGCTTGTTTATTCTGCTAATGGAACAAGCAGTGTTTGCAGCCCTAACCCTCCTGGTAGAAGGGGGGTGGGGAGAGGATAGACCATCCTGCCTCGGCTTCCTCTTGCGTTCGGAGACCAGTACCAATCTTTCCTCATCAGTACACAATTCCCTGCTTTTCCAACCGGAGCACTGCTGTTGCTGAACCTATTGAAGTGTACCTGAAGCAGGCAGTTGGGGTTTGCAAAACCTATAGTTGTATTTTACGTCTTGTGAATTAGTATTTTTTTGCTGTCTTGATAGTTTGTGTGCGTATGTGTGTAAAGAATGTGGGATTTTTTTTAGCTCTGGAAAGAGGTTATTGAATGCATGAAGGAGTTGGACTTCATTCTGGAAAATCCAGTCGCAGGTTTTCCTGCACAAGCATAAGGTTACAATTATGCCTGTGGTCATTTGTATTATGGCTAATAGACTTTTTAAAACAGGATTTCGAGTTTTATGCAGTAGACAGCCAGAACTGGAGCACCATAATGCTCAATAACTGCTGAGGAACTATTCTTGTAAACTGTGTAATGATACATCTAAAAGATTTTTCCTTCATTCATCACTGTCACAGCAGCTAATCTGCAGTAATGCATTATTTTCTAAGGGGTGTTCAATCTTTTTAATCAGTTTGTTGCTTTAATGTACAGCTCCACCCTGTGGAGGTCTACCACACCAGTTCTTCTAGAGCAGTTTATTTCGCTCGACTTTTTTGGCACAAGCCTTTGTAGATTTGGCATACGTCCTGGTGGATTTATTTAGTCTGCAAAAAATAGCCAAACTGATGGCCTCAGAGGAGGCCAAATGCAACAAATGTTCTCCCCTAAATCTCTGATTCTGTCACGTAAATTGAAAAGACCAGTTTGAGATTCTGCTTCACAGAATACTGGCTCTGTAATTGACTGAATGACAGCTGTTGTGCAAGGAAGACTGCAGATCTGCAGCCCCTGTCGGTGCCCTCTCCCCTTGTTGTGCAAGGAAGACTGCAGATCTGCAGCCCCTGTCGGTGCCCTCTCCCCTTCAGCACTGTAAGTTCACTGCTGATGCAGGACTTGCCCTTTTGCCAGATGAGAGCACGACTGCCCATCCTGCCCCCAGCAGTGCCACGGACATGTCATGACCCCGACTCGGTCCCTCCACTTCCGGGCTGTAGGTCTCATGCAGTAAATGCAGTTATCCACGAGGGCCATCTACAGAGACTTCACCAATTCATCTTCCAAGTGAGCTTGCTTGCTTGTCTGCTCTCATAAGCTGCCTTTCTGTTTATATGCTTGTGCATAAATCTAGACTCCTGCAGCATGACCTCTGACCTCCCTGCTCAGCCAGAGCCTGATCCCGTCTTCAGCCAAACAGGACTGTTCAAACTGGCAGCTCCAGTGCTGCTGTGAGTGGAGTAGCCAAAGGTCTTCCTCCCTGGTGGATAGACGGGGACTTCACAGACCTCCACAGCCTGAAAGAGCACAGTGAAGATGCAAGAGGAGGCTTTCTGGGTGCTGGTTCGAGGCGCGCTTGAGCTTTTGCCAAATGTCAGAATTCAGCAGGCTTTGGACTGGAATTGGGGAAACTCCAGTTCAAGTCCACCACTCGCCTTTGGAGTTTAAGCGGTGATTGGATCTTTTCAGATTAAAGGTTCCAGTCAGGTGTATTCCTTTTTGCTCTCAAGTGAAGCATTATTTCAGTTTCAATCTCGAATTGAAGCCCTTTATTTTTGGCGAGAGATTAGTGCCAGTGTTTGTTACAGCTGCACCAGTTGAGTGTACTTCTGCTTCCTTGTTGCCCCCTTCCACTGAACTGCATCAGCATTTGATTGTCCTCCATTCTAATCTGTTGCCACATCAAAGAGCCGACCAAGGCGAGCGGAGCTGCTCGCTGTTGCTAAGAGACGTGCTGATGTTTCTGTGGCGATGGCTGCTGGGGATTGGGGAAGGATGCCTGCTTGGTAGTCAAGGTAGCTTCTAGGGGTGGGGGAGGAGGCACAGCGACAGTTGCTTGAAGATTTCAGAGGATAAATGATCAGTCCTACCAGACATTTGATAAGCTCAGAACTGAGAATCTTATTTTTGGTTTAAGAGAATGAAATCTAATCTAAGTGTGTGTTTTACCCACCTGAACATCGGTTTGCCCCTTGCTTGTCCCGGTTTGGAGTACGTGATGGGTTTTTCCTCTGAAACCCAGATGGATTTTATCACTATGAATACAAAAATATTTCCCTAAATACCAGAGCACAATTGGCTGGACATTGGAGGGTGGGATTGGATTAGCTGGCCAGGAGTTGCTTGTCTCAGCAGTGAGGTCTGCAGTGCACGCCTCTCCTCCAGCTACAGAGTGTTGCTTATGTGCTGAAAGACCAGACAAGTGGGTGTAGCAAAGGATATTCATTTTCCTGTGTGTGGCTGTGGTTTGTAGTCGTGAATTGAGGTGTAAAAATGTATCTAATTTTCGGTTATAATTTTTTTTTAAATTATGGTTATTAAGAATGCTTTCAGCTCAACTTTTCTTTTACTAGATGTTGAAGGGTCCCAAGGACTTAACTACATTAATGAATAGCATTTTCTGGATGTTCACAACATCAAAGTGCTTTCATGTTTGTCCTGAACTAAAAGGTCTTATTTTCCCTGTCACTTCTCTTTTGGAGTAGCCAACTGAACGGACTGTCAGTTCATTCCTGAGTTTGAGTATTCAGTCTACTGTATTGCACTGCAAAAGGGATTCCAACAGATTTTGATCCAGGGATTCTGACCAGAATTGTACACTGGGGATACTGTACACAACTGATTTGTAATAAACAAATTACTCAAGTGCTGAGACCCTTTTTTGAAATGCAAATACAATGTTGATGTGTTGTAATGGAATTAATTCCTTGACAGTTCAAATCTCTGATTTATAACTATTCTAAATGCTTTCTGAAACCTTGTATTACATTGCCCAAAGTCGGCTTGCCCAGATATGGGCTGTCTCCAGGTTCTGCGCTGTGTAATGTCAGATGAGCACAATATGAAAACAGCTGGTTGGAGTGGTCTTTGTAACAAGCTGGGCACTCTTGATTCTGCGCACCAATGAAGGAGGTGAATGTTGCACATAAAGGCAGGAGGAGGAAGTTGAATCTTAGGAGTCTATTCCTAACCCCTCTCTTGGTTTGGCTCATCAGGTGGGAGATGCCATGAGACGGATGCAGGAGAGGAATAACATCGGCAAAGTTATCCTGCTTCCTGAGCCCAAGAAAGAAGAGCCGAAAACGGAAGAGGCCAAGAAGGAGGAGGTCAAGAAAGATGAGGCCAAGAAGGAGGAGAATTAGGACCCGGGTCAGGCAGGCGCTCGGGAGCCATGTTCCGAGGCAGGAGTGGAATCCCAGACTCCGATTGCACAGCAGTTTGAGCCCAGGCCCCCAGTGCAGCCTGGATTGGCTCGAACTGCTCTGCAACAGGAGTGGGCATTTCCCAGTCCTCCCCTCCTCCGCCCTCCCCTGAAAATGATTGTGATTTGAGTTTTGAGTTGCTTATTTGCTCAGGACCCGCAAACAGACAGACAGGCTTCCTAACACCAGCCTGGTTTTGTTAGGAAATCGGCCCTTCAGCAGATTGGAACGAGCGCTTCAGGTGGCTGTTCCAGCTCAGTTATTAAAATCTGGACATGACTGGGTCTACATCAGTCTCTTTTGGTGTTGCAAAGGAGCCAGAGGCTTTGAAAGCATTTGGGTTTGGCTGCTGAAAAAATACATGAATGCATGCGCACCTATTGAATAACAGGGCTACTGGCATTTCTGTGCATGATGGTCACCCCTCATCAGTTTGTTGCTCACCCTTTATAGCCAGAGACTATTTCCAGATTTTTGTACTCAGTATTGCAAGATCTAGTAGCACTGTTTCCTAAGTGAACGAAGAATAAAAATGAATCATTGTAAAAAAAGTGAGCATCTCTGAGCTTCCTGCCTCAACCTTCCTGCTGCTGTCTTGTTTTCCCTTTGCACACATCTTCTCAACACTTAATTCCTTTCAGCTGTGGTAATGCAGGCTGGCACAAAACGGGCTTAAATACTTTTTGCTTGTGCTGTGCAGGTCAGATGGCAAGAATGTGGCCTAATTAGTTCATCAAGTAGCATACCTGTGGTTTAAGAGCTCTCCACAAGCAGGGAAGCTAAAATGTGAAAATGCCCGCTGACTGATGTATGGTTAGGCACGTAGTCAGTGCTACACCCTTCCAGCAAATGAGAACCTGGCTGCAGTGAACACATGGCTGCAACTATAAGACATGTCGCCCAGCAGCACAGCTGGTCAATGTCCAGGGGACATGAGTCTTTTTCCTCATGATTTTGGTTCCTGGCGTTTTTTTCCCTCACAACCCAGGGCATCTCAATCTTCTGTGACCTATCGGAAATAAAAAGCGGATTCCGGCCACGCCGTCTCCCTCCTCGCGGGAGGAGCCGTGGAGGCGGTCGGCATGGCAACAGGCAGCAGCAGAAACGGGAAAGCTCTTGGCGGCCCTCTCCCCGAATGCATGAGGCAGGAGCGCTGTGCTCCTTCTGGGGCCATGAAGCACAGCCTCGCATTAAAACTTCTCATGCAAAGATCTGAGGTTTATAAACTCATTTTATCAGCAAATGTTTTTCTAGTGAGCTAATCTGGAAGAAAGGGACAAAATCTCAGCCCTGCAAGATCTTTTCTTTTGCTGTCCCAGATCACTTTATTCTGTTTAAATCCAGGTGGGACTACAGAGGCACTTCCTGTTTCCAAGTACAGGGACAGTCACACCCACATTCTTACTATTCTAATCACACCAATTCTTAGCGACTTCTAATTTCAAGCATGGGAAATTGATCAATTTGATGATGCATCAGCCTGTATATAGGTTACAGCTATAAAGGCTGTGATCAGATGACACCTGGTGGTCTTGCACAGAAATGCATGAAGAATTAAGAAGTTCCCCCCTTCGGTACTTGGATAAATGATGTTTGTTCCTATTGCCCACTGAAAATTACCAGTTCCACATATTTTGAACTTGCCTCCTAAGTAAAATATTGCTGTTTTCATCTCTGAACAATTGTTATGCAAATCACTTCTGGTATAAAGGTGCTTTCAGTGTCTTTTTCAGAATGCAGCCTTTTTGACTGGTAGCAACTGCTTCCATCTTCCTTTTTGAAATATCATCTCCATGTTCCACATGCTGGGCTTGACTGTGTCTCTTTACGGGTCCTGAGGAGTTGGCACTGGGGTTAGCGTTCGGACTAGCCGAGGTTGTGACAGACTTGCCTGTCGTCTTCGTGTGAGTGGGACACGTGTCTGTTTGCGCTCTGTTGGTGTGTGTGTGTGTGTGGGCTTTACCGCACGGGGGCTCAGGCAGCAGCCTCCCCACCTGAGCCGCACCCTGCGTCTGCAGTGAAGGTAAAGGCACTGCTCCTCGGCCTGCGGACTAAGGAAATGGTCATTACTAACAATGCAGCGACGCAGGTCTTTCGCAAGTGATGGTTACAACCACACGTTAAAATGCTTCTCTTCCTAGGTTTTATTTCAGTGTTTCCCATATATGAGCCTGTCCTTCAAAAGTTAATTTAAGTTGCATTTCCAGAGGATCTGCCACAGCAATTTGAGGCTTCCCAAGAGCTTCAGGATAATCCAGCCACTGTAGCTGTGAACAGGCTGGTGTGACTCTGTCCCTGGTCGCACTGGTCCCCCTGCTGTGGGCGGTGCAGGACTGAAGCAGGGCATGCTGGGATCCAAGAGCACTGCACAAGGAAACGGCTCTTGTATTAATGCACCTGGAGAATAAAACTTAAACCAATGTTTTGATTAGTGAAAAGGAAAGTTGCCTGTTCTAAGATCCTAAGACCCAACTAGCCCTGGTTTCTCCCCACTTTCCCCAAACACGGTTACTGCTGCACTAGAGCAAAGCCAAGCTTGACCTGGAGATAATATACCTGCAACACACAAGGCCATTAAAATAGATGAACACCATAGTGCCTGGTCTGATGCCATGCAGGGCCTGCTGCTTGTGCTTGTGCTAATTCTGCTAGGAAAGTCGCTGAGTGGGAAAGGCCAGCACTGCTGGGTCTAGTGCAGCAGTGCAGGTGGGGGCTGGTGGCCCGAGCCCTGGTGCCTGTGTGAGGACAGTATTGATATTTCTGCACTCCGCTTGCTGACCTTATTGCACTTCCAAGGGTTCCTGTTTTACTGTGTTTGTACCTGTGATGGTGTAGAGAACGTTTGTGTCGGTAACAAAAGCTCAATAGAAGGATGGTCTACTTTTTTTAAGGGTTTAAAATTCAAAGTTGTTTTCAAGGATCTGCTGCATAATTTCAATATTTTTTCCACAAGACCAAGTGTGCCAAATTCTGTGAAAATCCATTGTCAGAGCTTTAGCACCTGTTACTCATGGGCTTTGTCTTGTCTTTTAAAAAAAGAACCAAATAGAATTATTTCACCAGTTTAAAATGTCTACAGATGTTTTGCTACTATTCCAGCGCTGCCGTGTGCCAAATCCGAGTTCCCCTGTGTGTGGGTCCCCTTGCCTCGAGCCCTGATCTCCCCGTTTTCCTGTCTGACTAGACCTGGGTTCGAGACTCCGTTCCTGGTTTCACTCATTCCCTCCGCTGAGCTTGAACTGTTCGTTCAGATGGGTGTGGGGGCAGGGGTCACGCTTTATTTGAACCCCGATAACCAAACGTAATTCTTATAAAGTTTCTCCCCAAAGAGGCGCCTCTGGGCTGGAGTTTGATAACCTATCTGCCTCTCAGGATTTCACTGCCTTCTGGATTGTATTCCATCTGAGCTCCTTACCCATTTAACCCTTTTAACTTAAACTAGTAATCTGATTAGAGTGGAGCTTTTTAGTAGTAGAAAAGCATAAGCTGCTTAGTGCTTGAATTCTGCCAGTGATGAGCTTGTTCAAGGATCAGGTGGAGGAATGGAGGACCCTCTGAGGGTGTGACCAGACAGACAGGAGACCCAAGGGCTCTCCGATTTTATGGAAGGTGAAGAATTAATAAACCGGGGAACAAGCCTCGTGTTCTGGGCCTAATAGGCACGATTCTGCTGCCTTGGACAAGATGGATTTCAGAAAGCAGGATTCGGTCTGTGGAGGTTTGGAAGACTTCCCCTCACCCCCTCTTCCACCTGCAGGGGCTGTGGAAAACGGGTGTCGTTGTGGTACAGAACCAAGAGTGTTCTGATACCTCAGCTCCCAGCCCAGTCCAGTCTGCTAGAGCTGCATCGGTATGTTCTGCAGCTTCTGTCCCTTTTTTTTTTTAAAAGCACAAGTTGGTTTCAGTGTAAATAGGTTTTGTGCAGAAGAAAACAGGGTGGTTCTGATCCACCTGCATCTGTATGTCCTGCCTGTGAGAGCAGCTCAGTGTTTTCAGAGCGAAAACCAAGCTCCAGGTGTGCACTGTGGCAGACTTGTGGTATAATTTGGATCACAGCCACTTTGCATGCAAGACACGTTTTATATCATTTTAAACTTTGCAAGTCTTCATTTTCTGGGCATTTATGAAACAGAACATGCTGCTTCATGTTTCTGGGGAGAATGGGCGTAGTGTAAAGGCAGTCTCTTTGTCAAATGGATTTGTGGATCTGTTATGTTTCAGCTGTGGTCGGCTTGAGTTAGATTTCCTGTTCTGTCAGCTGATGGTGTTACCCTAGTTAAAGACCTGTGATTGCAGAAGGTGTCCCCTAGTGGGATAACTTTAGACTCTACTGTGATGGGCTGACAAAGTGATTTGTACTTTTCTCATAAATGGAAGAGGTAAGCATAGTTCTCCATTAATACAGAAATTAACACTATCTTTGTGTGTACGGGCCTGTCTAAATCTGAGCTAAAGAAACTAACAAAGTGCTTTAAAGTACATTTTTTTAAAGATTGCTCAGAAATGTGGCTAAGCTAATTTGTTAATGCTATGCCTTTAAAGTTTTTGGAAGAGGTACAACAGAATCACTGCCTAATTTGCAGCTGTGAAAAACATCTGCCTGGCCTTTAACCTTCTATCCCAAAAGCTTTTCCACTCTGTAGAGCTCATCTTCCAGGCATGTGCAAAATCTGCAGAATTGTTTTAGAATGATTATCTTTCAGAGCCAGAGGACATAATGCAAAAGTTTAGTTATTCAAGTCACTCTAGTTTTCTGTTTTATTATACATTTATGGCTACAATTAATTAATTCTGTGATTTTTCTGTATATTACATATATGGATTTCACAGTAGGCTGAGGTTCAGTCTGCCAATAAATTAATCAGAAAAGAAGTTTTAATGTTGCACACAAGGTTATGATAAATATGATTTGTTTCAAGAAAAAGTCCCTCTGCAGCTGTTTAGAGCAACATTAAAACTTTTCTTTTCATGTCTATATGCACGGTTGTCATGTTTCCTCTTTTGTACATTTAAGAGTCATAACCCAGTTTCAAACCCGTGGCTTTTAAAACACACTGTGTCTGAATTTCTGCCCATTAAGGTACAATAACTACTGTCTTAGCTTTTACCAGGTGCCTGTTCTTGACTGCAGTTTTGTAAGGAAATGTTGCATTTTGCTGTAATTTTCCAATAACTTGGTACTTAGTACAGTTTCTGTATAGTATAGATAAATCTGACTTGTCCACATTCCACATAATTGATTTTAAAATACCATGTAGTCTTAATGCCTGCTGGATTGCACCACTACAGTGTCTAGTGTGATTAAAGAAACTGCTGCCAGCTTTAAATCCTAGTGCCTTGTTATTCAGTCTGCAACTGCCTTAGCCATACAGCTGCTCACATACAGACACCCTAGTCTCTCAGTGGAATAAGGCTGTATTCAGGCTTCACTGGAAATACTGCTTTGCCAACTGTCCATGGAAACCAAGCAGAACTGACCCACCTCGAGCACTTGCATTGCATTATGGGATGTTCCTGGAACATACAGTCCAGGTTCTAAAGCGAGAGGGACCCATCCCAGTCTCCGAGCGACTGGCGGCTCAGCAGAGCTCTGGGAGCTGCTATTTAATGTCAAAGGTGGTCATGGTTAGAGAGAAAAGGGGTTACGATTCAGGTAAAGGGTATATTCATCCTTGGCCTTGCAAGGGCTTAAAAGATTAAACTGGGCTAATGGGCGGCAATGGTTTCACTCAAGAAAGATGTATATACTATATAAGCTTGCCTCTGTAACTTTTATTCTGATCAAGGTTTTCTAAAAAAGGCTTCAAGTTCAAAATTACATTTTCCTTATTGAGGTAGTTTTTAAAGCCAGTGACAGTGCGGCATTAATACTGTCCTGTAATTTAAAGTGCTGTTATGTAGGAAGCTAAAGGAGTCCTCAGCTCAATGTGTTATGTTATTGGTGCTGTGAAGGTGAAAGTAACAGGAACCACTGAAAGGGCCCTTTCGAGACATTCTGCTTTTGAGCCAATAGCTGAGGGGCATTTGTCAGCTCAAACATAAAACGGCACTGACTTTCAAAGAAATAAAAGATTGTTTTGAAAGTTCCAGATATTTAAAGCCATTTTTGTCTCTTCAGTTCAGAAAAGGGGTTTGTTGAAATGTTTTGGCAGTGAGAAGCTGTAGCTGAAGCACGGATCAGGAGGGTGGGAGGGAAGAACGACGGGAATTTGTCCAGGTCCCTGGGAGGGGATAATGGCTTTCCCAGCTCTGTGAGGATGACTGCACAGCCTGGCGATTGTTTTAAACGAACCACTAAGGGCTGGAATGGAACAAAAACATTCCTGCAATTTGTACTATGAATGAGTGTTTTAACCCCATTTTTGTCTCTCTGCACTGTAAATTAGCTATACCTGTGATACATGTGGAAATCATTGATTTTGAAGATTTACAAGTACAAGAGCAACAAGCTGTAGGATATTTCAAAACAAGAACTTAAAAAAAACATTTTATGATTAAACCCTGATATTTTTAATGTGAAAATTGGTCATTCCAACTTTGGTGCATTAATAGTGATCCTTGTTAAACATGTTCAAAAAGCTGTAAAAGGAGACTTGTTGCTTTGTTCACTTTGTACAATCCTGGGTGTTTTCTGTGTGTAAGGTCGATCCAGATCTGTGTGTTGCAAAGTGTTTTGAGAATGAAAAATTGACTGCGGGACTGTAAGTCTGTCCTGACCAATACTAGTTATCATAGTTAGATTCCAAATGCTTTTCAAAGAATAACTCTCACAATTACCTCTTTTATGTTTTCTTAAAAGAGCAAGTTGAAGGTAAATAGACAGTAGTCTCTCTTGATGCTTAGTGACAGATACCCAGCCATACACCGTCGGTTTCATCCATCTTCTTCAACTGTGAGTCGGCCATGTGGGGTTTATATGAGCACAAAGGGAATTCGGCAGATCTGGGCTTTGTCCTTAATGAGTAGAGGGCTATTAGAATCATGAGCGTTTGCCGGTGTTTGATGCCTCTTTGTATGTTTTCTAAACCTCTTTTCGGAGTGTGTGCCCTGCAAGGGGCTCGGCCCTCCTGTCGGTTGCTGTGGCGGGCGGTTCGGCCGGGGGAGGGAGTGAGTCAGCGTGCCATGTGTGGCACAGCAATGCCAGTCCTCGTGTGCCATCGCCATCCTGGTAACGGGAATCTGGCGCTCTGATGACTAGATCTGACAGATGGCTGAACCAGACAGTTTCTATAATATGTGTAGAAGATGGCTGGTTAGAAACTGAAATTTCTGATTTTTCTTTTCAACTAAAAATCTATTCTGATTGTTATCACTGTTGGTTGAAGTAATAACAGTAAAAATTATCTACTGACCTTCATTTGCAAATGTCTTTTTGTTTCACCTGCAGCTTGTTTTGTGAATGGAGCTCAAACTGAACTACACTGTTAGCGGTTTATTCCCTGTTTGCTTCTAATTTGTGACGTTTCCTGTTCTCAGTAATTCCTCTTACTTCAGCTTTGAGCTTCATTTGTGTTCTTTCTTTTCAGAGACACTTCTGTTTACACTGTCTGCTCATGTAGTTACTTGTGAAAATTTAAAGTGTTTTTTTTTACTTTGGATTTTTTACAAACTGTGATTATTTTAAGTATTCTCTACTTTGTATTTAAACCCTTTGAAAAATGCTGCTTCTGTGCTTGCCTCTGGATTGAAGATGTTGTGCCAATGCTGTTTACATGGACTAGAACCTGTACTGCTTTTCTGCCTAATGTTACCACATGCCTTACGTGTTTTCCAAAATTAATAAAAAGCATAACAAAAGATGAGGTTGTTTTGCATATGTCTGTTCAAGCAAGTGGTAACAGAGCACAAGGCCTGCAAAATGTTCAGGCTTTTATCGAGCTAAAAATCTCCTTGACTGCACTGACTCAACACTTCTCGAGGATCTTTAAGAGATCAGAGAGGTGCAGCAGGGCTGCACTCGGGGTCTAAATCAGTGATCCAGACTCCTGCTGCGGCAGGATTTCTAGGTAACTGAGCATCATGGGGAGCTGCAGACCTGGAAGCAATCGATTAACCATATAAATCTCAAGCAAACAGGATCGTGCCTGAGTCTCCTCTGGGCCAAAGAAGTCCTTAGAAGCGTAGAATGGACGTGGACGTCACAATGACTCTCCAGGAACGAGGATCACTGGTCTAATGGCTCCTACAAGGCAGCCTTTCCATCAGAAGCTTGTTTCTCCAGTTCTAATGTGCATCACTAGTCATTAGGACACCACAGATAATGAATTCATAAATAATGAATTTATGCCGTTAAAGCTGAGGGACCCAGCTCCAGTCCTACAAACTGCTGGACAGGGGTCTTTGAGGACCAACATTTGGCTCCTCTGCCTTAAAATCTTGGGTGAGGTTACCAGCTCCTGTGGCTGTGCTGGGAGTGTTTGAGCTTGAAATCGCCTGAAGCTCAGTGATTCTGTCCTTGGAGCTGGGTGGTGGAGGGTGCTTCTTTTGCAAACCTCGGCTCCCTATTTTGATCCCTGTGGGAAAGGTGCATAATCTCAAACCAAAAATGTCATTACAGGTATCACAAAGTTTGAATGCAATGAAGTTCTAGGTGTAAGCTTTTAATCTAAAACAAACTCTAGAGCAGGGGTCATCACACCCAAGAGCAATTTTACCCATACACTCTTATAACTATCATCACATTTTTCATGATTAACTATTCTTGGTAAGAATTTGCCTCAACCCACATAATTGTGGTAAACTGCACTTGGCAAAACGTAGAATAGAGCATCGCAGCTTTGAACTGGGCATCAGATCAGTCCCCTAGCTGCTGCTGCATCCTGCTCAGCCCTGGCAAGGCCTCCCAAGCCCCTGGTCCATATTTCCTGTACAGGCGAACACAGGTGAGCTGGGCTGAGAACAGGCTTCCAACGGAGACGGACTTTCACCCGAAATTCACCTCAAGTGTTCCCTGTCTGCCCAAGTGATTATGATAAACATACCAGGTCAATGATTAACTGCAGATAAGTTTCCATACAGAGTGTCCATTGTGTTATTTCTGCCTGAAGGCTAAGTGAAAATCTTGTTTAATAAACTCTCCTATCTGGAATGTTTTTTTGTGAGACAATTTCTAGTCTTAGTCTTTTCCAGAGTAAGAGTAATAATCACACAGAACTCCACGGAGTAAAATAAAATTTTGCAGTTTTTATTCATGTCGTCTGACTGCGTTGATCAGTAGACACTGAGCAAGGACTGCAAACCAGATTGAAGCTGTGCTCCAACGTTGGGAGAAGCAGGTCCCAAAGTTAAAGTGCTGCGTAAGAGCGCAGGAGTTGCCTTCAGAGACGACCACTAAGATCCGCTCAGACTGTGCATCTCAGTTAATACTCCTGGAATGTCATTCACAAACAGCTATAGAAAAACATTTTACAATAAAACATACAGAATCTGAGTAAAGAAACCAGTGAATTACTCTACATGATTCTGTGTTGGAATCACTCAAGGAGAGAATTCAATAATATAAAACTATTAAAAGATACTTTTACAGTCAAAGTAGGACGTTACCTGAAATGGTTACTCCACTTTACCAGCATCATGGTACAGGAACAGAAATCAACTGTATTCAGATATAATTCGTCCTTTTTTAAGAGGGAAGATGTGCTGCATCATTATTGAAGTCTGCATGGAATGTGAACTGGGAGAAGGGTGGTTAATTTTACAAGGAAAGATAGGGGAACTCCTTCCTCCAGATACAAGACAGAGAAATGTTGATTCAGCTCCACAGAGTAGAGTAGTAGCAACTAGGGACATTTTTTTCCATTAAAATCATGACGGCATTCTCAAACTCAGCTTAATTTGAAGAAAGGCCACAATTTGTTCTGCCTTGAACACTGGAAAGCTCTTATCAGTATACTGAGAGGGAATATAAGTGCCAGCAGTACAGTTATAGCTCAGTTGTAGCTTCACCATGTGGACATTTGTGAATATGCAGGTAGCTAGAAAAACTTTTTTCAGCGAATATAAAAAAATATACACCTCCTTAATATAAAATTAAACAAAAACTGTCCTGTAAGCACGAAGAGTTTTACGATGATTCTGGACGAGCTTGTTGATCCAGCAGTAGAAAGGTCCATTTTCCTGAGTCATGGCAGAATTCAGTCTCACTCTACTTACTGGATTCAATTCCGAAGGACTTCAGCACGTCCAGCACATTACTGAGATATGTGGCATCTGGGTAGCCGTTCCTAGGGAGGAGAGTTAAGTGGGATTAGTTACAGTGGGTACATATACTAGGAGGCAAATGAACACTTTTTTCCACAACACAGCGTGCCACTGCTTATCCAGTGCACAGTTTATGACACACAAAATGTAGATGAGAACATCAGACTGATTTTTTCATCTATGTTCATGCTTTTCATACCAGATATACACAGCCTAGTTTGACTGCAACTTGTCAAGCATGGGGACAGGTTTACAATGCCAAGGGCAGGGCCTGTCTACATTTTTCTGTCTAATTACAATTTTGCAGCTCAGCCCTGGTGATCCCTTGCTGTACGGGGCCTGCTGTGCCTATCTCATTCTTATTCCTTCAGTAACTGTTTCATCCTCAGATGTGCTGAATAAGCAGTGACCCCTGAACCAGGGGACACGGGTGCATTTCAAATGGAGAACAGGCACTTTTAACCAGAAATGGCTGTAAGAGTGTGGAACATGCTGCTCAGCTAAGTGTTGAAACCGATATCTAATTTATAGATACGTCTGGGATTTGAAATCACTGGATCAATTAGCTACTAAAAACCTAATAAGCTAAATGGACCAAAGTGCCTCCTCGCATGTGTAAATGTTCGATAAATTATTGTTTTGTGTTTAAGACTTTTACAGGCCAGAGGCCTGACAGAGATGAAAGCAATGTAAAAGCTCAGTCTAAGTGTTAAGCAGACTGAGAGCACAGAAACCCTGCAACGTGTCGCAGGTCACCATTTCAGGAAGAGGGCTGCCTGGAGCATTCTGGGTAAAGCATGCTGGTCAAGAAAGCTCCAGTAGGTTCCATTCTACCCATAATCCTGCAGCAGTAGCCACTCCCTCCACACAAACGTACCCTGACTTTCCTCCTTCCATCTTGGTCTTGTGAGGAATTCTGCCCCACATCACCCTGTCCTCTGTCTTCCCTGCTCTGATTGTGAAGGTCAGACCCTGCTCGAAAGCCTTCTTCAGCAGAGAAAGCAGCTTCTTCCCCTTGGTGTTTAAAGGCAGGTAAGCATCAAAAGCTCCTCCCTTGAATGGTGAGCCAGGGCTAGGGTGGCCTTCCTTTGGAAAAGAGGGAAAAAAAAGTCTGAGTAGAAACCAAAAGGAATTTGATGTACCCTTGCACTTAACTTGCACTCCAAATTTCTTAATAAAATAAAAATGATTTATTGTTAAGCTGTGCTTTTTTTGTCTGTGAAGCCTCCTATAAATTCTAATGAAGACTCACTCAGTATGGAACATGGTAGCTGATATGTTAGAGTGAATTCATTATTTTAAGATGCATGAAGTCAATTCGTATGTCTGTAGTTGCACTGGATCTTGCAAATGCTACACTCGGGTTTATCTGGGAAATGAGCTTACTTTGTGCTCCAGAAGAAATAGCCCTTGAAATCATTTTGAAGGCTCTGTGTCAGGAAGACTACAGAATAGGCAGATAAGTAATCAATTGTGTTTTACAAAGTCTCCTGTGGAAATATGTATTGATATCTTTTACAGGATGGCTGGAACATGTGGCTTTTCTTATCCCTGGAAAGCCTGATTTTTCTACAACCACATGCTAAACATCAGCCCAGGTAAAGACTTGTTTCACACAGTTTGGACTAATTTTCTGTTGATGCTCTGAACAGCCTTACCCCTTGAATGCCATCAGGAATGATGTAGGTGATCTTTAACGTCATGTCTCTGGGATGTCCACTCAGACTGGTGGACAACTCTGTGTAGGTCATGGAGCCTTTGATGCCAACTGCGCTGGGCTGAGCACAAACTCTACAGCTGGTATGGATCTTCAGTTGGCAGTCTATGCAGAGTAAAATACCACATTTTGTCCTGGACACACTGCTATTTTGGCACTGTATGCAGGTCTCAGTGGGCACCACGCGAGCTTGGGCATCCTGTGTCTTGGTAGAGCTCTGCAGGGGAAGCTTGGCACCTGGACTTTCTGTGCCTGGATCACTAGGGGAGCCCTGGCATTGCTGACGGGTGCTGGGATCTCTCAGGTTTCCTAAATCACACTCCTTGCTCTGCAGACCCATCTTCTGGGCACTGTACGCCCATGTAGGCAGCGACTGCAACCCGCTGTCAGTCTTATTACCCATCTTGGGCACCTCCGTGAGCCTTGAGTGGGTTTCAGATAAGGTCCTGTTAGTATTCAGGGTTTTTATTGTCAGGGCGGCCTCTCCATCCACTGTGCCTCTTCTCAATTTCTGTGTGACATTAGAGTCTTTCTGTGTTGACATGCTGTTCCTGTCCTTCTTAGCTAAAGAATGATTTTTACCCTTCAGAGTTGAATTGTAGTGGTCCTGATGTTGTTCCTCAACCCACGTCTCCTGGGTGTTGTCCTTCATCTCATCCTGAGTGGAAGCCATCAGCTCTTTCTCTGTCTGCAACGTCAGGTCATGTGATGAATGTTCCGAGTGATCTGCTGAGAAGAGGGCAGAGTTCGCTGGTCTGTGCTGGCTGAGACTACCATTGTTGGAGCTGTGTTTTCTGGAGGCAGACTCCAGGTCCTTCAAATATGCCTCCACCTTGGTCTGGCTGGACTGGATCTCATCTTCATGTGTGTCCACTACAGAGGAGAGGGAAGCTGCAGTGGGGTAGGCTTCTGAGACGGATCGCTGGGATTTTAAACTTCCTGCATTGAAAACCTCTTTAAGTGTATAGGTCACCAGCACACACAACTCCTTGGGGCCCCAGACACGGACACTGCAATCACTTGTCACTATTTTTATTTTTTCATGTTTGTTTTTTAGTTCCTTGCAAAACATCTCCAAAGTTTCATCCTTCGGATGTGTAATGCCCAGCTGTGAAAGGCTGACCTCAGTGCTGGTGAGGTCCATTTCCACCACTGAGCACAGCCTCTGCAACTCCTGCTTGCACAAGCTGAGCTTCAGCTGGTCCAGCCCCAGCAGAAGCAGCTTTATGGAGCCTTTTTCTTTGCTCTCCTTTATCTGAATGCCTGACGTCATACTGGCGATGCGATCACTGTAGGCATCTTTCACATAAACCCACACAACTTCGGAGACAAACAATTGTGCTGTAGCGGAATCTTCTTTACCAGGGCTGCTGCTACTGTTTCTGTTTTGCCTTGTTGGTATGTTGTTCAGACCAGACGGTTTCCGGTCCTCTTTAGATGTAATCCTTCCCGAGAAGCTGTTGGACCGCTGCACCAGAGGCTTGAACTCAAAGTTGTGTGAGGTGGTGGTGAGGGCTCTGTCATTCAGCACCTCGCCACCTGCAAACAGGTCCATGTGGTGGAAGGTGCTCGATGCAGCAGCTCCCTGAACAGCCTTCACAGGTCCTGTGGCTCTGACTGTTGTGCCACTTTGGAAGGGGCGGCGGTCTTTGATTCTACTGCCGGCAGAAGAAGACTCATATTTCTTGAAAAGTACGTCTTCACTTGTCCGGTCGGGGCCTTTGAGATCTCTCAGGTAGAACCCTCCGCTTGAAAAGGCTTGACTTCCTTGGGAGGCAAAATCCCTGGAGAACATATGAGCCCCTTCACTTGGCCCCAGCCGAGAGAAGAGGTCATCGTCACCAAGCACCTTGCTTTTCCACACAGGCTCCTTGCAGCTATTGAAATTGGCAGCCAATCTATAATCTTTGCCGCCATCGGGTTTACCAGAGCCTCCTAGCTTGGGATGTTTGTCATTTTTATCGTCCAGGGAGGTCCTGGTAGGCAAGAGTGCAGAAGGGTTTCCAGAGTCATATTTTCCAATGCTTCCTTGCTTCATCTGGATATTCAGCAAGTATTGCTTGGCTTCCGACACGTCGCTGGAGCTGCCTATGATGTATATGTAGGTCTCATCTTCGCTCAGAAGGATCTTGGGATAGCGAAACTGTAGGATTTCGCAATACAATTTGCTCTCGGTAATATCCTCCTTCAGGATCTGCTCTTTGCGTAGCGTGCTCTCATACTCCTGGTACAGACTTCTCAGATCCCAGTGGGCTTCCTGTAAGCTTTCCATGCTTCCCAAATTTTCTAGGCTGGACTGTAAGAACAAGGTGGTCACGTCTTTGGTGCTAATATCCACCACCTCCACTTTATGCTTGCAAAGGATTTGCTTGTATTTCTCCTCGCCGTGCTTCTGAATGTACTTGTAAATATCGGAGTCCATCATCAAGCTAAAATCCTCCGAAGCCTCTGTGGCATGTCTTGTGCTGTCCAGATGCCCAGCCCCAGTAGACTCAGGACAGAGCGAGCTGGGACTCCTGGGAACCGGGAATGGAGCACGCTCCTTCATCTTGTTCTCCTTCTTCCTTTCAGCCTTCTGGGAATGGTCTTCCTGCCCAGTAGGACCTGGGCTCTTCTCGCTCGTCTTGAGGACTGGGGATTTAGCAGGCTCAGATGTCTGCAGAAGGCTCAGCACTTCGTTGGCAAGGTCCTGAATGTCAGAGAAGCGACCTTTGACAGTGCACAGCTCTTCTCTCTGGTCAAAGCTGAACTGCACGTCCACAAAGTTCTTCTTGAGAGTCCTCATCGCGGCTCTGCCAGCGGGCAGCCTGCCGTAGTCCACAGTCATAGCCACCTGCAGGAAGATCTGGGAAAGACACAGGAAGAGAATACCATAAAGGGTGAATCTTTCATTCATTCTTTGGGCTTAATATTTTACGGCATTCAATGTTTTTCTTTCCCAGTCTAGATTTGTAACACCGAAACAAGTTCTATAGCCAAATGATTAATTAGGCCAATTTAGTAAGACCGAACAACAGCTCGCTCATTTCAAGCACATTTACCCATCATTCCTGGTGAGGGGTGTGGCAACCCAACCCTATTCCAAGCATGGGGCACAAGAAGCGATTACACCCTGGTGGGGACTGCAGTGTAGGACCACATAGATACATAGACATACAGCAAAACATATAGAGGCATCAATTAACCTACAGAAACTGTAGCACCTAGAGAGCATGCAAACTTGCATAGAAGGATCAGAATGTATAGAAAATGCCTATTTCAAGTTATATTTGAATAATATATTTTTTCTTTCCATATCTTTCTGCAGCCCAGCAACAATTTCTAATAGTTTTTCCCTGTCACAGACCTTAATAAATACAAACTATTTTTGTCATTGTAATAGGTTTGTATTATGGAACTTAAAATTAAGTATTTTTATTGCAGTAAGTTTAACATCACCTTTAGGTCAACGGAAATAGCACCTTATCAGGCGTTTCAGAAAAATGCATTGTAATTTTTATTTAGAAAATTTGCTTCTGGGAAATTCTTTCAGTCCCTGTAGACAGCCCATTAGTAAATGAACTCATCCACATATTCAGAGTTATTCTTAATGTCCAACACTATCACTGCATTAAGAGCACAATTTACTGATTCAATAAGATCATCTTGGCGATAATGACTTTTTCTGAGTTTTTGAACCACTTCTTTCTAAGAGACAGACCTTGCAGGGCTGTAATCACCAGGCTGTAATTACCTTGCTTCATACTCCTTACATACGATGACAGAAGATTGTTGTCAAACCTTAAATCAATTCATGAAATCATCTGTGCAGGTGAATTTAAGTTCATAAGTAAGCATTCTTTTATAAATCAAGCTACATTTATTTCCCTTGACAAGCATTTGCCTTTGTTGAGATCATGCACACTGATTACTACGCGTTTCCAAAGGAATCCGATTTCTAATGACTGACATCTTGTGGCATTACTGGAGAAGCAGAATGTGCTCTAAATGTGGAAGTTGGCTTGGATACATTAATTTACTTTCCTTCTGCACCATCTTATAATTACACTGCAGTGCACTCTCAGAAGCTATTTTTTAGGTCGAATAGTTAGCAAATTAAAAAACCAGGAGCAGCAGCCAAGAATCAATCACACATCAAGAAACCTGGGAGGGGCTCTTACCTCATCTGGGCTGACATCACTGCTGGGAAGGCTCACGGTCACTTCATACTGCTGGTCACTCACAGCTAGAATGTGCTTCCCTCGACTGCAAACCCTCTGGGCCACTAAACAAACAAGTCCAATTCATTTATACCACACAAACCACTCTGGGGCCTAGAATGCCCACCTAAGGCACATCAGATAGTACAGTTCAAAATACCATTTAGTCCTTTTCATGCATGCTGATACAGAATTTTAAAGGTTACAATTATGCCTCTGTTCTTGACAAACAAGGACTATCATCACAGTCAGCACCGACATATAAAATTACTATTAATTAGACTGCAGCACTGCAGACCTAACAATACAAAATGGTGACATTAATCGCAGTAAGAATCTGCTTTTATTTCTGTTTGTGTACTGCTGTCACATTAAGGCCAACATAAAATCTGAACCCTGACCCCTTTGTCACTCACAACTTTCAAACTCTGCACTTGACTCTAGCTCTCAGTTTGCCAGAAGTTGGGTTTTAACAGCGGGTCAGAACCGTGATTCCCTCTGGGTCGAAGTGCGTCTTCCTGAGAGCTCAGGGGCCTGTGTTCCCCAGCTGTGTCCCGCCCTGCACTCGCCTTCACTGTCTTCGAAGGTGATGAGGGCTGTGGTGGAGGAGTCGTCTGGTATCGTGATGCCGATTATTTCGCCGCCTCCGTTCCGAGTCCTTAAGAAGTGGATGGCCAGCTTGTCTGCCAGCCTTTCCTTGGAAACGCCAGTGGGCAAGCCAGTCACCTGCACCGTCCTCCTTTCCTCTGCCATCTGCAACACAGCACCAGCTCAGCTGCCGCAGCAGGGAACGCCGAGACTACCCTCCAGGTTTTCTCTTCCTACTGAAGACACAGCAAGTTCACTTTATATTCATGCAGTGTTTCCAACTATCTAATTTCCATCCACTATGTTCCTAGCCAGGAATCAAACACAAGACCAAGTCCTTTGTGCTTGCCTGCCGAATTCTTAAATCAACCTTCTAAATACTGTGTGATCAATGTGTTTTTATCCTCTTCAGAACACAAAGAATATGAACATGAACTTGGGAGTGTTAAAGACTGTGTTTGGCAAGACTGTCAAGGCTGGTCTGGATACAGACATAAATCAAAATCAAATGTTTTGTTTACCTCAGTTGTTAGTCCAAGCCTGGGAAACCTGTTTGCATAAACTCTACCTTCTTGAGTGCATCCACTCCACTAGCCAACCAAACCCCCATCTATCACCCACACGTCTGATTATAACTCCTGCCTGGGCTGCGCGCAGCCCCCAGTCTCAAACTGAAATCAAAGCTGCTCTAAAAAAGCAGGATTTATTGGAGAATTTTTTTTGTTTGTTTGTTTGTTTGTTTGTTTGTTTGTTTTACTTATCCATTCCTGAATGAAGACATCCTAAGGTAGAAAAGAGAATTAGATACCATGATGTCCAGCGAGGAACTCCGCCCAGACATTTAAGGAAAATGAAAAGTTTAAATGTGAAAAAATGCAGAAATATTTCTCAAGTGGTGCTTCAACTGAAAATGATGCATCATTCTTTACAGTTCTTTACAAAGAACCACAATCCTTTTTGCACGCTACTCATCCTCTCCTACTGGCTCTGTGGATCTCACAGTGCACCCCAAAGAACACTGTTCCTTCCCCTCCTGCAGGCTGAGGATACAGAAACACAAACTGGAGACCCTTGGCTTCCAATCTTTCTAGAAGTACATTTTGCAGGGATAGAAAACCAAAGGGGAATATGTTCACCTATCCTGAGGGTGAAAGCAATTCTACAGGACTCAGAGAACAAAACGTACCAAAAGAATGAAGACAGGAAACCCAACAGAATGAACAACAGGAAGCTCTCCTGCACTGAGGTGCAGCTCTGAAGTCTTCAGAAGGTAAGGTGTTCTTTCTAAATCAACAAAGTGAGATGAGATGATTATTCTTTAGGTACACACTGCTTCCCACACACCAATAGCAGGAGGAATTTATATTTTTTCATAAATATTCATGAATATTTGGCAAATGGGAATGATTATCTGTTCCTCCACATGTTATTTTAACCCTGCGATTAAAAAACAACAAAACCTTGACCAAATACACAAAGCTCAGGCGCTGCCAGTGGGCTTGTAGGTTTTTATTTTCTTTAAAGCATCTCTCTTGGAATCAATGAGGTGTTCATGAAAGTGAGGCTGAAAGGATGAATCATGGCATGTTTTCCTGCTTGATGCAGGGTCAAGACAGAAGTTCCTTCTCAGACCCCACTGTCCAAGCAAACTGCTTGATCCAGAGATCCAGATCTCTGACCAACTGCCAGCAAACAAAAGGAGCTAAAAACCACCACATGGCCTCCTCTAGACTGTCACCTTTCTGATGTCCAACCTGCACAGTTCCAAAGATCAACCTTGACGTCGTGAGCCGCAGCCCCAAGCTGTGTGGCAGTGCTCTGACAGAGCCTCATGAGAACCCAGGCCAACATACCACCCCATGTGCATGATAAAGCATGACCTGCTCACTTCACATCTGGCGTTCTCTTACATGGGTTCTTAAGCACTGAAAGAACAGATTTTAGTTTGTGGCCATATTTTCAGCTTATCATTCAGAATAAAATGGGAGGTGGTGATTCAGTAGTGTCCACCTGCCAGACGGGTATTGCTGTTGGCTAGGATCACAGAAGCACGTTATCAAATTGTACTTATAGGACATTAAGAGATTTGTTTATTCAGAAGAGTTAAATAACAGAGAATTTCTTCAAGGGATTATTCAACCCCTTCAAATGTCTCATTTTGCTGAATCACAAATGATGTATATGGGCTTAAACATTTTTTGGATTTTTTGTTGCGAAAATGTTTATAATGCATTTCTTCTGAAATTTTAGAGCGCTAGCCTGTGCTCTGTTCTTTCATATTTGTACCGACTTTACAATGATGGACACTTAAGTATTTTAGAGTGTTTATAGTTTACAGAGCTTATACTTCTCTCTCATCTTTTGTTTATTGCATTTTTATCATAAATCGTATTACAATGATTCTAACATTAAAGGTGCTGTAGAAAATAAAACAATGACTATGATTATTTATTTAAGATATAAAAGAAATTGATGATTTCCCATTTGAAGCACAGCATAAAACTCTCTCCATTCTTAATAGCCTACAACCCTCTGCTGGTCACCTTAAGAAGTAACCAAAGTACACAAAAGGCATTTACAGTAATGTACACATGGATAAAGGGGTGTGCTTCCACCTTACGAATGACTTTTCTATCATAAAATAAGGCAATTCCTGCAATTCTTTCTGCTCCTTTAAGTGTTCCAGTATGAAGAATAGTGTCGATAGAAGCACTACTGGCAAATTGTGTAAATTGCATTCAATGTTTCACAAATCAGTTTACTCTGAACCAAGTTCCCCCGCCTGAAGAAAGCTGTTTCTCAGTGCCCTGAAGCACTGGGACCTGTAACCAGCAGGCTGTGGTTTCAAGTCCTGAGTGGGACACTGCTCCTGCCGAAACGCACATCTGGCTGAGTGTGAATATAATTTATTTTGGACCGAATCGCCCGTCAAATACATATAACAATATGAAGGACATATCCCTGAAATGTACTAAACATTCTATCTGAATTCAGATAGGTGTTGTCTAAGCTGTCTAATGTATACGCAAATGCATTTTATTAATTCACTGGAATTTGTACTTCCGACAGTAGAAGGGGAGTTACGCTATTATTTACAGTTATTTAAAGTACACTAATGGCGAAACCTTCACCTGCGACAGCTGAGCCAAGTATTCGTGGACACCATGAACAGGGAACTAAATGGGAACTGATTTACTGTCAGACTAAAACGTTTCTAAAATGAAGAGGTCCGCTTAGACCTCTTACATACAGTACTAAAATATCTTATTATTATGGTAAAATAACGACGTGCAATGTGGCACAAGAGCACCGTTACCAATATATAATTTTACTGTGGTGGTGAAAATCGTGTACGAACTGACGCACATCATATTCAGAAAGGTCATTGGTTGTTTAATTAGCGTTTCCTATCTCTCGGCATCAATCACATTCAAGTTAAATATTTTTTTTTTTCATGCATCCCAGCCATTTGGAAACTTGTCTTGCTGATCCCTGAGCAAGTGCCCTTTATACCGCAATCAATCACGGTTCCGTTTGCGATCAGATTATTGATGATTTAGTAACATAGTGAGACGTTTCGCCGCGGACCGTTAACCTCGAGGCGTTATCTCGTGTTTTGGTTTTGATTCCCTTTCGATACCATTAGCTCATTAGCTCGAGTTTAAACGGAGGAAAGACCTAATTTTCACGTTTTCTCCTGAAACGCAACTGAACACATGCACAGGCGGACAATATGCTAGTACATGTGTTGTCGACGTAGAGTGTTTATCGCATCGTACTTGTTACTCCAGTGCAGAAACAAAGCCTTTCGCATCGCCGAGGAGACGTGGGTGTCAAAAACTGTTCACAAAAAGGTTAAGGAAGTCCGCAGCGCTGCAGCACTTCGGAAAATGGCGAAATTATCCGCGTCTGCCGAGCCTGGGTTCATGTGCGTGGGGAGAAACATGTTTTCGTAGAGAAATAAACACTTTCTATTTAATCTGCAAACTCCGAGCTTACCTTAATGTCCTTTTCCTATGCGACCGAGGAAAACACATTTACTTTCAGAAAAAGAAAGCGAAACACTTGAGCTCGGACCTGTGCGCTGCTTGAACAGTAGGCGGCGCTCTAGTGACACAGCAGTTATGGGTGTCTGGTTCCCGGGCCTCTATCCTTTAAAGGAGCTATTATGTTATCTAACAATTTATAAATACTAAGTGAAGGGAAACGGCAACAAAAAAAACATTCCTAGCATCTGTGGAAAGCAACCGGCATCACCATATACGTAGCTGTGCTGTACATATAGAAAGTCGAAAATTAGTTATATTTTATCTTCCTTTATTTAGATAATCAGTGGACAACACAGACGGAGAAAGGAGAAAATCTAATAGATTGTTGCCTGTCCAGGGACTGTGAAGTGTGTATATATATATAGATATCTAATATCCCTGCAACACAAATTCGCCTTCTTGTGCAGAATATCGTGCGGCCGGACTGCGCATGTGCGACTCGAGTCGCCCTGCGCATGCGCGCTGCGGGGAGGGTGAATAGATGGTGTCCGTGCATCTTTCTCTCTATATATATTCCGAATAGGTTAATGAGCACACACAGAAGTGCTTCTCAGATCCTTTTTGGAATAAAATTGCGGTTTCATTGATTATTTATTACTTAAAGGACCAGTTTGTCCTACTGCACTGCAGAGCTAAGCATCTGGATTTTAATGCAAAGCGGTAGTCTTTGAAAACGAAAACTATTTTTTTCTTTTTTTTGCGGTATCCTGTTAAACATTAAATTTTCATCCCAGTAATGTAGGTTTTCTTAGATCTCATTTTGCTTGATCCGTTTTTTTGACAATCTTCTGAAGTCGTGGTGATGAAATGACTAATTTCATTGTGTTCATTGTCAAAGTATTGTAGCGTTTTCGGGTTCACGTGGGTATGCGCCCTTGCCGCTGCCGCCTCAAGTCACCCCCCCCACTGTCGGGGACTCGAACCCGGGCGTCACTCAACAGGGACCCGGAGAGATCTCCCCTCAGCCCAGCGGCTGCGCTCCTGCTATTCACAGGGAAGGGCGGTGACGTCACCGCGCTGGTAAGCCGGCTCGAACAACCTGCAATGTCCGCCGTATGCGTTACAATACTACAGAGAGAGCTATAATAGCTAACGTTTCAAAATCATTTCCCCGAGCTTTATTTTACTAAACCCTTACGTAAGGAGTATAAGTGGAACTGACTGCAAGCCCTAAATACTGCGAATAACTACTCTGAGGTGTCGGTCACTTCATAATGAAACACGCTTTTTTATGTTGTCAAGATTGTTTATTAAGCATAAAACTAAAGGAAGCTGGTAAAGGCATGCTTTTTCATCGTCTTTCTGGAATCCAAAGAGAGTAGCAGCATAATGGTATCTTATACATTCAGGTTGAAGGAGACAAACAGCGGAAAGCAATTTCAGGCGAGTCCTGTCATGACTGCTAACCGCGTGACTAGACGGGCAGCGACTGGTGACGAAAAGAAATGGATAAAAAAGCGGTCTTATTTGTGACTTGGAGTTCTCTGATCTGGTGTGTAACTGGACAATTACTTAGAGTACAGGTCGTTATTCTTATCTAAAACTGCATCTGAGAAAAATCATGAGCGCCGTTTGAAAAAGAAGTGAGAAGATCACACAGCCGCTGCCCAGTCGTGTTGTATAGCACACATAAACCTGGTTAATATCCAATAAGAGCTGTAGAACCGCTTGAAAGTTTCACTATAGCCTCCCTAGTTGTGGTGCATTTTTATCGTGCTCGTATGGAGACACTAGCTCCTCTTGTCGGAGGTGCGGACGGCCCTGGGGTCAGAGGTCAGGTCAGACGCTGAGCCTGGCCCTCGCGCAGCGCCGGATGCGGCCGCTCTGGCCGATGAGCCACAGCACGCCGTCGTCGTAGGACAGGCTCCTGGACACCTCGCTGCTCAGCAGCCGCAGCCAGTAGTGTCCAACGGGGTTCCGGGAGGTGACGCCGTGCCTGCGGGACACAGAGACGGGAGAGCGGCTGAGGACACTGCTTGTGAGCTCTTTCCCGCAGAATGGCGAGCTTTGAGCGGCGCCCTGTGTGCTTCCTGAGGCGTGGAGCCTGCTGTCCCACTCACCGTGCAGGACCTCGCAGGTACCTTAGCAATCAGTTACCATTATAACGCAATCTTGTAAAACACCTGTCAATTGTATCGAGTTTAACGGTTTCATTGTCACAGAGTAACCAGAGTTAGTTTGTGGTAACAGGTGTCAGACACTGTATGGTCTGTCTACACAGTATAGTGTCTCCTTAAGGCTCGGTGTGTTTCTGTCCTTTTCCCTTTTCTGGCTTAGCAGTGAGAATTTCGTGATTGTTAAAGGGCAGTTACATATATAGGATGAGTCTCTTGTCTGGTCTGTGAGTGCTCTGGTGGTTCTGGGGAAATAAAGGACTGTTGTGGTATTTAGGGATCACTGTCCGTGATGCGTGCAATGGTAATGGACAATCTTTTCCATCTTTTTCACTTGTCTTGGCCGTGTTTCCAAACCCCGGGACATGTTCTAGCAGCTCTGTGCTCTAATATGTGCAGTGAAGCACAGACAGCGCTCATGCCGTGTTCAGCACCGGCCAGCCAGGATGGAAGGGGTAGACATCTGAAACCGCAGGCTGGTGAGCTGGAGCCGAGCGGCGGGGCTTCACCGTACCTCTGGTAGACGATGCCGTTGGTGCTCAGCCCGAACACGCTGCCGTCGGCGCCCACCTCGATCCTGGCCATGTGCCCACTCACTTGGGAGGCGTGGATGTCGGTCTGGGTGGTGTTCTCGCCGCTGGAGCAGTAGTGGCGGGAGACGCCCGTCAGCACGAAGACCTGGCTGTCCCCGCTCACCCCCCAGCAGGAGTACGGCCCGCAGGAGAGGTAGTCCAGCTTCACGGGGATCTTCGTCCAGGAAGGCGGGACGGTCTGGCCCTGGGCGGCGGCCGGATCGGTGCTCAGGCAGAAGGCGCTGTTGCAGGAGCTGACGCCGGCAATAAAACCTTCGCCCCCGAGGTCGATTTGCTTAAGATTCCCTGCGAAACAGGTAATCATATTCTTTCCCTATTCTAGCAAAGTACCACTTACTCCCCGTCCACCAGAAAGACTATTTCAAAGAGCTGCTCCTGGTCTTTATGGCTCTAAAAGAGAAGGGTCCCTCCTACCTCACTGACCTGCTCTTCTTCAAACCTCACCGCGGTCGTGAAGATCAGGTCAGTGTGATCTGCTGCAGGTCCCCAGACCAGGTGACCCTGCTTCCCTGTCATCTCAGACAAGATCTTAAAACCCTTCTGTACCGGCAAGGCCATCAACCTCTGATACTGTGAAGTGTCTGATTTCCTATCTTCCTCCTTCTTAGTCATTTTTAAGTTCCTTGACTTCTTCTTTAGCTTTCTGTTATGTGAAGCACATTGAGATAAAATTAGGTTACAGTAATAAATTGCTGGCCAGGAAATCATTTGAATGGGGGCTCCTAGGTGGCTGAAGCTGTAAAGCATGCTGGATGGCAGGATGTGTCACACAACCTGAGGCCAGGGTGTGTCTGTCTCTGAGACTCAGTTTCAGCAGCATGCTTAAGATCAGTGAAAACTGTGGCCTGCTGCCCCCGAACTTCCAGGTCTGCTCTCACAGCTGAGTCTTGTGAAGCTCTACAAGCCTTCGCCTCACAGCCAGCCTCTCCGTTCTCCATTAATCAAAACAAATTGACAGCTCTTCAGCAGCTGGTGTGATGCGTTGAAGAAATAAACATTTCGTTTAGTTCTTATTTTTGGAAGAAGCCCCTCCTGTCCAACAGTAAGAGATCTGAGGCCTGGCAGTGTGACGTGAGAGGCGGAGGACAGGAGCTACGTACCGTCCGTGCGGACCCAGCTGCCGTTCACCAGCGTCTGGATGCTGTTATTGGTGTCGACGCCCCAGACTCCCCCTGTCCCAACCGTGATGTGCCTGAGCAGGCCCTCCACGCGGGCCCAGCACCCGCCGGTGTACCTCACTATCCTGTTATCGAACTCCAGGCCGTACACCTGCCCGGCCCCCGCGTCAATCTGCCTCAGGAGGCCCGCCAGCAGCCTGCACTTAAACACCTCGCTGTCCGACGGCAGACATCCTGCAAGAGAAGAGCGTGCTGATGTGGCTTCATCGCTTCCACCCCAACGGTCAGCCATAGGTCTGCACAGGGAGATTGCAACCAAGCGCACTCATGCACAGTCAAGCCATGCTTAATACAGGCAAGGTGTCCTAAACTCCAGCCCAAACCGAAAAACCACGACAAACATCCAACCATTTTCTATTTGCTCTATCTAATTGAGGCACAAGGGGGAGCTGGAGTCTAACCTGGCAGAGCAATGGGCACAAACCCTGTCAGTCCATCATAGAGCACATCCAGATACAAACACCGACGCACACACGTCCAGATTGTGAAGGTGGATAGAGTCCTGCTGATAGCATCACTGGCCTCATTGAGTAGTTTTGGGATTTTGTATTTTTATTCTGGCCAAACACATGGGATTCAGAACAGCAGCCCAAACCCTGTGCAGCTCCCGTGCTCAAGACGCTGACCGGAGCCCAGGTGTATCCCTGCCGCTGTGGCAGAACCCCAGGGCCCGGAAGGTCTCGGAATCAGCCGAGCTCCAGCGGCAGGCTCAAGGTCTTCACCCCACTCTCTCCCACAAGAAGGGACCCGCATAATCCTGAACTCAAGACCAAAGGACTGGTCTAGAGCTTGTACAACACATCAGATTCATGACAAGAACTTACAATATGGACTTTCCAAACAGACGGAGCAGGAGAATGACGTGAAACTGTTACATTCAAAAATCTTTCTGTCAGTGTCAAATGGATTTCATTTGTTCCCTGGCAGGCTCTTACCTGGCAGGCTCTTACCTTAATTCTTTCCACTACAAATAAGTTTTTTATATTTCATCTTAGCTTTACGATGTTTTCTTAGGTTGCAGCCCTGAGTGGTTAGGTCAGAAATTCTTGCTATGGATGTCTCTTATTTGGATGTCTTATTTGTCTCTCTGTGTAAGATGTTTACAATTGTGAAAAAAATGCTATAATTTAAGTTGAAAAATCATTTTAGAGTCTTTCAGATGCAGGGATGCATGCCCCTGTTAATAGCTGATGTCTAACACCTGTAAGAGGAAAGCAAGACTTTAAAAATCTTGAAGGCTTTAGATGAAGAACTGTAAACTCAGATGGATTACAGATCAGCCAATGGTGTTGAATTGAGCAGGACTGCTATATCCCATGGGATTGGTCCCTCAATGACTACATTTTGAGCTCTCATCATTTAGCAGAAAAAAGCAGGTGAATGAATCAGCTCCCCAAATGATTATTCTATGAGACCTCAATGGAAAAAAATGAAAGAAAATGTTCAACAGTAAATCAAGCCGCCTGTTCTAGGTTGTTCAATAAGATTAAACAATTCTGTGTCTAGAGATGTAGATAAGTAAAAAAAAGAAGATGAGATAATATTTTAAATGTTATTTTTTCAGTAACCAGCCAGCTTAGATTTGAATTTAGCCAAAACAGACTTTGTCAGGTCTTTGAAACATTTACATAGACCTCATGTCTGGATACAGACTCATGCTCCCTTGGGAAAGATATGTAAACCAGGCTGAAAGACAGAGAAGCTGGCCTCCGTAAATATGTATATTCATATATGGAAACAATCTTGTTGCTGTTCTTCGGTGTTCTGTTCACCAGCCCATTGCCAGCTGATTGCGTTTCGGCAGCTTCCAAACGGAAGTTTTGAGGGATGAGGCGAACAGCACAGCGAGGAGCGGGAAACTCTGGAATCAGAGTGTCTGCCAGTCGGAAATTGTGGTTGAGAGTGAAAGTTTCAAAATATACGTGATCCCATCCTGTTCCAAGCTCTTTGTAGTTGGAGGACACGGATACTGTTCATTTTCGTCTTCGGAAGCTGCAAGACTGTTTTTCATCATAAGAAAGATCCTTAATGGAAGTTCTTAACAGACGTTTAGGTGAGATGATGACAACCAAGCATTTCTCCCCAGCTGTTTGAAATCATGATCATTCCCACCGCCGTTCTCAGAGCTGTCTGTATCAACTGCTAGTCCCTCTCTTGTCACTAATCCTCTCCTGCACCCTGTCCCCGCTGCCCTCGGTCCCCTCCGCTCTGCTGGGGTCTCAGCCTGCCTCTGGCAGCCCTGGGGCTGGCCCTCAGCTAAGCGGCTCAAATCACAGCGGAAGCAGTTTCACCGCTCTGTCTGAACCTGTGGCCACTGCATTGTTACCCATCGTCCAGCCCACAGCAATGCTTCATACAAGCCCAAGCCATGCCATTAATTCATTCAAATGCTTTACTGAGTGTGTTTCTGTTTGATAACTGCAGTATTTGTGCAATGTGTCTCTATGATTATTAATTCCAAATCAGCCTCTGCACTCCTGTAGTGGGTTTTAAATGGAGAGGAAGTTGCTGTTTCAGACCCCCATCTCTTGCACGGACTCAGTGTGTGTCTTTCAGAAAGTCGCTCAACCTCCTTGCCTCTGTTCTGCAGCTAGGAAGCAAATATAGAGCCCTCTCTCCTTGATTTGCCACTGGTTCCTTTGTGCACTGATGAGTCTCTTCATACCACTTTGAACAGAAAAACTTAGCTAAACATCTGAACATAAACCAGGGATGTCAGACTCAGTTCCAGGACGGCCTGGTGTTTTCTGGAATTTGTCCAACTTGAGTAGCCAATTAAACAATTAACCTAACAAATTTCTTCATTACATACATAAAGAGTTTTTCTAAAGGTGTTTTACAGATAATTGCACAACAAATGTACTTAAGTAGAAACACAGTTACCTATAAAGCACCTTCAAGCCTGACTTTATTTAATAAATATTATTCATAAATATTTATACATTATTTATTTCAGTTCTCTCAAATTAAGATGAGAATCTGTTAAGAAATCTCAGATAAAGGTTGTAAAGTATCTGAAGGTCTAAAATAAATTACTTTTGGAATTCCTGTCAAAATGTTAATGTGAGGAAAATGGATAAAGTTGCCTAAAATCACAGTTTACTGTTACAAAAGTTAGTAATTGGTAAAACAGCAATTAGGACACACAGGCTCTCATCCTGCACATTTTGCGACTCACAACGGTGTAAACGTCCCCTCTCTTACCCAGACAGGTGCCCACGAGCAGGAGCTGAAGAGCGCAGGAGACCCTCATGTCTGCAGGAGCCCAGCGAACTCCACGCTGCATGCGGACACACTTTTTATAGACCTTTCCTGCCCCCCAAGAGGGGGATGAAACGCACACCTTCCAAATTTGCAAGCGAACAACGCTCCAGGATGATTCCACTGGGGGGGGGGGGGAATTTGCATCCTGAAATTAGGACAGGAAATATTTCATTAATTTCAGGGGGCCAGGGTGGTGAATGCCTCTGTAGCTCTGCTTTTCCTAATATTAAAATTCCAATTTTCCTAGTAGTAAAATTCATACGTCCAAAGTGAATAGACATGCAATAGGAGCACAGGACGGAAAATTAGGGTATCCCAGCTATTATGATGTATATTGTTGTAACAACATTTCCAAATGTTGCCGCAAAGTTGCGGTTCAGTAATGTTGTGTCAGCAATATTTTTACAGCATTGTTTTCCAATGTTTTCCAATGATCCTGTGTGTGAATTCCGCATAACCAAACATGTAGCAACCTTACAAACACTTAAGACATTTGCTGTTTGTATATATTTTTAGATGTTACTTGGTGATGTATTCTGCAGGTATTTAGATGTTGGAATATAACTGAATCCAAGCTGACAAGTGAATGTTGCAGCAACATTGTGTCGGTGCGTTACTTTGGCTGTAACGTCACTGTGCAGAATGCATAAAGAGCCATTGCCCGGGAGTCTGTGCTCAGCTGTCACATTTTTGTGATGTAGCAACAGTATTGTTTGGTTCGGTTATGTTGTTTAGAAGGTGGATTTGTTTTATAGAAAAACAATTTGGTAACTATGTCACAAAAAAGCTTGAAAATTCTAATGACAAAATTGAACCTTCAAAATTCAGAGAGAAAATGTTTTACTAGATCTGAACCATTGAAGCATTTAATTGGGTCAGATGCTGGGAAATTTAAAAATGAACTTAGATTGAAAAGTGAGAGACCCTCTTTGATGATGTTGCTTTTTCTGTTAGAAAATAGACAGATGATATATTAAAATTGTACAATGCACTAGCAAGACCTCATTAAGAATGTAGTGCAGAGCCGGTAGAGGCACTTAATTATCCTCTTGATTGTCTGAGTCATTCTCTCCCAGCTCCTCAGGTGCTGGTGCTTTGACACAGACAACTGTATCTTTAATGGAGAAAATGACTTGAGTAATCTGTAAAATTACACTTAGGAATAGTCCTAAGCATGTGTAATTTAGATGGTTATAGGGTTAATTGTTTAACTGACATCTCAAGTAGGAACAAAAAAGGCACACAGTCTCACAGTCATACTCTAACCCCAAAACAAAATATTTTTAACCAGCCATAGAACTGTCTTTTATTGAACAGAACTGAAATAGCCGTATTGAAATCATATATATTCTTAGGCATACACTAAAATCTTCATTGGAAAAGAAGAATATGAGAATAGCTCTACAAATAAACAATAGAATGTATGGTTAGTGTGATCTTGTGCTTTCCAGTATTGTTGCTAGTTCCTTGCTAGTTCTGAAAATAAAGTTTGTTAGGAGTGGAAAAAGAAGCACTCAAGTTTGCAGTCAATGATTACAGACAACACAATTGTGTAGATCCTTTATTGGAGTTTGCACAGATTTGGACATGTGAGCACCAGCTCTTAACTTCTTGCTGCTAAGGGACCATCATCAAATCATTGCCTTTCTTGAAGTTTGTATACAAGCAAGAGCTCGTCTGTAAATAAACACAGTGTATGCTCCCCAAAACATTCTGACTGAGACTGCACAGGTGTCCATCTTGGCCATGATCCCAGCCATTCCCTAGACTGTGTGGTGTGAGTGTACTTTAATGACACAGTATAGTAATTCTGGTGGGGTTAGGGGCGTCAATGTGGGAGGATTTAGAAATCCTGCTCGACATTTAACGTTTCCAGCCCCCCCACCACAGCGGTGGTACAGCCAGTAAGCACCAGGGCTTTGCTGAGCATGGCTCCTAGGTGGAGGGTCATCACTGATCTCCTTCCCTCTGTGCTCCTGTCCGAACCTCACTGTACACAGCTTGCTCCGCATTCCGATGCACCAGGTTCACATACACAGGGTCTTCTCTCCTGTCGGCCTCCGTCGCCTCAGGGACAAGTGGCGGGGACACCCAGATCGTGGAGTACACAATCTGCCGAGTCTGAGGACACCAAGCACAAAGAATCCGGAACTAGAATGTTATTTATTTTTATAGAAAGCTCAATTATTTTTTTCTTAGTTTGAGAGTTCATGAAACTCACCTGAGTGACATCAATTCGGTACCTTATGGGCTGCTGACCAGCTGTAAAAGAGATGCAGGAGTGAGACCTGGGTCAGCTCTGTGTGGACTTCTGCACACATGACAAGGAATGACACCCAGCTACATTCTGAGGCATAAAGGAATGTCCTACTCACAAAAATTCAGTTCTGAAGGAACTAATGCTATTTTTTAAAATATACTTAATTCAAAGCATGATGATTATTTAAATAATAATGTCACAATGTATCCATATTGTGACACAATTTCAGCTCATAATTTGAACTCACTTTTGCGAATTTCAGTAATAAGTGGGGAGGAATTTGTAGTACATCAGACTTTTCATACCAACCTAACTGCCCAGTAGTGTTTCTGATTTGAGGCAGCTGCCTCCTGTTCTGGGGGTCACTGGGGAATGGAGACAGTGATGTAATCAATCACTGAGAAGTGCAGGCAGTGTTAGGGAAGTCACTTTTAAAAAATGAATCCATTACAGTTATAAGTTACCCTTGTAAGGGATTCCTTTTGTAAATTAATAACAAGTTGCTTGTAAATTGATTTTAAATAGTTGTGTATTATTTACATAGTATGTCAGCTGGCTCACAGAGAGCTGGAAACTGGAATAAGTGTAGTGGATTTTCATGTTCCTGGTCTTCCACAGCCCAGTGTCAGAATGTAAAACAGGCCATGGGAATATGCACTTGCTGGCCAGACAATTAGAAGCCTACCCAAATATATGTGAATTGAAAGAATTAGATTGAATAATATGTGGCAATTAAACATGTTCTGCTCAAACCAATGCTATCCTGTTAACGCCTGAGGGTGAGATAAGAATGATGGAGTGTGAAATTGAACTTCATATTCCACTGGTTCCACCAGTTTTTCATGGGACTGTTCTGGCCTGGAGCAGTGTTGTACAGTAAGTCTGACATTGACAGTGCCTCCCACTGAGAGGTTGGAAGATTTCATTAGAGGTTTCTAATGCTGGCTTAGAGCAATGCAGAATCTCACGTACGCTGAGGGAGTTAACATGTTAATCTTGTTGTGTGGGATTTCTAAAAAAATGCGTATTTCCTGCCAAAATAATACTTTCCCAGAAACACACTTGCAATGCAATGTTTACTGAGGTCCCCCCTAAAGCCCTGTTACTGAAAGGACTGAGCTGACTTGTAGTGGGGGTGCTGTAGTGAGCCCCAAACCAGCACTGCTGGCCATTACCCACAATGCCAATGACCTCTCCTGCTGCGAATCACCAGTCCCAGCACAGCCAGCGCTATGGTGATGCCCAGCACAGCCAGGACCAGGGCTGCAGTGGCATGGCTGCGGTGATGCCTCTGGGCAGACTCTGTGGGGACAGAGAGAGAGAGTCCTGCAGCACTTGGAAGGAGTCAGAGGAAATATTTCTCATCTGCAGATGATCTCATGTCACATGCACAACACAGAAAGCCAAAAATCTAAATAAGATCCAGACAATGCTATTCTGTTCTGAGCAATCAGTGTGTTGCCTGTCGATTACTGTTAGCTGAGTTAGCATTTAACAGAATCCAACCAGGTGACTCTGAAGGTTTTCTGTGATGCAGAAGGGTAAAAGCTGGGTAAGGTTTAGTAAAGCACTGTGCATTCCTGGTGTGATCAATATCTAATGGTGTATGGGAAAAGATCAAGTAAAGGTTTAGTCCACGCTGAAAAATCTGCAGACTCACACCTGAAGGAGGCTTAGCAGCAGAAATGCTGTATTTCTCCTTTCTGTTTTTCAGCGTGGAATTAACCCTTACTTGTTCCTTTTGAGCGAATGTACACTGACATACCTCCCCACCTGGATTCATGGAAAATCCTGGAAACGTTAAGGCTGGTATAAACATTTCACATCTACCTCTACCAGAAAACTGCCAATTCGGTGCTGAGCTTTTGCTAAGGAGAGGCACCATGGTCTAGCAGAGACAGAATAAGGGTGGAACCACTGGTAGGAGGCTAAGCAGGGGACTGCATGCTGCAGGGAGACAAAGGGCTGAAAAACAGTAGTCTTAAAACTAGTCAGGGCACTGCTCACGAGCTGAGCTCTGCAGGGTACCCTGAATTCAGCAACGCAATATGAACAACACACCAAGAGATCTGACCTTTGACCTTGAGATGAAAAGTCCTGTTGAAGAGGTAGGTTCCGTTAGTCCACTCGCAACGGTACCGGCCTGCCTGAGCTGGAGAAGGAGTCCACATCGGGTGCTCATATCTCCTCGACCCTCTGGTCCCATTGGGGACCAGTTCCATAGTGCAGCCTGTTATGTGTGCTAGCAGATCTCCTCTGCACCAAGTCGAACTGCCCTCAAACTGGACCTCCAGAACCAGTTCCCTGTCAGACCCTGCAGGACCCAGCCTGTACCAGAGCACAGTTCTATGGGAGCTAGTGTTCCAGGCCCAGGTTCTGGTAGTGGTCCAGTCAGGATCCAGGCAGTCCAGTGCTAAGGGCCGTGTTACAGGGATCTCCACCAGCTCTGTAAGAAAGAAACAGAAACCAAGTACAATCAGCCCTGAAGCACCGCTGGGCACCCTGAGCTAAGTGATGATGCTCCAAATACTCTTTCCAAAACCTGCAACTGTGTCCTTCAAACAGCTTGTCAAAATCTGAAAAGGTGCAACTAAAGAAGTACAGGATTTCAATGCGTTGTGCCCTGCAGACGAGACCTTCATCAGCAGCAGCTGGTCTACCACCAGGCCGTGTCTCACCTTCAATGGTCAGGGACACCTGCTCCTGAAATGTCCCGTCAGGGAAGATGGTGAAGATGCAGCTGTAGTTGCCGCTGTCCCTGAGTCGGCTCCTGGCAATGGATAGCGAGGTCTCCCACAGCCCGCCGGACCTGTTCCACAGCAACAGTCTCCCGCCCCAGTCGCCGGTGGGATAGCTGGTGCCAAAAATGGGGTTAAAAACAGCCACAGCTCTTCCCCCTCGCTCCCAGGATAGCTGGACCACGGTCATGGACTGCTCGGCCGCCCGCAGCGAGCAGCTGAGGGTGACATTCTGCCCCAGGTAACCCACAGCCTGCCTCTGTGCTGCCACATGAGGTGGGACGCCCCCTGTTGGAAAGAAAAAGCAGCTCAGGTAATCTAAAGGACCTCCACTTACAGTAACATGACAGGTGACTGCTGGAGCCTTTATCAAGACATCTCTCAAGGGATAAAGTTTAAAACATAGTCGTAAAGTCAAAAAGTATCACATTGTACAGGACTCATGTTTGCTCTGGCTTCCTGTTTTTAAATGCAGAAGCTCCCATCTGCACGGACAGGGATTCCCAATGATTCCTCCTTACAGGATGCTTTCAGAATCCACTAGGCCTTTGGGAAATCCGAGAGAACTCCACCCAATTTTCCAAAACTACTTATGGGTGAAAAAAATTCAACAGCATGGCTGGGTAATTTGTTCCCAACACATACAATTTGTTGTGTAAAGATATGCTTTATACTTTTACAATTACTTTCGGAAAATGTTTCAGAAATGTTTGCCCTGGAGGTTTTGATAGTCAACCTACGTTGTCATTTGGCCCTTGCACTTGTGATCACACTTGTGTTTCTGCTTCAGCTTCTAGCTGAAGGCATTCAAAGCCTGGTGGCCCACAGACATTTGTCCATTGCTGCAGACTAATCCAGGCACTTGTCTCAGAGTCAGTAGAGTGACTTTACTAGAAGTTATAAAAATTACTCTTTTGTCCTTGTCTAAGGGAGATAAAGGGTTTCCTGATATTGCTGTGTTAACCAAACACAAAAACTGTTCTCACCACAAGAGAAACTTTTTTTATTTATCTGGTAAAGAATGACTCATGCAGCTAGTCAGTTTTTTTTTTTGTTTCTTCCACAATTCAAACTTGAAAGTTTCATTTGTGTCACAGCACGAGATGGCTCTCCTGGATTCCTGTTATTTGGTCCTTATTTGGGTTTTTATCCTTTTCTTTATATTCAGGCTGTTTCTCCAGCCTGTGTTTTGTGGTGTTCTGGATCCAGACTGTAAATAGCCAAGCAGTGATCAAACCTGAACCGGTTTCACTTTCAGCTACTGTACATGGGAAAGGCTATTTTCATGGCCAGCAGGGTCCCTTTGCATTAGCAGTGGAACTGAGATGGCAGAACGGTGTGTCACCATGTGAGTCATGTGTGTCGCTGTCCAACCTGGATCCCCAGGGATTCATTCTGGCTCAGGTCTCAGTTGCTTGACTGTGACAACAGTCCATTTGTTTTGTCCAATTCAATCTGGATCTCAAGCTCTTGACTAAAGACATGACAGATTGCAGGTCTCAAGAGGGGGTGAGAGACGCATGCAAACATGATAGTGTCTGATCACCAGGCAGCACCAAACTCTTACTATGCCCCTGGGGGGGCTCTGTTTCTCCCGCTTCGCTCCCTGGCCGCGCCGGAGCAGGGCTGTGCGGTTCAGCTCGGTTTGGGCAGCACTTCTCCCTCCCTTGTGCTTCACTCTCGCCTTCAGACAGTTCTTCTCCTCTTTGCATGTTCATTTGCTTAAACCCTGAGCTGGGTGTTTTGACAACAGTGTTATTCCGTATTAACCTCTCCAGAGAGACATGTGTTTACCTTGCATTGTGAATGTTTATGGTGGTAAATATGCAAGATATTTTAACAGTGGTTTGCCATTATTAAAACATGCATTCCCTGCAATGCTTTCATACTTAGCAACTCCTCACTGTGCGCTGCATGCTTTTACTATCATTTTACCAGGTTTGACTATACTTTACATTGCTTTTACCTTGACATACAACCCTGGGTTTTGACCAGTCATCCATGTACATCTCAGGTGACCAGACAGTTTTCCCGATAGCGGCGCAGTTCGCTCTTTTGGGCAGCCGAAGCGAAGCAACGTCTCTTACCTGCTCTCAGCACACAGCACAGGGCCAGGAGGAAGCAGACAGCCATGATCACACAGCTCAACACAACTGTGTCTCCAAGCAGTCAGCTTGGCTTCTTAACATTCTTCCCACTTCTGCTTTTCATTCACACTGGGTTCAGCCTTGTGGAGTTTCACTTCTACAGCCCACATGAGTGAGACCTGGCCAGTACAACGTTCTTCCATGTTTTTACAGTGCTGGAGCAGATCTTGAGAACTGACAGAGAGATGTCTTCTTTGTTTGGCTTCCAGCACCTGCGTTGCTCCGGAGTCAGTGAGCTCTGAATGCTAGTCCGACAGTATATCAGTTTCTTTTGCACTCGATTTATTACATTGTGACGTTGAATATGTACTGTGCAGTGTATGCCAGCCTTACTAGGTACCAGGAATCCTTTCTGTTGTGATGATTGTAATCAAACATGGTACCCAGCAATATTTTCCCTGTGTGAAATTCTCCCGGCACAGTTTCATATAAAGGTGGTGAAGAAATCTGGGACAAAATCAAACGTATATTTTTAAAAATGTCACTAACTTCAAAGTTACTTTGTCATTCTGTCATGCATTGTTGTGATAATATCCACCTGGAACCATTTATATACCTATACGTTCATTTTAGCCAATGGAATCTGTGTTTTATCCAGAAACTCCATACCACCTGAAAGCTTTTTTTGTGAGCTTGTGATAACAGCATCTGTCAATAGTCAATAGTGAATCATCGTCCATGGCAGTTTCTGTCCAGGAGGGGGCGCCACCAGTTTAATAGCAAAGGGAAATCTGGAGCAGGCCATGTCCAGACCTCCTCAACCTTCTCTTGAGGTGGGCAGTGAAGTACTTTGGGAATTTATAACCCACTACAAAGCTCAGATATCTCATTGAGACGACAATGGGTTAGAACAGTCTGTCAGTGATGTACCCAATATATCTGCAATTGATTACTTCTTAAAAGCAAGCCTTCACAAAACCGGAGCTCTTGTATGTTAAACACAAAAACATTCATTACAAAGTCACAACCTCTGCTGCACTTTTTTTTTAAAGTCAGACCCGATGAGTAGCGTACCAGAAAAACACGCTGTGACTTTCTGTTAGAGGCCTGTAACGTCTACCTTCTGTGTGAATATTGTCTTACTAGATCTGTACTACCCAAGGCTTTACACAGCAAATTGTATTCTGGAGCAAAACCGCTGTAGTAAATAGAAAAGCCACGTGTTGATAGAAACGAGTTCTCCTTGGTTTACAGTAGCATTTGTGAGTGATTACAAACTGGTCGCTCATATCACCCGATGATGCCAAACATTCTGCTCCGCTGTTAGAAACAGGCTCCACTTTTACTGCTTGGTAAAAAACCTGTAGCCCTGACCAGCGCTGATAATTATTTAGATTATAAAACACTGGAGATGTGTTAACTTCACTGTAAGAATTACTTCCTGTATCGCAGCGAAGTCAGCGCTTCTGCAGCTGTGCCTGTGGTGTCCAGTTTCCTTCCACATTTCCACCTTTTTTTCAGTTGATTTTCGCTGGTAATTTGACCGTTTTTTTCCATCAAAGATAATCAAAGGACTGTAAAAACTGTTTGATTTTATAAGAACTGTGTTTACTTGTCACAAATAAATACAGAATACAAAAATTATACAATATTATTTAAGACCTAAAACAGTATATGTGCACACATGCTGAAAAGACTACAAAACCAACCCAAATCTGCGTCTTTTATCAAGACAACATTTTTAGCAAGACATTTTTTTTCTTTAACACTGACAAACCCGGACCGCTCCACAACTGGGGCTCTGTTCCCAGAGAGCGCCGGGACCCGAGACAGCAGGAGCTACAGCAGGAGCTGCGTCACTTCCTCTGGCGGTCACGCGCCGGCCGCGCCGCCGCCCTCCAGCGCCCGGAAGCGGCGCTCCTGCGGCCCCCGGACTTCCGGCTCCGCCCTGTGCGCCGCCGAGCGGTCCGCCTGGATCAGCTCGTCAGATTCCCCCCTCCGGCCCCAGAGCTACACGGGTCTTCAGGGTTTGCGGCGCTTGTTGTCACCGGGCGATGCCCCAGGTTTACAGGCACTGTTTTCGTCAGCTGAGAGGCCAAGAAGCGCAATACTCCAGTAATTATTATTAATAAAAACAGAAAACAGCCTGCACGCAGAGGGGCATATTATTCCTTGGGTTTTTTTTCCGAGATGTATGCAATGTTCCATATATGTATATAAGAGAATTATCTTTCTGAACAAATAATGTCCGGTTCATTTTGTTGGTTACCAACAAAGATAGTTTATTTTTTAAAGACGTTTTATCAGGGTTATTACTGAATATAATTCAAATGAATACATTGAACATTCACATTTACATCACTTTGTTACACACAACTAGTACTACAGTCCTTTTACTGGTTAACTAGTAAAAGGAAATCCAAAATATATTCATCATGAATACAGCGTAAAATACGTTGAAAAGATTTGTTTCAATTTCGCAGCATACGCGTTCATTGTAACGTCAACGAACTTGCTTCCTAGCACCCCACACACACATGCGTAGTCGCAGGCTTGGGCTTTCAACCAATAGCGTCAGAGTATGTAAATATAAAGGCATCATGGGTAAAAGCTTTAAGAGGATTTCTGTTTTAAAATAAAATTGTCTAATTATAAGGTCCATAATAATTTGAAACATCATAAATGAAGTTATACGTATATAATATAATACGTATATTTATAAATTACTAAAATCGAGGAGTGAATAATTCCTCACCGTAACCGGCAGTCATACGTTTTGCAGCCTGGTGACGAGCAGCGCTCATATTCAAGTCATACTTACCTGGCAGGGGAGACACCTTGATCATGAAGGAGGTTCACCCAGGGCGAGGCTCGGCCATTGCACTCCGGCTGTGCTGACCCCTGCGAATTCCCCAAATGTGGGAATCTCGACTGCATAATTTCTGGTAGTGGGGGACTGCGTTCGCGCTCTCCCCTGGCGAGCTGGTCAAAAACAGATTCACAGAGCAGAAGCCGCTGCTAGTATGTGTAGTTCTCGGTGGTGCCCGTCAGACGGAGCTTGATGTGGTCTCGTACAATGTCTGATCCTCGGGTTGTACTTGTAAATTCTCTATTTCAATTTCAATTCAAGGTGCTTTATTAGCATGACCGATGGGTACAATCAGTGTTGCCAAAGCAAATAAAAATAATAAAATTAACATAGAACAAAACAAAAAATAGAAGTAAAATAAAATCTACAGACATGTTACAGACATTTACAACAAAGACATATTATATAATATCGACATATACTGTAGGCGGCTGGAGCATTATTGGGAGACGGACTCACTGTTCCTCAGGCTGTGACAGGAGATCACATACTGGGCTGCCAGATCAACTGAGTTCCCTCCTCCCTCTCCCAGTAGGATTGGGACCTGTTGTGGTTTTGGCAGGTGTGGGAACTCTGGGATTAGATTTCTGAATTTCGGGAAGAATGTTTCTCTAATCCCAGAGTATCTGTCACAGTGCAGTAGGAAGTGCACCTCTGTCTCTATTTCTCCCTGCTGGCAGTGGGAGCTATCCATTTAATAATAAAAAATAAGTCTTATGCTGCAAGGACGGCAGGTCGGCGCACACGGGAAAGATTATTTGTTGGCGCGATGTGCTTCTACGGGCGGGTTAGGGTCATCCTGTGTAGCTGCGGTGGCTAAGATACACCAGTACGCGCTGAAAATAGAAGAAACACAAATTTCGGCTGTGGAGACCGAAGAAGGCACCTGAAGGAGCTCCACAGCCGACACGTTGCTACTTATCTTCTCCTTTCAGCAGGAACAAACCTTTTACCTGTTCCTTTGCAGCCCGCGCCGGCTGCCGCAGCTCCCTGTCTGGAAATAGAGAGGCCTGTCTGAGCTGCTGCTCTTCACCACAGGGTGGCGCCGGCGGCCTGCCGGGCAGATAACTGCATAAGCGGTGCATTTACTGGGAAACATCTGCGTGGAAAAACGAACTGTAACTTTTAAAGCCTGTATTATGGAAGCTTTTTCCTTTTTTAACCTTAACAAGATGTGGACATCTATACTGTTTTAGGTATATATAATAATGTAAAGTGGTATATTTTGCGATTCTGTTTTTTTGTTTGTTTGCTCTTAAAAATAAAATCGTATTATGGAAGCGTGTTTTGCACATCCACAGTGCCATGTGTAAATCATTTCATTAACAATATTATCCTCGTACAGTTAAAAGGGGGGATTTGTTTCTGTCCTTTCTTCTGATTTTCATATTTTTTATGGCAGTCTACTACTTACTAGACTAGTTTTCCCTCTCCCAATGGTAATACCACCAGCCAGGCGAAGCAGGGTGTATGGACACCGACACAAGTGCCAAACAACTACATTTCCCACGAACCTCGGCGTTTCCCTCTCAGCCAATTGGAAAACACAATACTTCGAGGCCCGAGATACGTTCAAATGCGGTGTCGAGGCTCTTAGAACTACAAGTCCCAGATGCCCTCGCGGCTTAGGCTGGCCAATCAGGAAAGGGAATGTTAGGACGCCGTCGAGGCTTGCGCACTGGGCTACCTGGTTCACGCATTTTGCTGTGGAGGTCATATGTTGTGCCTAGGAAAAGGTGAGTGGCGCGGTTTTAGCAAAAAGTAACGAAAAACGACTTTTAGAGTTGAAGATCTGTTGGTGCTGTATAGTCTAGACAGAAGATTTTTAGTGCTTAAACGGAGTTCACATGGTGTTTATCCCCGCCACGCTGGTAAACGCGTGTGAGGCGCTGTGAGGCGAGCCCGGTACCGGGACGGAGGCGGCGCTCGGTGTTATGACTGTTGTCCCGGCCGCCGCGGTACGGACGGGCCCGGGGTCCGCTGCAGAGAGCAGCCGGGGCGGGCTCGCCAGGATCTCCGTTTCCCAAGTTCAAACCAGCCGGTGTGCTGTCGGAAAAATGGATGAAAAACCTGCGAATGTTTGTTCGTTTATTTATGGCCCCCAGGCACCGCAATTTTATTGGGTCGTGAGATGTTAGGTTTTTTTTTTATAGATGTTAGTTTATAATTATTATTTTTCGAAGCATTACCGTTTTATGCTGATACTGCCGAAGAAGATGCGATTTCCGTGGCGCAAGACCTTGTAAGGCTTCAAGTGCACGATCAGCCTCCGCCATCGTTACAAAATGCGGTTTAATTGTCGGATTCAATTAAATTACAGTGCCTGGACGTGTTGCTGGGGGTCCCTCTTGGCTGACTGGAGCCGATACCAGAACCGACACCATTCGGCCTGTGTGACCCGTTCGGTAGTTAGTAGTTAATTGATCCCAGGATCTCACTTGTTCCACACTCTCACAGCCCTTAGTGTAAAATGCCTCCTGTTCTAGGTTTAAAGTGAGCTGTACTTATTACCCTTTTTAGGTCTTATGCTCTCAAAACATTTAGTTGTGTTAATGTTCCGATTAGAGTTGATTCCTGCGTTTTTATTCTGAGTAAAACGGCATGCTTAGATATTGACTTCAACCTTCGGCTGCCTTGTTTTGAAAATATAAACTCATCCCGACTGACTGGTGTCACCATTGTCTTTAGTGAATGTGGTTCTTCCAGACCAGCAGGCGGGAAATACTGCTGCTGTAGCTGTAGTTCCTCTCCGATCCTCTCTCTCCTGGGCGGAGGGTCGTTCCTAAACATCCCTGCCTTGTGTCCCCAAGGGCTCCTGAGATACCAGCATGGCGAGAGTGTTTGAAGCTATCGGCAAGCTCGGCCTGGGACTGGCCATCGCAGGGGGGGTGGTGAACTCCGCCCTGTATAATGGTGAGTCGGCTGTCATGGGCTGGACGTCCTGGGTTTTGTCTTCTCCGCAGACGGAATTTTGTGGTGAAAAGCCAAGTAAGAGGTGGTAAGTGGAAGAAATCTCTGGGACATGCCGTGCTTATTTGCACATTCGTAACCAAGGATGCGAGAATACAGTCCAGCCATTTCTTAAAACATCACAGGGATTCGGCTTCAATTTCACAGCTGCTTTGTTTCCTTTCAGGCTCCCTTTTTGTAAAGATGTTTTCCTGTTAGTAACCCAAATGTATCTGGGACAACACGGTGCTGTACTGGTCAGCATTGCATCCTCACAGCGCTGGGGTGTGCAGTTCCTGCAGTGCTGTTTGTGTGTTCTGGGTGCAGAAAACGCTGTTTAACCCTGCCTGTACATGTGGCTCTCCTGTAGCTTTCTGAGCAGCTCTGAGTGAGTGACTAGTCAGTGTTGCGCAGACACAGGCGGTCATGACACTGTTCAACTCACTTCGTAAGCCTCTGTTCTTCTGCACAAGGGAAGTTAGCTGTCATTTTGGGCTCCTAAAAAAAGGTCCAAATGGGTAAAAATGTGATAATACCGAACACTACTAATGGTTTTTATTAACGGTGGAATAAAGAAGTGTTGTCAGAAGGGTCCTTCAGAACCCAGGTTGCACGCCCTGGTCTCCTGGCAGTTCTCTCCAAGGTGACTGATCGGTGTGATGGGAGAGAGTTGTGCCTCTCGCTCCACACAGTGCAAAACGAGGTGAAAGGCGTCTTATCTCTGATCCGTGTTTGTTGCAGTGGACGCTGGCCACAGGGCGGTCATCTTCGACCGTTTCCGTGGCGTGCAGGACATAGTGGTGGGAGAGGGCACCCACTTCCTCGTCCCGTGGGTTCAGAAGCCCATCATCTTCGACTGCCGGTCACGCCCCCGCAACGTGCCCGTCATCACAGGCAGCAAAGGTAACGCAGCCAGCCGGGCCGTGACCTCCACTTCTGTGAATCAGAGACACCCCCCCTCATTTCTGCCCGCCCTCGTGTCCCTCTCTTCCTCCTGCAGACCTGCAGAACGTCAACATCACCCTGAGAATCCTCTTCAGGCCAGTGGCCAGCCAGCTGCCCCGCATCTTCACCAGCATCGGGGAGGACTACGACGAAAGGGTTCTGCCCTCCATCACCACCGAGGTGCTCAAGTCCGTGGTGGTAAGAGCCCAGCGCCGGGACCGAGCAGCCCCTCCTCCGCAGGGGACGGCCAAGGGAGCTGTCGAGTTGGGGTTCTGTTCCTTCGTTTCCTGATTTGTCGCTTTTGTGAGAAGTGGAGCTCAGCGAGTGCACGGGGCAGCAGTAAAGCAGCAAAGTAATCAGACTTCAGATCTAAAAAGTTAAAACGACACACAAACCAGTCAATACTCTCAGCAGCACACTCACACTGAGACCGTAGAGGTACTGGAATATGTGCAAAGGCCAAGTTTAAGTGCAGCCCATGGAAGAAGACCTGGAACAATGAGGAGGCAAACCTCTCTCCGACCGTGGCCATGGGCTTTCAGGGTGGGACGCTGTCCCCTCATTGGGGCTGGGACAGGAAAAGAGGTTTTCCAAAATCAGGTCCACATTTGTTAGTTAGTATGTCTTGAAAACCTCTTCGATATTGGCTGCATTCTCCATTAGGGCCCGAGGTAAGACTTGGGTTTTACCTCTTATCTCAGGGGTGGAGCACTTGGGGTTTGGTAACTTATTCAGGTGAGGCTCAGTGAGTCGGCATCAGACAGCTGAGCCTTTCAGTGATCATAGGAAATCAGGATAAAGGCTCTGGAAACCGGTCTGTTTGGTTTCCTCCAGCTGCAGCATGCTGAGGGCTGCGCACTGACTCCCTGTTCGTCCCACAGGCACGGTTCGATGCCGGAGAGCTGATCACGCAGCGAGAAATGGTGTCGCGGCAGGTCAGCGAGGACCTCATCGAGAGAGCCTCCACCTTCGGCCTGATTCTGGACGACGTCTCACTGGTACGGTGAGCCTCCAGCACACAGCACTGCCAGCGTCAGCAGTGTGTCAGCCCAGTGGACAGTCTGTCCAGCACACAGCACTGCCAGCGTCAGCAGTGTGTCAGCCCAGTGGACAGTCTGTCCAGCACACAGCACTGCCGGCGTCAGCAGTGTGTCAGCCCAGTGGACAGTCTGTCCAGCACACAGCACTGCCGGCGTCAGCAGTGTGTCAGCCCAGTGGACAGTCTGTCCAGGACCAGTCAACCTAGTGTAACTGCAGAACACTTAGCCAGTACAAAAAAAATGAGTGACTGCAGGGATAGGTCAGTAACCCAACATCTTTGTTTCATCTGTTGTGAAATGTCTAATGTCACTTTCAGTCTGCAAAAAAAACTTCTCATAGCTAATTAAGTTATACCAGCTGCGCACGTTCCACAGTTTAAAGCTTGTATTCTTGGAAGACATTTCCTCCTGTATAGAGGAAATATCTCCTGGACATCAGTACCTTTTAATTCTGTAATTGCATCTACTTTAAGAACCTGAGATGGCCATATTCTGAGTAATGCAGACTAAGGCTCCAGCAACCAAGCTTGTAGTTGTGAGGTATCCTTTAATGACCCACAATCCGTAAAGAACGTTGTTTGTTTCTTCAGTAGAAGTCTAAGCTCAAGCTGTGAGAGAGCAGCAGTGTGGTGATGTGATGTCTCTCTGACTCTCCCCACAGACGCACCTGACCTTTGGTAAGGAGTTCACAGAGGCTGTAGAGATGAAGCAGGTGGCTCAGCAGGAGGCAGAACGGGCTCGCTTCGTCGTGGAAAAGGTGGGGTGCCTCTGTGCAGGCTGTAAGACCTGCTTCTGGAACATGTGCTCCATGAAGTGATCTGGTCTTGTGCATGCCTGTACTACCAGAGCCCATTACCTTGGACAGCTGCAGTACACAGCAGAGAGCTGCAGTGCAACTCGTGTTCCCCAGAGGGTGCTCACCACCATGGGCACACCTGGCAGTCTCACAGAGCCAGTACAGACCAACCCCCCCCCCACGCCTGCCCTCCTCTGGTTAAGTTGGAAATGATAAAATTCACCCCCCCTCTTGGACTTTTTCACGTCTCATTGTCTTCAGTATTGAATTGAACTGGTTCTTCTGCGCAGCTTCTGACCGGCCTGCTGTCCTGTCTGCTTTCCCTCTAGGCGGAGCAGCAGAAGCAGGCGGCCATCATCTCCGCCGAGGGCGACTCCCAGGCTGCCCTGCTGATCGCCAACTCCCTGTCCATTGCCGGCGACGGGCTGGTCGAGCTCCGCAAGCTGGAGGCCGCCGAGGACATCGTCTACCAGCTGTCCCGCTCCCGAAACATCACCTACCTGCCCTCCGGACAGGGCACCCTGCTGCAGCTGCCCCAGTGACCCCTGACCGGGGCAGGACTGTAGCCTGGTGCCCAGGGCCGATCCCTCTGTGTGTGTACGTGCGTGTGACGACAAGAGCTGAGAGAGCCCACTGACCCTCCAGGGACCGGTGACGTTATTATTTGAGCCCACCCCCGTAGAGAAATTCATTTCAATCACATTTCCCTGTGCAGGCTGTCGTTCCTGAAGTCAGTCACTTGTCAGCTGTGGGCAGCAGCCTCTGGTCTTGACTGGGATTAAATTGTGTTAAAGGTGCGACTGTGTCATCTTGTTTGCACCCTGGTTCAGATTGTCCGCTGGCGTTTCCTCATGCCTAGCAACTTTCTGTGGTCCAGTGAAATGTTTCATTTTGGTATCTCGGTCCGAGGTGACCACAATCTCATCCGTCTCGTTCCTCCAGTGCAGTACTTCAGTGCCGACAGTCTTTGTCATTATGCTTATACAGATGCTTACGTTCACTCCTGTTTTTATCTATCAAGTAGCTAAGGGTGTATTTTGGAGGGGTCTGCAGAATGGTCCACTCCTCTGACAGGTAGCGTCCATATTGAATTAAGTTTTACCTCGGACTAGCCCCCCTTTCCTGCTGTTGTGTTGTTCAGCTTGTCCTGTCTTGAGTGTCATCAGTGGCCTCTGCGCACCCTTCTCTTATATCAAGCTGCAGTTTCGATGCTCTAGGTGGTCCTGCCCATTGCTGGTTGATGAATTATTTACCTGAATTTCCTGAATATGAATATGATGTACCTGTGGTAAGGCCTCATGACCGCGAAATGCGTTGATCCCAGTCAAGCATCATCTTGTTCGTCACAAGCAGCTCTGTGTGAGTCGTTGTAGAAGGGAAAACAGCCTGTTACGAGTTTCATCTTTCAGTAAAGAAACACCCTAGGATTGTAGACAGACAAGTCTTCAGTTGCTCCACCAGGTCTCTGTTAGCCAAATAAAACTATTTCTACTACAGTGTGAACTTCATTTCTTCTGTTGGTATGCCTTGGTGTGTAAACATGTTTCAGTTCACACATGATTTGCGTGAAACTTCTCTTTTCAGTAAAATTTTAAAGTGAAATCCATCAATACGTGATGCAGACCAGCCGGTATACTGGCCCTAAGCCACAGACACCTTCTTTAATTGATCTATGGAAGTGCCACCAGGGGGAGACTGCTCATCGGGCAAAATAATGTCTGTATTGAATGTTGTGGTGAAGCAGACTTTGACTACCGTTTCTGTTTCAATTTCTCTGTTGCATAAGTCTCATTTATCAGTATTTTTAATATCCAAAAAGGCTACTGATTAAAAGCAGCCTTTCAACTAAGAATTAAGACATTGTACACAGGTAATTCTTTCTCCCCTGCGATGGCAGTACTGCATGCCAGTGTGATGGTAATCAACCTTAGGTGGTTAATTAGTACCGACGGAATAAATGTTTGCTATACAGTCTCCATCACAGGAGCTTAATGTATGCTGCACTATAAATGGGACAGTAAGGTTGCACAAATAATTATTTGAAATTTGAAAATCATCCTGTCATGAAGAAAAACTTGAGCTGAAGAGCTGGTTTTGTTGCCCCAATGAGTGTATTGTTGTGTAGCAGCTAATAGCTTTGTTCGCTTTTCAATGGAGACATACAGTTAACACTCCTTTCTGTTCCAGTACTATTCCTGCATTTGTGTTATTCACAAAGTTTAACCAGATGCAAACTGCAAACAGAATAATGGAACAAGCTATTTCAAACAAGATTACACCCTCCTTACAGAGAGAAAATGACAAATACTAACATATTTCTAGGTAATTTTACTTTTTTCATTTTAAGTCCTTAAATGTGGGCAAAGCAGACAGAAATGGTGAAACATTACATCTGTAACTTTATTAGCACTTTCTGTATTATGATCTTTGATCAAAACACTCTTTTTTCTTGGAACTAACATCCACTTTTCCCATCCACCCATTTTGTAACGGCTTCATCCAATTTAGGGTCATGGGAGCAGGATACACCCTGAGGAGACACCAGTCCATCACAGGGCACATGAACATGCAAACTCCACACAAACAGCACCCCAGGAGCTGCAACCGGGGCTCCAGCGCTGTGCCCCCATGCTGTTCTCCAGAGCCCCCAATCCCTCTTTCTTATAGTGACCATGCCTGCCATGGGAATGAAATTGAAACTTTCATGATAATTTTACATAGGTAAGTATATTTATAAAGTAATGGGCAGGAGATGTATTTTACTTTCAATACGATGGTATAATTGCACATAAATCTAATAAAATTACCAAACTAGAAGGCTGACAAATTCCAAAATGGTTTTAAAAAATCACATCTTTGTTTCCATGAATTCCTTCCCAATTTACTAAGTGGTTAGATTCTGTATTAATATAATTATAACTGATTTTTTCTGCAGACAGTTGAAAATCTCTAAGCCTGATTAAAGATGGAGCTCTGATTCTGAGATCCTCTTTCCTGCTACCCACATGAGTCAAGGTGAAACCGGAGATTAATCTAGTTAAACAGAAACCAGCCACCATTGAGCCAGTAGTCTATGGGCCTGGAGAAATGGTCTTGCTGTAGGATTAACTCTCAGAAGGATGAAGGTCGCATCTCTCTGTGTATATTTAGATAGCAGTTCCCCTGGGGGCCACACCATACTGGACAGAAATCCGTTCACGTTGTGCACTGTACAAACAAAAGAGCTTCACTACTCTTTCCTCAAAAGAAATGAAGCTGGTGTCTTTTTGGCTTTTGAAGTTTTTACAGAAAAAGGCCACATTTTTATATTGAACTGTTGAATAAGAGTATGTGTCTTACTTCTAATGTCTAAATCAGCTGACCCTTTGATATCAGTAAAGAGGCCCTTTATCTGACTAGAAATTAACTCACCAGAGCAAATAAAATGTCACAAGAACATATGGTTTGTTCACTCACACCATCGGTTCACCAGTTTGACGCATTTACTGAGCTGGACCAGAATGAAGCAGTGTTTTTCAAGGTTTTAAGCTGCTTGTGATTTTATCTAATTAAGAATAGGGTTACAAGAATAGGGTTGGCTTAGGTTGTGGGTAGCAGCTCAGTAGCATCTTGAAGCAGCAACTGCTCTTCCTTTTGGTATTTTTTGTATGCAAAACAATGTTACCCACAGTCCAGATGTCTTAAGGCTTCTTTGAGATATCCATTTTATCTTTTCTGTAGCATAGAATACGGCAAAAAATGCCAGGTCTGCTTCTACTTTACAGCCCTTGGGACTCATGGTACATAATACACAGATATTTTCACTGCTTTGGAGAGTTTGAGTTCCTGTACAGAACGTGACATTCACTTATACTTTGGAGAGGGGTCTGCAAGTGTTGGGTCCCCCAGTTTGTTGAGAGATCGCCGAGTTGTGGCAGACTGGGGCATTCTCTGTTCCCTGAGATAAAGCGTAATTGTACTGAAAGCGGGAGAAGGATATTGGGGTTCCATGCGGTGTGCGAGAGCCCCAGTCTTCAGCTTGTACTCAGCCGAGCCGATCTCTGGAGCCTGACCTCAGCGCTCAGCTGATGCAGTGTGTCCTGCAGCCTGGACTGAGAGACTCACTTGGGAGACAAGCTTTCTCGTCTCACGCCCCGACGCAGTGACTTTGATTACTGATGTTTAATCTATCGTGTTTGTATCCTGGCTCTCCATTAATAGAGACTATTACTAGATTACTATGTGACTTTTTTACTAACATTTGTACTGTCCTGCCTGTGTAGTACAGCTCTGTGACACCTGGCTGGGATCATGCGCTGCTGGAGTGTCAGTTGTAGCAGGACCTGTGTGTAACCTGTGTTCTAACGTTCACACTTCTGAAAGTGTGCTTTCACGCTGCTGCTCAGGGCACTCGCAGGGCGGGGAGCCGTCCCCACCCAGCCACCGCTGTCTTGCAGGTCCCAGCCCCGGGTGGGGTCCTGTTTCGCGTGTGACCCCCGGACTCTGGGGTGAAATGAATTCATAGTGAGACTCGCCAGCCCCAGTGCAGCAGCTCACGCCCCCCGCCCTTTCCCCTTTCAGTCTGACTCCACCCCTGCCTCGCTGCCAGATCTCCTGTCTGCTCACTCGGGGGTTTCCTGCACCCCCTCTGTGCCTCACAATCAGTGGCCCGGGTCACCGCTGGCCCCCTGGGGTGCAGGTCTCCAGCCCGCAGGAGCAGTCCCCTCTCTCAGATTCCATCCAGCGGCACACTGCTGGTCAGGAACTGATATCTCATCTACCCAAGCCTGGAAGGTTCAGGCTGATTCTCAGTACTATTTTTATTCATAACACAGCTTCATAGGAGCCTCTATTTTTGACCAGTTAACTTTTGCACAGTTAAGGGATTTGAATAAAATTAGAGTTTACAACAGCATAGCCTTCATGATTAACTTAGAAGGGCTGGAAAGTAGCAACAAATTGCAGATGTGTATAGATATTACATAACAGAACAAAATTATAACCTGTTGGCTTATGAGTGCAAAGAATGATTTGCAATGGAAGAGGTGAAAGATGAATCGCAGGACACAGGTGCAAACTGCAGGGGAGTGCAAGTCTCGGAGCGATTCCTCTCAGGAGGAATTTACACAAAGTGTTGTGGGAGTTGCCTGCTCATTTTATTAAAGCAGATTCCCTGGGATCCTTTAAAAAATGACCAGATGAGACCTTAATCATTTTATTAACTAGTAACCAAACAATTAGATTAGATACACTTGTTTGTAATCTTTCTTATGGTCTTAAATTTGAACTCTAGATTTAATAAGTGTTCAAATCCCATGTAGAGTTTGTGTAGAATAGAGTATGTGAATGTCTGCATACAGACCTGTGTGGTAAGACTCTTGTGACGTTACCTGTCACTTTCTCTGGCTCATGGCAGTTGTGCTTGTGTCTGTATGACAGTTAGTCTCTGAGAAGGCAAGTTAACCACCTGACCTGAGACACACCTGTTACAGGCTCTCTCTGCGCCACACACAGGAAATCACTTACAGCATCCTGTTGATGTTTTTTTCTTTACACACTAGAAGTCCTCTGGGCCCTTAGTGGGCACTTTTCTTATCACAAACACCTCAGTCACTGCCTCAGAGAGACGACCGACTCTGACACAGCCGACTCTGACATCAGCCAGTTAATGCACTAAACACAGTTATAGTCTTGAAATCTGCCCTTCAATCATATTATACCTCTCCACTCTTCTATTACGAGGCTGGAATGAAGGCGAAGGTGTTGTGTCAGAAGAGCGAAGTTCTGTCTGCTCAGAACTCCACTCACCCTGGGCAGGACCTCGGTCTGCAGGCACTGGCGACCCGCACAAGGGTGTGGAGCTAGTGTCTCGAGATCCCAGACTCTTCTCAAGTCTAGCACAGCGCTGGCTTGCAATATGTCTCTCTTTACAGATTTCCAGACTGTGTACAGTATGTTTTTGCACAATAAAAGTGCAGCCTGTTCCTCAGGGAGGTATTTCACTAGGGTATCTACATGGGCTCTTGCAGGGATCAGTGTGGGAAGCAGTGAGCAGCCCTGTCCAGGTGTTTGTGGGTGTGCGCGTTTCATACCGTTTCTGTGATCCTGACATGAGCTGCCGTTACCCCGGGTCCCCCTCAGGTGCTGTGGACAAGCCTAGAGAAAGCAGCTACACCCCTGCTGGGCTGAGGATGAGAAATGAAACAGAGTCCTTGACAACATTCCTCCTCCAGGATGTCAAGAGCTGCCAAACTCACTCACAAGCACTCCAAAAAAAGAGCTAAAAATTAAAAGCTTTATTAATATGACTGTTATTCCTAAAAGCTCTGTATTTTTAAGAGCTATATCTGTCTACTAACATCAATGATCGCTTTTCCTGTTCAGTGACCATGTGTGTTTTTCAGTGAATACTTCCAACCACAGCTGTGTGGATTGTATATAATTAGCTATGCATATCTACGCGCCCACTCAGGCACATGAAGGCCTTCAGATGCCTCATTTGAAAAAAAATGACTTGACAGCGCGTTTCCTTAAATGTGACTCAATGGAGTCTGACGCTATTCAGCGCCGCCCGTGACTCTGGGAAAGATCGATTCCAAGTCAGTATCCTCTGGAAATCTGCCCCCGACGCACGCACGCAAAACCTTCCAGGATAGTTAAGAATACAGGCAGGGACTGTGTACGTTTGTCTTGGCTTGTTGCAGAACGGATAAAAAGCCCTCCGTGCGCGAGTTTATATCGGTTTCTCTGTGTATTTAATGTGTTTGGTAGGGATTACGGTAATGTGAAACCATGTACTGCTAACTGGCGAATGAATGCTGAAGTTATCTTTACACAAGACATGGAACTCAGAGGCTGTGCGCTGTGCGCCTCTTTTGGCCTTACGCGTGACATTTAAATCATTTTACATGTGGGAGAAGAGAAATCTCGTGAGTCCCGGAGAAGGAAGGGGGAAAGGTTGTAACGGCGGGTTCGCGTTTCTGAGGGGGACACAGATTTCCAGGGACGCTGAATTGGAGAGGTTCGCTATGATGCCGCGCTATGATGTGGGCGCTGCAGGACGGGGGGCGCGCAGATGAAGCTACTCCGAAGAGCCGGGCGCCGGGCGAGAAACAGGAAGGATGTGCCTGGGTTTGCGAGAGCACCTAGCCGAGCGTGTGTGAGAGTGACTGAACAGCACCGCGGATATATTTAGTTTGCGGGTTTCTGCTCATTTGCATCAGATGTCTTACCGTGATGCTGAAGAGCAGCCCACGTTCACAGCGTCTGCATCAGACGGCTATACAGACGTCTTCTTCAGTCAGTCTAGCGCCCAGAAGGAAGTCTTAGCGCCGGTCCTTAACGGATGTCCAGGTCAAGCTGTCGTGCAGCACACACCGAGAGACAGTTCTGAGTCAAACGTCTCCAGTCAAACTCAGTCTAAATTACTTTTGTCCTCTCCGGGCTCCTGCAGTTCTAGAGACGACCTGTCTGTAAACGGATAGCTCTGTAGCTTTACAGTATTGCATAGAGCTCCGAAACTCCCCGACGTCTCTATCCATACTATTCCAGCTAGTTATAATCCGCAGTGTTGAATTCAATTAAGTACAAACCTTGTAGCGATATTTAGGAAGGCGTTCATTAGGAGCTCAGTTCTGGTTACTGGTCTGTATTGGCAAAAAAAAGCTCTGATGTGTAAGCGTGTAGTTGTGTGAAAACGGCTGTTTCTTCCGTTGCTCAGTCTTATTTTAAGACCATTCATCGTTGTATATGATTGTACATTTCCACAAATTTCTTTCTGCTGACTTCTTTGAGCTGAGGTCAGTAAGCCTGATAAACATGAAAATGGGTCATTCTTTCATCCCCAGCTACCATCTCAGGGGTATGCTCACTTTTCATGAAGCTCAACCAACACTGTATTTCCACTTCATTAAAAAAAACTCTGATGGAAACTGTTCTCAAGGAACGTATCGGGGCCTGAGCTCATTGTGTGAGTCCATTGTGAAGTGTCTTTCCATTTACAAGCTGTTTAATCAGCCCTTTTTCCCTTCAGTTTCTTTCCTATGAGCTGACCTTTAACACTGCTGTGCTTCTCTGTACTTGTTGAATGTCTCTGTTTTTAAAGGTTTAAAAAATAGTTGTTATAAAAATTCTGTGGTTACCATGTTCACACCAAAACCAACTTCTATCCTGTAAAAGGGGTGTTTTTATTATTTGCTGTCACTGCTGAGGTGAAATGGCTGCTTGGTTAGTTGGGAGTGATCATCACCGGCAGTGCTGCCTCAGTGCTTCTGTAGAACAGAAAACAACAGGTGATGTTGTGAACAACCCCAGGAGTTTAGAGATCAATTTGAAAACAGGACTCGGGCAGAATATTATATAGGGTGTAACTAAACCCACGTTAGGTGACACAGTCATAATGAAACTATAACAAACATGTTGTGGTACTAAAGATCAATAGGTAGCCACTCCTTGGAGTGGTGTGTGTTTTTGTGTAGGGTCTAAGGTTTGTAGAGCACATTTTGGGCAGAATTCAACAGCAGAATGCTCTGGAGCACACTGCCCACTGCACACACCTCTGCTGTGAGCGTTCTGAGAAGCTGAATGCTTTTCAGTCTCAGGAGCTGCTGGCTGGTTGTAGCCAGGGGGCTGACAGTGAAATCAAGCACCTTTGGACCCGAATGTCTGTTGAATCATCTCATTTAAAAGAGAAATTGCTTTATCTGCTAAAGTTGCCTGAGCTCCTACAGCATTATTAAGAAATGGGGACTGGTTAGCACAAGGAGAATGCAAATTCTGGACTCTTAATGGGTTTAAAATGAGATTCCAGAGGAACAGGGTCTGAGCCCACCTAAACCAGCAGGCAGAAAATGTGCACAATCGATTCACCACACTCTGAGATCCACCCTCGACAGCCGGGGTTTCATTTTCATTTGTCCATAAAACACCTTCTACTCGTGTTCCTCACAGGCCCATATTGCTTGGCTTCATAGGAAAGAAAGAACTTCCAAAAGCGTGGAATTTGTTTTTCTTCAGCTGAAGGGACTGGGCTGATTTTGTTGAAGTTGTACAGTACAAAACATGCTGAAACTAGTTGCAGGATTTTAGAAAGGTCATTTGACTAGATTGTTAATTTCACATATTCAGGTTTTTTTTTAAGCTTAACCCATGCAGTCTTGGTGTGATGACGAAATGACTCAGCGGTGAAGGATATGATCAAAGGCCATTTCCCTTTTTTTCGGCCTTCTCCACTGTGCAATCTGATATCAGCCGCTCGGCTGTACTTTGCCCGAGACCGGAGCGTCCTCACTCATGCAGCACATGTGACGGCGGCTGGGCTGTGCAGTGACATCAGCTCTGTACAAATGTGATGTGCGGCGGTGCCTCTGGGCAGCACATGACCCTCAGCTCAGTGTGCAGAAGAGACAGAAGAATAATGGAGGTCTGTTGGCCTGTCTTGACTCCAGCACAGCACTGCATCTTTAAGCACTGAGTGGACGTTAAAACCACACTCCAGGTCTCGCATCCCTGGGCCAGCGCTGGGCGCGGAGCTTCGGGGGCTCTTGAGCACCTGCGCGGCCCCAGTGTCGTGCCACCCTGCCGTCCTTCCCAGCCGGTCTCCTCCTGCCTCCCCAATACAACCCCCCCAAACCAGGCCTTGACCAGGAATCTTCAGAGACCTCCAACTACGGCGCTCCTTTTTCCTGGAAAAGGAATAGGCTGCTTTTTCTCCACACAGAACTCCAAGCCTCTGTGCAATTCCTGGTCTGCTGGTGGATAGATTTGAACTGTTTGCTATTGTTTCCAAGAACAAATGGGAGATAAGACCATTTTGAAACAAAAGATAAACTTTCCTGCAAATTAATTATGACAATCCTTCCCTCCCTTAGATGGACACCAGGTTGAAATGTTGCACTGGTTCCAGTTTTGTCATAGAGAGAGCAATGCTGTTCTCTTCCCCTGGCTCAGACTTCGATCTGAACTAGAAGCTTGGAAAAGCGAAGAGCCTCCTGTCTTTCTCCGGCTATCCTGCTGCAGTAAGACAAGCCTCAGATCCAGTGCGTCCCTGGCTCTCGGTCGGCGTGCTGGCGTGCACCTGTGCCAGCGCACAGCACTGCCGGCCTGCACGCGCATTCCCGCTGGACTGCCCTTCTCCCTGCTTCCAGGTTTGGGCTGGTGTTCAGTGACGGGGGGCTTTTTAAGAGGAGGGAAACGGGAGGAAACCACACATTGGACCAAGTGGAACAGCATTTGACTGCAGGGCTGTGAGGAGCACTGGCTCAGTGGACAAGAGACGCCTACAGAGGCCAAGCGGGCATCCAGTAGGGTTCGAGGGAGACGGGCACGTCAGGGAGACAGACCCTGGTGTCAAGGGGTGTCTGCAGGGAGTCACATGGATAAAGCGCTGGGATGCTGGGGCTGCACTGGGACTCTGGATCACGCTGGTCAGAAGGGGGCAGCAGAGAGCTCTCGCTCAACCCCGGCTAAATCTGGGAAATGCAAACGTCTGATTATGTGGAGTGGATTTTATGGTTAGAACTAATGAATTAATAAATAATAGGTTTATTCCATGCTGAAAAAAAGAAGAAAGAGAACACAACGTTTCGGCCATGGAGCCTTCTTCAGGTGGAAAACGTTGTGTTCTCTTTCTTCTTTTTTTCAGCATGGAATAAACCTATTACTTGTTCCTTTGCAGCCTACACATGCTGACGCAGCTACCCACCTGAACTACTAATGAATTCATGTTGCTAATTGACAACACACCAAATTAGTATGCAAATTATCCTTAAATATTGGACATTTTCACACTATTTCCAAATTGTTGATCGATTGACAAATTAATAATGATTACAAAAATAATTCCTCGACAGGGGCTGGGTGCAAGAGAGTTTGAGGACATTCGGGAGCCAGGAGCTTGGGAGAGGAATTTGTATAAAACTGAGCTCTTCGGCTTCTCCTCAACAACAACAGGGAATGTTCCTCGCCAGTGAAGCTGTAAACTGTAAATATGCAGCCCTGCCCAGCGCATCAACACACACTGAGGGGTCCGACCGGCTCCGACTCCTTCACTGTCACACAGGCTTTCCCTGTCGCTGTCGAAGTTCACACGCTTCAGACACAATAATATTTCGCACATTATAGTCTAACATTTAAGTATTAGCGACTATTAGTTTCTACTAATAATTCATTAATTTTTGTCATCAGTCAGATCTCCTGCCCTTAAAGAGGTGTGCGAAAATCAGACATCATGTCAACTCCCTGCAACTGCGGTCACGACCTTTACCCCGGGATGTCTGAGTGAAACTACACATTTCTCTTCGTGACAAAGCCGAGTCGCAGTCGCGCCGGGAGCTGCGGTACCCAGCCCACATCTGAGTGGAAAAGGCGCAGAGGAGGCGGGAGGGAGAAGGTCGCCGCAGCCCTGAGACACGGAGAGAGCCGGGCTCTGCGAGAGGCGCCGTGCGCCCCTGCCCCTCACACAGGTGACCTGCGGAGAGGCCGAGCGCCGCCGGAGAGCGTCCCCGAGCAAGAACCCGCAACACCTGTGTTTGCATTTTGAGTTAGACAGCGGGTAACGCGCCTGCCGCGGGTTTCATCAGCGCGTCTGTCGCTAGATGTCAGATCCTGCGACCGGCGGGGCGGTGAGTCTGGATGTTTTACTCCAACTCGGGATTCCTGAGCTCCTGGGCTCCGTCTCCAGGAGAGGGAGAGCCGGGAATGCGGTGGGATGAGCACCGCCCCTCTCTGAATCCTCCAGGAAAAGGGGAGGAGAGAGGGGACGAGCAGGAATGTGCTGTCTCAGAAAGGCTGATAAGTTGTGCGATTTGGAGTTTGTTTCGGGGGGTCGGGTGTCGGGACGCGTTGCTGACGGGGGGGGGGGGGGGCTTCGTGCACGAGCGACGGCCGGGGGCTGGAGGCAGGAGCTGCGCGGGCGCGGCGCTTGAAGGCGAGACCACCCGTGACAGCGCCGGTCAGTGCGGTCCACGCCAGGCGGCGGCAGTGCGGAGTGGACATTCTGCACATCGCTGCCGGAATTCCCCAGGCATGGGCAGTGTTGGCACAGCTGAATAGTGTGTCGTTTTTAAAACGCTAATGTGCTTGGTCTTGTTTTTGAGTGGGATTTTAATACCAAGCTAACATCAACTAGTTGTTTCTGCAGCAGGATTAAAAGTCCTGCGACGCCTTTCGTTACATTTTAACTGTATTGAGTTAACAGATCAAGAGAGCGCACCGCTCGCTGAAGCCCGGAAAATACCTTTTCACGGGAATATTTTAACAATGCACGATTTAAGATGATAAATCATAACTATTCATGATAATGTATGGGACATGTAAAGCTAATTATAAAGGGTAAATAATATTCTAAGTATGAAACAAATCAAACGACAATAGTTATATTGACGCCTCTGTGTAATATGAGTTTCCTCTTAAATTGTCACGCCGAAAGAAATCACAGATTATCACGCGATTGTAACACTTTTGTTATTTAAGAAATTCCCATGGGGAAACTAAGAATATTCTGAGTCATGTTAATGTACATGTATCTAGGTAGATAGACCACAGAGTATCGCTTGAAACTGAAACATATTAATCTTGTTATGCGCTGCATTACAAGATAAATGATGTCTACAAATGATGTCTACAAAACTGCTCATGCGTTTTCTTGTTTCGCACAGTATGTATGCAACTGCGTGTTGTTTCAACTTGAATTTAACGTTAAAAAATGAGACTACAGAGTCTATGTATGCGAAGAGAATATTACTATTATATATTAATAATTCCCTTTGACTAAAAAGGTCCACTCTTTCCAAGGTACTTAAAGTAATAAAGGAACAAATAACTGATCGTTTTGGCTGCATATCAAAATGTCTAAAGAACTTTACTTTTAAATAAGACAAGACAGTTTGAAGACATTTCTGCCAGTACAAGGAGGGCAAACCCTCATGACGCGTTTTCCACTCGCTGGACCCGGGCTCCGGTTCCTTTCGCTTTCAGATTAAGAGGGTTATTAAAGGGGGGGTCCGGCGGGCGCGAGCACGTACGCGCGCGCTCTCCTTCAGCTCGCGGAGGAAGAGGGGAGAGAGAGAGAAAAAAGCGCCGCCGGCGGCGGTGCGCGTGCACGCGCCCCAGACGGCGGCCCGGGCAGTCGGGCACGGGGACGAGCGCGGGACGGCGCGCGGAACCAGGCCGGCCACGTAGCGCTGAAGCCGGAGGCGAGAGAGAGAGAGTCTGCGAGCAAAACACGGGCTTTCCGAAACCCAGGAATAAAAGATCCCGCACGGAACAGCGTGTCCCGGAAAAAAAACAAACAAAACAACAAAACCCACGGGCGGCAGCGCGCAGACGGGAGAGCCGAGATCTGTTTTCATGTGCACTGGTTTCCTTGTGCAACATTTTCTCTGCATGAAGCAGAATGGGGGGAGAGGGCGCTATGGCCGTGGGTGAGTAGAGAGCCACAAGTTTATTTATTTTTGCATTTAGCAAGATGGCAAGATGACAACAAAGAGAAAGGGGCGCTGCGCCGTGGTCTGCGCGGCGGTCGCGGGTGGGGGCCGAGGCAGTGCGCTCGGGTCGTGCGGGAGGAGAGGTCTGTGGCGAAGTGTTTCTGTTTTTGTTTGGGAAAAAGACAGGAATCCCTTTTCAGTACCCCTCCCACCCCCCTTCTCTTTTAAATGTTAAAAAGCAGCCCTGGGATCGGTCCTCGTCTTGTCGGTTAATCTCCCAGAGCACTACCGGCGGAGCCCGAGACCGGGGTCTGAAACAAGTGGAAGTCGCTGCTCTGACCTGCGGGTGCAGCGCGTGTATTTATTAATATTTAGTGGGGTAACACCTCTTTATGTGGAGAAACGCACCCCTGCAGGGTGTCGAACGTTGATGGCGCGTATTCCTTATTCTGCAAACTCTTCTGCATTTAACTTCCACACTTAAAACAAAACGGCCTGGCTTGTTTCCCTTTTTAACCCTTTATCTGCGCCGCTTTTCCCACTAATTTGTGCGCCTTGGCAGAGCCGAGGGCGGCTTTCCGTTCCCGTGCAGCGCTGGTCATGCCGTCTGCAGCAGAGCGAGTGTTCCGGCCCGAGCGGGTCTGGTCGTGCCGGGGAGGGCAGGCTGGGAGGCGGCTGTGGGAGCGCTGGCGGTGCCCAGTGACGGCTGCAGCCGCCAGCTAGGCCACGGCATCCGTGTCCGTCTGCAGAACCGCACTGTTATTTTCTGCGGGAAGAGGGTAGCTCGCTCAGCGTTGCTCTTGCTAGTTTGCCGTGCTTTTATTTCTTGAGCACACGTTTTTTTTTCTTTAAATGATCTAATGCACTTGGGTGAAAGAGGCGCCGAACGCAGCCTCCGCCGGAGCCGAGCCGCCTGCTGGGGCGGAGCGCTCCCGGGCTCCCGGCTCCCGGGCTCCCGCTGCCCCGCTGCCCCCCGGACCTGCCCGGCGTCCATTGTCTGGCGCTACGCGGTGTTCGTGATGGGCATGGTGGGGAAATACCCCCAGTATAGACGCGGCGGCGGCGGTGGTGAGGAGGGGGTAGGACATCGGTAGGCCACGACATCTACCAAGTGTTTTGCAAAAGTGTTCGGGCTTGGGCTTTTTCGTTGTTGTTTTTTTCCCCCCACTCTTCCTCTGGTCGAAACCCAGCGCCGGTTTCACGGTCAGATGTCATTTGCTTTTGGGGGTTTTCCCGGAGTGCTCTCGGGGTGCGCAGACCGACTGCAGGCGGGTGGAGAGGGACGCGCCGCGTACAGTACGTGTGTCAGCCCCTGGCAGACTGTACGCGTTCCCAGGCTGTCCTGAGGCCTCGCTGGCTGTGTCTGAGGCAAACCGGTGAAGCCTGCCACAGTGTCGGGCAGCTAATCGCTAGCTGCACGCCAGCTGTCTGGGTCCCCCGAAAGTCGGGGTGAGAGCGCTGTCAGCCGGCCTGCGGTGGCAGAGTTTTTAGGGGACCCTGACGTTTTGTCGACATGACTTGAGCATGCTCCTGCTGCACTCGCAGACTTGCTCCAAAGTAGTTTCTCAAAACTTTTTTTTTGCCATGATTTTCATTACATCATTTTCAACCAAAACCGTAATTTAAAGATAATTCCTGAAATACGCAGTCTTCATAGTATTGCTTTTTTTAATAATACTACAGATTTTAATTGCTTCAGAGATCTGTATTTGGGCACTGTTCGAGCAGGTGCACAGTGTCAGAGAGTGACAATATAATGACAATACACACTTTGGGGGTCTAGACTTGGGTGAAGTGTTTCATTTTGTTTCTGGGGGTACCCAGAGTCTTTGATGACCCCCCAGAGGACCTTACATGCTTGAGAGCACAGCTCCCAGAAAATGGCAAAATTCAGATTAAATTAAATATAATGGATCTTTTCAAAGTGATGCTAGTTCTTTGCCCCTAGCTTTTGTCTGCCTGTGTGTGATGTTTTCTCCTAAAGCGGTGATAATCTTTGACCTATTTTGCCGAGATCGTCAGGCTAGAGAGGGTGTGTGTTCATACCCGCCTCTCAGAGATTCCTCAGGTTTGAAGCCAGTTAACAGTCGCCCTCGTTAATCTTCCGACAGTGGCGTTCAGAAGCAGGACCCCAGTTTAATGTTTTATCTGAGGAGCTGGGGGGCGGCCTCTGGCAATGTTTAAGCTGGCCATAACCGACTAAACCCAGAAAGGGAAAGGACACACCTGCTGTACGAGAGTGGAGCCGAGGTCTAACTTCGTGTGGCTTTGAGATTTTTGGAAGCCTCACCGGCCAGGCTGGAGATATTGCAGTTATGTCCCAGCCAGTGGTCGGCACTCGCTTGGCTAAATTTGCACCGTTGGCACAGGTCTGTGGCCGTACTGTCCCAAGCCTGGAGCCCTGAATGATTCTCCTTGCCTCCCCGGTGTGGGACATCCAGTATCCTGACTCGTGTAAGTCAGGGCTGGAGTCGTGGGGAAACGTTTCGGACGTCCAGTGAAAGGCTGGGGCGATCCTCCGGTGTGTCCAGTTGTCTGACCACAGTCGACCGTGAGGCTGGGGTCTGTGACTCTGCCTTTGGACCGCATGTCCTGGCACCTGTGGGTCCTCCACGCGCCAGCAGGTGACTCACGGAGTTTCCCTGGAGCTGCCCAGGACAGGTGGACGCTGGGGTGGTCAGTCACGGGGAGCTCTTTCACCTCACTTGTGATTTTGTTCTTCTTGAGCCATGAAACCCTTGTTCCTCCGACATCATTCCAGAGCCCATCCTCCAGTTATCCCCCAGTACATTACGGTCGCTCTACCTCATGAAAGTAATCAGAAAAATCTCCGTCTCCCAAGCATGCACAAGCAGGGACGAGATCTTCTTTCTTACTGGCATATGACAGGCTGTAGAAGCCCATGGAGCAGAGAAGTGTGATATTCCATACTGGCCACCAGTCTGTCTTCCCCAGTTTATGGCAAGCCTGTTGTGTGCACACAGGGCGTCATGTCTCTGGTTTTTGTGCTCGTGTGGAGAAGAGGGGGTCTCGGGGGGGTTCCGCTACGTCAGAATGTTATATTTGGGGCTCCACATCACCTCTGTGGCCCACATCCCTCAAGCAGAGGCCAGAGAGCCAGAGTGGGGTGTCCAGCAGTGCAGAACCCCACAATTACAGGGTGTCCCCCTAGACTTCCCTTATAAATAAACTGTTCAATTAAAAAAAAGGCACCTCTTGTTGGTTTTGCTTCAAATAAAGCCACTTCTGTCCGAAAGCTGCAGGTGCAGCTGCACATTGGCTGCCTTCAGCCCCTGGACCGGGTCAGTCACATGCGTTAAAAGGCAGGTCCTGGGCAAACGTGTAACTCAGTTTGTGGTCCTTTTAAATGAAAGGCTTTCAGTGTTCTTTCTGCATGAGCATGCACTTGGCCCTTGAGTTATACTGTGTTCATCCTTATTCGGTCTTGTCTGCAGTTTTTTTGTCTAACCTTGGAGACTTCATACAGACTGTCCTCACTGGGCACAGTGTATGTGTTGTGTTTTATAGCGTTGTTTTTAGGCTTTGTGTTTTGAAAGTATTGCACTTCTGCTCTTTGGTGGTCACCTGGCCTGTGTGTTTAGCTGGTGTCCTCTCTAGCAGCACAGACACTCGCAGGGCGCTGGCCTGGAGACCTGCAGTGTCCCCGAGCTCCTCATCTTCATCAGATATAGGGAGTCCCCCACTAACACCAGGACAGTCAGGCATGTGTCCAGCCCCTTCTGAAACCAACACGTTAATAAACCTTGCTGCTTTCTTCTGACTTTATTTGGGTTATTGCTTTTTGATTTTTGCCTTTTTTATGCAGACGTTACATTGGAGTACAAGTTACAGAGAAAAGGAAATAATGACAGTGGTCACTAACAGAAGTGTGGCCCTGTGAGCTCTGGGAGTGGCCAAGCACCAGGCTTGTTTCTCCGAGAAACTGAGGTTTTATACAATTGTTAGAGCTTCTATATTTGTACATTTCTCTTCCTCTCCTTGTTTCTCTCAAGCTGGGAGCGCAGTCAGTGTCGTGTAAGGGTTAGGGTGAGCGCTCGGTCGCACGCGGCCCGGCCCACTGGTGATGGATTCACAGCCCGTGGCCTCTCGGAGCGAGCGTGCTGGGCAGCACAGCGCCCGAAGGACTCGAGCCGGTCGAGACGTCGGCTGCAGGGCTCCGGAGATATCAAGCCCTCAGGACAGAGGGCTGAGTCCTTGATCTGGGAAGTTCCAGCCCAGCGGTCCGTGTGGCGGGCAGAGCAGTGAATTCGTGTTTGTACAGTAGCAGCACGAGATTCATGCACTGAAGCAGAGATTGTGACACTCGTGTTTGAACATTGCAGCAGAAATACCGATTTGAAGAGCCGTGTATTGATGTGTTCTGTGAAAAACTGCTGTAATTTGTGACTTAGGTAATTTTTAACCTTTGCTCCAGCGATGCCATCATTTGATTATATTTTAATGCTGCAAGAAAAATGTTTCATTCTTGAGAATGAATGTGTGCAACTTTGTTTTGCAAACAGATTTTTATTCCAGATGGGTTTATCATTATTTTGGCTAAAGCAGAAGTTTCTAAACCGTGTCAGCGATGCAGAGATGGCTGGAGCCAGAACCAGCATGTGAATGTTAACCTGAGGTTTCTCGGCTCGCGAGGCTTCTGTGAAACAACCTGAGGGTCTGGAAAGAGTGTGGGGGTGCCGCCGCCCCCGAGCCTCGCCTCGCCGCGCGCTCTGCGCTGTTCCAGCGTGGGCGGAGACCCGCCCTGGCGCCCCCTCCTGCCTGTCGGGTGGAAACCCCTGGCTTCACGGTAGAGTGGCAGGGCTGTATCTCGAAGGCAGCATGCCTTGGAATGTGCAGATTCAGGGCAAACCGTTTCAAGGAAATAGGATCACACTGACCTTACACTACTGGTCTCATATTCATGCCTACAGTTAAAGTTCTTCAAAGACAATGGTACATTTAGCTGTACACATATTGTTGGCTTAGAGGCCCGCCTTCTGAATCACAGAAAGAGGGACAGGAGCAGGTCTCGGTGTGTTGGCTGCCTGTTCGCTCTGAGGCAGGTTTTATTCAAGCTAGACGAGCTGAGATCCGACAGCACCCCCGTGCAGGAGGAAGTGACAGCTCTGGCCTTCCTCTTGGCACGTGGGGTTTTCTAAAGGCAGGCAGGCCGACACTCTGAGCCTTGTACTGGCCTGTGAAGGTAGAGGATCAGAGTCGAGGCAACAGGGTTCTTAGTGTTGCTGGAAATTTGACAGTAGACACGCAGGATGGACAGTTAAAGCTGGTTTGTGGGTTTCGTTGTGCTTGAATAATTCAGACGAAGTTTCTGTATGATTCATCGTTGCAATATGAATTGCTTTCGCACTGTAGCAATCACGTCTTCTTGATGTGTGGTCTTCAATACTATAAGCTCATGGCTGGTTTTAACCCTCGCTGTACCCCGACAGTGCTGTTTGGATTGTAACAACCAAATGAGCCCTGGAACTTCCTGTTTGGGATCTAGAGGATTTTTCTCCTGATACCCCATATAAACCTCAGAGTAGCACAAGGACCAACAGTGTATTTAAAACAGTTATTTTGTCACAAGATCTGCTGAATGCAGTTGCAGGAATTGGACAGGGTTGAATATTTTTTGTTTTTTATGTTCGCTGTCAGTTTAGTCCTGTTTTGCTGTAAAAGAAACAATGCTGTTTATTTTTCAAGTAATTTTGGAATTAGTTGTCAAATTCAGGCGTGCAATCAGATGAGTGAGTGCCGTGGGTGCAGTCTGAGACAGATGAACGTGAATAGGCCGTGCTGCGCTCGACCTGGAAGTGAAAAAGTTTACTTTTCCATATATGAATCAACAAAACAGAAGTGAAAGAAACGCCTCCTTAGGGAAGAAATTCAAATGGACCCAAAATGGCACCAGAAGAGGAGAGAGAGGGAGAAGAAATGCAGAAAAGGACCAAGTCAGTCAGTTCATGAGCGGGAATCATTTCTGAATTCGATTTCAGACCAGAAAATTTTACCTGAAGACACTGGTCCAGAGCGCACAGAGCCCCTTCCCCTGCTCCGGAGCGCGCACAGAGCTCCTTTCCATTTGGAAGTTTTCCCCAAATTTAGGTCCTACTGAGTGATTACATTCCTCAGTATTTATATTGTAATTCTTATTATAAAATTATCTATGAAATTCGTATGCAATATGCAATCTCATTTTTTTTATTTCCAGTAAGTTATTACATTGTGTTATTTAACTGGACTCCATGAAAGACATACTGTAGGTAAGCACAACAAGCATCATTTATTTGTTTATATATTGTTTTCCATCAAGATAAAATAGTTCAGATGATAAAATGAAATGATAGATAAAATGTTTTCAAAAGAATGTTTAAATTCACAGAATATCAGATCTTCAGCTCAGTAAGTGGCGGTAGTTCCAGCTGCTGTTTTGACAGCCGGAGGGCCCAGGCGGTGTGGACTGTGGTACGTGTCGAAGGCAGCTGGATGTTTCTTCCCCTGTGCGGCTGGTGTCGATTGTGGGACTGGGCCTGTAGCTGCAACACTAATCAAAAGGACTTGCAGCCTGATAGAAACAGCATTTGTGATCATTTAATTACTTTTGCCGTGCAGGACTAACCACATGAAATAGAATGGCTCCCCACTTCAAAGTTAACGCTTCATAGCTACTGAAATGACATCTGACTCATTTCTTTTAAGAATGGATTTTGACTAACGATGTTGCATAACCCTGCAGCCTGCTGTGGTCGAACACGGCAGGTCGCTGTGATGTGTAGCATCGCAACGGTGTGCAGCCGCTCCCTGCGGTGGGGGGGCATCGGGGGGGGCAGCAGGGGGGCGCTTGACCCTTGTCAACTATCTTCAGTCTCACCGGTGCCTGTACCTCACGGCGCTCGTTGTTCCTGTCACTTCTGCCCTGGGAGGCGAGGCCAGGGGACAGCCGTCGATACGTAGGCCTCACTCAGTGGAGAGAATATTTGGTTGTAAAAACTCGAGGGAACGAATCTGGGGATGTGGTAAAGAGCTGGCCTGTTCCTGCTCTCATACTGTGATAAGAACAGCGGGACTTACAGTATACATCCAGGAAAGTGCATTGTGTTCTAATCAATACCAAGCACCTGGTCGTATCGCCTTTTCAGGCTAATGTATGCAATGTGCTGTGTGTAGCAGCCTGCATTTAACAAGGGCTGGGTGCAGTTGCTCGAGCCCTCGTTATAGTGGGGTGATGATACATCCTTTACCCCTGCCGAGTGGATGCATGTAGAACGACAGTGTTAGAACAGAATATGACCAGAGAAGAAGAGCTTGGACAGTACCTCATCACTGCCACTGATGCTCTGAGAGGCTGCTTGAGAACACGGATGAGCTCTGGGGGGCCCTCGTCTTCATGGGGGCAGGAGGCTTATTACCAGAGACGACTGATAGAGCAGCTGTAGTGTTGTTTTTTCACTTCCTTCTTTTTAGAGTCATTGTGAACAAAAGTTTTGGGTCTTGGTGTTTGGTTACGTAAAATGGTTAAATGGTTTCAGTGTTCTTATTGATATTTTAGTTCTGTAAGTAAGAAGATAACCTGGAAGTGTGGGGAAGTGCCATGCAAATGCAGTTTAACTTTGCAGGAAGGTGTTATGACGAGATGGAGGCTAGGTAAATATCACCTTCATGGATCGTTGCACTGAGGGATGCTGGGCAGGTCTGGGGAAATTCAGTAACGTTAATATTGTGTTGCAGTTTTATGGCACTTATTAAGAAAATGATAATCTCATCTTCAGATTGCAGCGGTGTTCCGAGAAAGCCCCTGCCCTCCTGCTCTGTGTGCAGTGGTTTGTAGTGACCCCTGAGGTAGGGGGTGCTGGTGATCGCTTTCCCCTCTTGGCTGCCATGGTATCGGGACCTCAGCAGCGCCCCTCTGTGGATTCCACTGACCTGCCCTGCTCCTTCAGCATGCCGACAGGCGGCAGGGAAGCTTGGCGAAGACGTGGAGCCCCTCTGAGCTGAGCTACCGCACAGGGCGAGGACAGAACCCCCTCCCTCTGAGGGAGAGCAGGAGTCTGTTGTCTCTCCCTCATCCCCCCGTTTTTTCAGACGTGTGTTAAGGAATATGTTGTCCAGAGGATTGTGTGCTTGTGTGTTTAAAGTTCTCTTTTTCCTCTTGCTTATCAGATGCTCTTGGAACCCTGTTTTGTGTTCGTGTGGCTGTGACAGGCTTTTCTGTAGAGCAAGGCCACGTGCCTCCGTTCGCGAGCTCTCGCTCTGCCCCGCTGTGTCGCCCCGTCGGGACCAGCTGAGAGCAGACCTCTGCCCAGGCTGGCTCTTCAAAAACGGAGCTCCCTGTCACAGCGTCCTCCGCTAATGACATTAAGAAGTCATTCATGAAGACTTAAATAGTGATTAAGTTAATGAAACCGTTTTCAAAGTGGTCTATAACTTTTGCTGATGGCTGCCACAAGAAATACACAAGGTCAAAATGATCTTCCTAAATTACGATCTGAACAGCTCTGAAAAATTCCAAAAGGATTATTAATCTGCTAGAATATCGTACCATAAAAAAATTAGGTCAATTGATGTTTGTGTTCATTGTAGAGGCATAATTGTCGTGGTTCAAAGGGGGCTCATTTTAAAATGTAGAAAGGACAGGGCTCGGCTCAGCCGACTGCAGCCTGTCCTGAGATGTCCTCTACTGTGAGAGTTCCCCAGACCTAGAGAGGCACTCCCTGGAGCCGCTAGCTAAAGCGCAGTGGAGTCACAGCCCTCTGCTGTGCAGCTTGTCAGTCACGCGAGTTCAAACCTGTTCTGTTTGAGGAACTTTGAGAGCAAACAGCAGAAACCATGGGGAGAAATGTGCAGATCCTTGGTAAACACCGAGTGTGTTGTCATTGCCTCGAGTGCTGTGGCTTGGAAGCAGTGCCAGAGAAGAGGCTAGATTCTCTTGACTGAGACTCTCCTGCATGCTTCTTGGGCAAAAACTAATCTTGAAAACGAGTTTGCACCCTTTTGTGTATAGCGGGGCTTTGACTTTTGCGCACATTTGTCCTTGTGTCCTTGTGTGGAGGATTTAGCCTGTTCTGTGGGAGTCGTGTGATGCCGACAGCTTTTCAGTCATTCCCAGAGGACGCCTTCAGGATGAACAGTGAAACAAGAACCAAAGGACACAAGTGGAAATTGTGCGGATGTGCATTTAAAACTGTTACAAAAGAACGGCAGGTTCTTCGCTACACAAACGTCCAGAATGTGCAAGGAGTTGAGTGTCCAGTGGGAGCCCACGGCTGATTGGGAGTTTGCTCAAGCTGCACACCGAGCTGCCGGGCGCGAATCAGGGAACTGGCTGGGTGTGGGGTTTTCACATAGCGGCTTGACAAGGTTCCAGCAGCTCCCCTTCCTAATACAAGGAATTGTAATGGCCAATAAAGTGATCTGATCTGATCTTCTCCTCAGACTGCACTGTCGTCGGCACAGCAGAGGTCAAGCAGCCCTGCGGTCTGGCCTCGGTGTGAGAGGTCACTGACTGGCCTGCGCGGGTCACCTGTGGCTGCGGGCAGGGCTGTGTCCAGGAGGCGGCCTGGAGCAGAGAGCAGGGGGCTGGTGTCGTGGCTCTGGTGATGGCCACTGTCTTGGATTTGAGCGGGGGCCCAGTGTTCTCCAGGAGTCCAGGGAAGGTCCCAGCGGCTCCTGCTGCTGTCCCTGGCCTGCCGGCCCTCGGGGGGCAGCTGCCTCACTCGGATTTTGGTGTCCCCTTGTTTTCCCTGCTGGGAAAACTGACTTGAGTTTTCGGGGCGCTGACTGGGCGCTGGTGTGGGTGTTTCTCAGCTGAGTGCAGGAGGAGTGGATCGCCGTGAAGTGAGTGTCCCCCGATTCCACTCCTTCCCACGAGGCATCATGGGGAACTGTTGCCACCTCGGCGTCTTGCCTTTCCAGCGTCCAGAGGAGTGGATCTCTGGGCTGGGGGTCAATTGGATCAGTAGTCCGTATTTTGATCTTTTTGAAGCTGCTGGTCTTTTGTTCATGCTGATGACCGGGGCTTCCCTGGGTGCAATGTCTGCCTTCAGGTGTGTTGAGAGTTACTGCACATGAGCAGCTTCTTGCCTTAACACAGCTTTGAAGTTTCATGTTGACATGTTGCTGTTGACCTGTTTTTTTTTTTGGTTGCTATTTCTAAACATGTTTACATGTTTTTGGTAGGAACCAATACTTTCTGTTGATTTTGAAATGGAAGATGTCTTAATTGCAGGGCTCAGTCGGGTTGTGCCCGGTTACTTTCAGGTTCGTGTCAGACCTGTGGCAGTAGTGTTGCTCCAATCTGACCTTTGACCCCGTGCCAGCTGTGAAACGTGTCCTGTGTCGGTGTGGGTCTTCTGTACAGATCTTGTTTCCTGCTTCCACATGCCCCCTTCCCCAGAGCTAAACCAGCACTGCGGAAGTGGACTTTCTAGTTCTGTAATGTGTTGCTCTTTTGGCTAGAAAAGCCTCTAGTTAAAAAAACTAAGAAAAGCCTCTGTAAGTCCTGCGCTGCATGTCTGTGGCCTGGTGTCTGCTGCGCTTGGCGACGGTGCCTGGTATCTAAACCAGTGTTTAAGTGTACTTAATGAGGAAGAAGCCGTGGACGTTTGGAGAGAGGGTGGGATGAAATTAACACACACCCCTCCTCTCCACACAGCCTGGGACACTGTGCTGTCCGGAATGTAGTTCTGTCGGACAAATCCTCAAGCCATGTCAGCCTCTGGATTATCTCTTCTCCTGGTCTTTCAGAGACCCGCTGCGGCGGCCCGGCCCGCGCCAGCAGGTCAGCGGTCTGGAGCAGTCCGGGGGGGCGCTGTGTGTGCAGCTGGGCCCTCTTTCCCCTCCACAAACGGAGCTCTCGGCACTCGGCCCCTGGCCTGCAGCCTTCCCTGGAAGAGCTGTGACATGAGAGAAGAGATTTGATTGTTTTCAAAGGTTCATAAAATTAAAAGTTTGTCCCACCCACCCCTTGCCAGTGGCAAACTCTGTGCTGCTCAGTGGCAATTAAATGAATATATCAGTTGCTGGATATTTAATTAGCCGTTGGAAAGACAGTTATTTTATTCATCTTTTCTAATAAAGCCAAGTAATTGCACACAGTCTGTGTGCTGCAGTTGGTGTGTAGTCATTAACTACACCATTAACGGGTCATTAACGGATGATTGTAAAACTGGTAAAACACCCTACAGGAAGCAGACCTTGGGTTCAGGCTCAGTGCTTGTGCATAGAAAGGGTTAAACATAATCTCACATCTTCAGCAGGATACAATATCATTCGCACATTGTGTAATGCTTAAACTGATATTTTCTCATTCCAGCATGCTGCGATATGTGAATACAAGTTAATAATCTCAGCTGGCAACAAAGTTATCTCCTTTTTGCAGTTCCCCTTTTCAGTTTTCAGTTTCATAACGGTGATGGGGGAGAAACTGAACATCTAAAACCTTCAAAAAGTTCAATTCAAGTCGTGTGTGTGTGTAGATATAGAGACTTAAAGAGACTGATGAAGTTGCTTCTAAGTTGTTTCTACAGTTGTGTGAAGAGATGCCTTTCTTGTGCAAAGCAATATTAGTAACACAGAAGTGTTTTAAGTTTGAACCCGTAGTGCTTTAGCAGTATAAAGGGACTGAGTTCCTCCTTAGTCTGCTGCCTAGATTGGGGCAGAGGGCTTTGCAACATCTCCTGTTTCATCCCTGGAGCCTGAGCTCAGGCACAGAAACAGGAATTTGCACACAAGCTGTAATAGACATTATTTCCAAAAAACATTTGAGAAATTGTCAGACCAGAAGTGCACACAGCTGCAGCAAAATACTTTTTGGTTATGTTGTCGGCAGCTGTTTCTGGTGCACTGTGGGGCTGAGAGTTACGCTAATTGCCATTTTGTTTCCTTTGTTGGATGTTTCTGTTGCAGAACGGGACCGTTATTCTCTTACTGGCTTAAAAAACTCTTAAAACCTTGAAAGGTTGTGGTTATTCTTTCAGAGGCTTGACAATTTTTTTTGTAGAACACAAAACGATTATTAAATCTTTGAAAGCCTCCCACGCGCAGAGCTTACCTTACGGTTATCTTACCTCCACGCACAAATCTGTTTTTTTATTCTTTAAAAGGAAATAGTTGCACGGAGTTCTTTGAATTACTCATCATGGTAGTTTCAGGTCTGCTTTCACCTGTGCTTGTGGTACACCTCTGACCCTTAGGCCAACGACTGCTCTGTGAAATACTTCATCTCCAACCAGCCTTCTGTCTGATTTTATCTGAAGGGAAGAGGTTTTCATGGTAGGTATAAAGGAGCCCTATTGAAAGATTCTTGTGTACAGCTTTAATGATTCAGACACAGGATTGCAGAATAAGTAGATTTAATTTTTAGATGGAGCTGTTGTTTCTTTTGGTGTATAAAGGCTGGCTTGGAAGGACGTTTTCTTGTGGGTTAGGTAGTTTGTCGAAAGGTTTCGAGCGCTGACTCCTGATATTTGTCAGGTGTACAGGTATAAACCTTAACGGAGCTACACCATGTTCTGCAGTGGGGGGCTCACTTGTTTGTGCTGGAGTCAGATTCGGAGAAGCACAGTCCCTTTTCCCAAATATCAAAGTAGGTATCCCGTTGATGTCCTCTAGGAGGAAGACGGGAAGAAAATGCTTTTAAAAGTCGGAACAGGAGGCGCTGCTTTACACCGAGGGCAGCGGGAGCGTGAGACAGTTGTTCGGCCATGTTTTTACAGGAAACCAGGGTGAGATTTGATCAGAGGGTCTCATCCAGATAACTACCAAGTGTTTCCTCTCCCTTGTAAACATTATGTTTTTAACCTAAGAACCAAGCATCCCGATTCTGCTTCTCGAGCAGCACTCATAAAACAATGGAATATATAAAAATATCAGTTTGCTGCACCTCACTCCTGATAGCTGTGGACCTCCAAAAAAGAGAAAGCAGCATCCTCTGGCCACAACATTAGGAACCCCCCATCGCTGTGCCTCTGGGAGCAACATAAGACATTGTGGGAATTTCACAGGGTTGTGAAATATTTTCACCTCTCATTTCATCCCCTTCCTCTAGCTGACTCACTCTCAGCTGAATTGGTGATGAGGCTGATGGTGTGAGAGATCTAAGTGCACATTCTGTCAGTTCCAGACAGTTTTTAACAGTCCTGAGATCGGGGGATACTTCTGGTCAAGTAGCCTAGTGAGGTTTGCAGAAGACGCCAAGACAGTAGTCTTCGTAGAGACTGTGGTGAAGTGGGATAGAAGCAGCAAAAGAACTTCAGAAAGCTTTAGAATCCAAGACGAATCAGGCACCTGACAGGTGAGGTTTAGGTACACGAGCAGAGTGCTCCATGCCAGTCGTAAAAACAAATTAGATACTAGATGGGAGTCGCCGAGCTTGAAGAAGCTGTTTGTGAAAGAGAAACGTTAACATCTTCCAGGCAATGTTGGAAAGGAATATAAAAGTTGTGGCCATACAGTATGTAGCTAAAAGTACAGAACTTAAAATCAAAGGATGTTATGCTAAAACTGTGCTCCAAAACTCCAGATATCTTTTATTTCTATTTATTCATTTAAAATCCTCAAATGACCTGAAAAAGTAAAACCCGCAGACTTCTTCAAGACCAATACTGATGTACCGACACAGAATTACAAGAATCATGATCTTCAGAGCAGGTGAAACATGAACCATAGCGCACAAGTCGAAACTGTTAGTCAGTCTCAAACTGAAAACAGGAAGCGCTTCTTTACACAAAGGGCTGTGGGAGTGGGGAGTGTAGCAAGATGCTGAGCCACATACGCTAGATGGACCGAATGACCTCCTCTTGGTGAGAGAAGGTCTGTCTCCTGATCTTCAGGCCCAGCATGCACTGCCTTCAAGCCTGCCTTTTGTGGAAAAGAGTCCCCGAGCGACTACCAGGTCTGCGCCACATCGTCGCACTTTGAACCACAGCGGCCAGCCAGCTCGTGGGCGGTCGTCTGCAGCAGCTCAGCTCCAGCGGGCACACACTGCAGGGCCCCAGTGCGAAAGTTGGGGAAAAAATAAAACAAAGCTTTATTTTGGCTTGCGTTCCAGCCGAAACATGTGAAAAGGATTTTTGGTCTGCGCTCAGAAGCTTGCAGCAGGAAGTCGTGAACGATTGCAGAAGAGGTTGACGTGAGCAGCACTGGAGGTGCTGTCAGGGCTGGGATGTGGAGGCTGTGAGCGGGGCGGGGCGGGGCAGTGGCGATTTCCAGCCAGCGGTGCTGCGGACTCTGTGGTCAGGTGGTTACAGCTCACTGCCGGGAGAAAGTGCTGCTCTGACGACTCAGCCAGTCTTGGGAGCTGCTCAGCAGGATACAGCTCTACGAGTGTGGGGTCTCGAGGAGAGAGGAGGGGCTCTCTTATGATAATCAGCTTGTTTCCCACTTGTTTTCATCATTCAGGGAGTCGATTGAGCCTGAGGACTTGGGCTGACTTGTCAAGTTAGAGAGCTTTCGTGTGAAGCACAGAGTGTAGAGAGACAGAGCGCTTTTTAAAGCACAGAGGAAATAATTGGAAGGACGGTGCAGAGGAGAGGAAAGGAAGTGTTTGCAGTTGCCCACGTACTGTAGAAAGCTGCGGTTCAGTGTGAGTGTAAACAACAGCAAACTGTGCACAAGTGCTGCTCTGCAAGAGCAAAGCTGAAGCAGACAAAATACCTTCACTAACCAGTAAAGCTTCAGGATAATCCCTGAACTCGATTTCCATCTTCAAGAAGCATGTCAATCTTTGCAGGGTTTCAGAAACAAAGGTAAAGATCACCAAGTCCCACAGTGGAAAAAGAAACGAGATATTAATAATGACATATCTTTCCATGTGTGCTTTTAGGTTTTCTGAGTAGAGGTGTGCTAGAATATTTATCTAGCACAAATATTACTATTCATATATAATCATTTAGTGATGTTTGATTTTTTTTTATTTAATAATGCAGGAAAAAATGAAAGTTACTTCTGCACTGCAAACAAGAGTATATTCTATAACAAGTCTGGTCACTAGTCATGGTTGATGGGCTCTGTCTAAATAGCCTGTAAGTGGTATTTTCAGCAAGGCATGACAGCAGTTACTGTGATATGTTCATTAAATCCTTTCTCAAATAATTTAGTCATAGGTGTATAGTTCACAGAAATAACTATATGTGTAGAATTCACATCAACACTCTATTTTTAAAAGTGCTAATACTCATTCTTAATGAGAAATCGCGTTAACATGTAATCTGTCCTCTGACTTGCAAGTATTATTTTCTTTAAATCGAGAGATTGATATTTGTAACTGAGTAGGTTGTTACACGTAGGCAGATTAGTAGTAACACTGTCAATTAAGTTTAGCTCCTTACCTCTGACAGGTTTTAGGTAGGTAGTCAATGTGAGTCAGTGCTCTTGGGGAAATATGGTCACTGAAATAGATCTGCCTACTTAACTTGAAAGTCTGTGTTCGAATTTGGTTCAGAAGTTTTCTTCATTCTGAACCACCAGTTTGTCATGCATACAAGAAATAATTCCATGTATTATCAGCATCTTTAAATTCAGCGACTGCTGAAGAATCTTGACAGCTGAATTTAGCTTTGCTTTCCTAAAATTTACTATATTCTTCTTAAAACCTTTGTCTGATTTCTGGTATTGTCCTGAGGCCGATACATGAAAGAAAACCTAAATAAAATTTCAAAATTGCACAGCTCTATTAGGTCATATTGTGCACAGCCTCATAAAAATACATTGATCACCCTAACTTTCCAGCTTTATTTCATTGTGTTTTCTGAAGTAACAAGCAAAAAATGACTTATCATTCTGTTCCCCCTAAGGCAAGAGTTTAAAGTGTTGGCTGTTGGCTTGTTCCCTAAATATCATTGTATTCTCTTAAGTTTCCAAAGGGAGGGGGGTTGTATTGCTCTGTGAGCCAGTGTCATAACTGCAGTATCTCGGCGATCGCAATATGGAATTTCCTGTGCCACACTCTTACAATGACAAGTAGATATGACATTACCGATTTAACACATTCAATAGTGACACCAGAAGAGTATTCACTAGTACTCCAGGGGTGAAATATATTTTCCTTTAATGATTCATCAGTATATTTAACCTAAGTGACAGCAAAACATTTCTCTTATGTTAAACCTCAGTATAAGTCATAATAGTGTATTTATTCAATATTAACTTTTTTACTCTGCACTATAAGAATTAGAATTAGTTATGCTAAATTAATGCGAATTAGATCAGCTACAAATAATCTTGAACCATGTCCTTACAATTTAAATTATCCCAATAAAATATTTATATTCTGTAGGTTTCAAAGGGAAAATTTCCAAGATACTTTGAGAATGGGGTGTCCAGTCATGGTGCAGGGCTGATGTTTCATTCATTCTGCTGTGTTTTCATTCCAACTCAAAATGATCAGCTTTATCAAACAGGTTGTGCTTTCTATTTCTACATCTTAAGTTAGGTGTTTTGTGTCTGGATTTCAGTTTATGTCGGTGTGTCTCCTCTGTCCTGCACGGTCTCAGTGAGGGACTTTCACAAATGCAAATGCATACCTGCAGTACAAGCTCGATTCGTCTACAATGGGTGTCTCTGACTCTGTTTTGGAGAGCCCCAGTCCAGCAGGGCTTGCATGCAGCAATAAGATTGCCAATTTCATCTGACTTGGAACAATTTAATTATGATCATCTGATGCTGATTTGTTTAATTTAATCAAGAGAAAAATTGGAAAGTAAATTGAGAGCCCTCAAGGAGATGTTCCTTAACTTACCATGTAAATTGCTTAATTGATCAAAAGGGTATGAATGCAAATTATAACAAAACTTTTCAAACATGTGAGCTAGAGGAGTTCCTGGACTGAAGCTCTTCCCCCACATCTACACAAATATTAGTACAGTTGGTTTTATTATTGTTAATTCTAAGAGACATTTATCTGGGGTGTGGCACTTATACAACAGCAGCATTGAACTTTCTAATCATATAGTTAATAATTATCAAGTGTGTAACAATACAAGCTCCAAATATGGATGTGTATATATATACAGTATGTGCACTGCACAGTTGGCTTGTTTTGATGGTTGCATGTAAAGGACATTATCTTCTGCTGCTTAGCATTTTTATGTTCTTCGGCCATCAGACAGAAACTAGAAAGATGCAGGATATTTCTAGTCATTAACTCTCTACACAGCTACACAGCAACGAATGGCAGCTGAGAGATTGAAGTGACCTGCCTGTGTTGCTCCTTCACCTTGAGTACCTGAGCTGGAGGCGGGTTGTGCAGAGTTACTGGAGCTGTGAGCTGGAAATCTCATCTTGTGGAATATGGGCTCTCATGGAGGTGGATACAGCTTTTGAAAAAAATATTTAAAATGCATTTGAAAGACTTCTGAAGCTTTCCTCTAATTTTAAAGACGCATACAAACACTTAAGTTTGGAATTTGCAAATGCCAAGTGAGGATCTGCAGTGCCACATAGCTGCTGTGCCGGAATCCCCGTGCGGGATGTTGGTGCTGTGATGTGGCCACCCTCTCCGGTTTCCTCCTGCTCCAGGGGCTCGGCTTGGAGGGCCAGCCCGATCCAGGCAGTGCCTGGGTGCCTTCCGCTCGTTAGTGATCCTCTGCACTGTGCTCAAAGAGATATTAAGGGACTTTCAAATGTTTTAATATCCCACGCCAGATCTGTGCTTTTATCCAACTTCAGTCCTCGGTTGTTTTGGAAACTCTTTGTTCTTCTTTGTTGACTCCTTGCTTGAAATGCACAACCTGACTAAGAGACCTCCCAGAGACAGGTGTATCTATTCTGCTCTATTGTGAATCACTATTCTTGCGCTCAGACAGAGGCCACTCAACTAATTGTGTGGCTCAAAAAGGTAATTTTGTGTTTTGAATACTTCTGTTATTGTGATTTTACAGTTTTTCTTTCATATGAATTGTCCTATTATTCCTACTACATTTTGGCTTTATCTTTGAAAGTGATGGTGAATATGAAGTATTAATTCCCCTTTCAAAGTCTCATGGACTGTAAGCTTTAATCGGCAGTGTGAAAGCTGCGACAGTCTAAATATGTTTGAAAGGCGCTGTATTTGCTGTTCCTGCTCAGGTGCTCTCTTGATCATCTGTTGGCACAGTCCTTCATTTTGAAAGAAGGTACTCTTTGGGAAATCGGTGGCTAAAAAACTGACCCTTTAGTTCTTTTCAACGTCTGCTTGTAATCCAGATGGGGGTGTTTGAACCTGTGTTCCCTGCAGCTCATATTTATGGCTCCACTTGCAAAAGCCTGAGTACTTTCTTCTGCTGGGAAGGAATGTAATGTCCTTCGGTGAAGTGAGAAGCAGGCACAGTTATTTGTACATCACACTCCCTATATAATTTACAAGTGGGACAAGGCAGAGATCCCAAAATAGGTCCGAATTAAAGAATCGGAGTGCTTTCGCTTTGTCCTGCCTGTGAAAACGGTCAGCTTGTTGCACTCTCCGGGCATGTTTGAGAATGGGAAGCATGACTGCTCCTTCTGCAGGGGTCCCTGCCAGTGCCGATCGGATCTCTGTACCGAACCGCCTGCTGTCGATGTGACGGTCAGGCTTTTCAGAGAAGGGTTTTCACTGTCACAAGCTCAAACCCGTTGCTTTGCGTGTGTGATGCCCAGCTGTCATTTGCCAGCAGGTGGCAGTCAGAGCTGTAGGGGAATGCAGTTTACAATGGGACATAAGCTGAGAGCTCTTCGGGTTGTAAATTCCCCCAAAAAAACATTAGATTTCCCTGATTGGAAGAGTGCATCTGTGAATATTCCTTTTTTATTCAAAGCAGTACTATAACATCATGACACTATTGTGCCAAAAGAGCAGCTCTGCAAAAAGTACCCGTTTTACCTGTTGCTAATCTTTTAAGTAATTGTTTTCCAAATTGTAAAAAGCGGCAGATGTGTTGGAGGAGAGCTGGATCTGTTCCTGTGTTCTCCTCTGAAGTGCTCTAAGGTGCTGTTTTCACACTTTATAACGAAGAATGATTTGGCTGAATACATATATGTGGCTTCATATATCAGTGTTCTTTGTTATCCTGTGGTTTGTTGCTTTTCATGTTGTTAACTAAACCATTTCAACGGAGGCATGTAAATATCGTTTTAAACAATCGGCTAGTGTACAGCTAAATGTTGGATTTGTTTGGAGCCGTACAAGGTTGTAGAAGCATTTTTCATCTGACATCAGAAAGACTTGAATGCAGGTGATGGGACGTCTTGTCCGAGCGGTTCTGCTAGATCATTTGGATAAAACCTGTTCATTGTGGCTCTTAAGCGCTGGAGTTCCTTGTTCCTGGGTCACGGTGGCCTTTTGCACCTCGCTGGACTAATCTGGTTGAGCGGGGAAGCAGCTGTATGGCATGACGCTGTGCTGCCTGTTTGGAGAGCTTCAGCTCAGCAGTCGTGCAGCCAGTGAGCCTCCGTCCGGTCTCCTCAGCGAGTCCGGGCTCAGTGCGCTCCGCTCGAGAGATTTGTGATGAAAAAGAGGAACTGGTTTCATTACTCATGGGTGTGTGACACTTAGTGTTTACGTACACGTGGGCCCGATCTTGGCAAAGGGAAGTGCTATAATTAGAGTTGTGTTCTGCCAGTGTCTCTTCCCTGATCTTTCAAGATGCCCCTTCTCCTTTCAGATAAATGATGGGGTTTTGAGGTCAGTGTGGCGTGGAAGGAAAACCAGACTAAGTGAGCAATGCCACGCTTCTCGGCTCATGCTGGTGTATTCCAGCGTGGCCAGACTGAGCCACAGAGATTGGCTTGACCTGTCTGGGAAGCAGGGCTGAGTTTCCATGCCTTTCTGTCGCCCCAGCCAGTTTGGAGTCCTCTCAGACGTACAGGGCTTCTATGGGCTGGGAGTCTGATTTCCCTGCTACTCTTGCTTTGCACACATTTGACGCCAGTCTCCTGAGTAGGCGTGCAGCAGCTCCGTTCTCTCTGAAAGACTTGACTGCATTAAAGGTTTCTCGCGTGTGGGCACCTGAGGTGTGCATGTGTTTATATGGCAGGAGCTGCTGACCACACTACACCATGTGGTGAGAGACAAGAGGCAACATCCGGGCTCATTTTATTCACTCTTTAGTCTGCATTTGAATGGCAGGAATTGAGTTCAAGGCTCGTGCACATTGCATGGGTGCTCTGACTGCTGGTACATCTCTTAACCCGTCCTTTGTGTGCCCGCCTTAGGGAGCATTTGTTCATTCAGTGTTTACTGTGCCTCATCACTGACACAGTAAGGGGCAAGACTGTATTTACTAGCTGAGCCCCATGCTGTAGCATCATGCACCATCGTCTACAATACATAGATCTTGCCATGTTAACTTTCTGGCTTGAGCTGTGCGTGACTTTTCGGGAATATGCCGCGCTTTGATGCAGAACAGAAGACTCTCTTTGCATAGCAGTTTCCAGTTCATGGGCCTCCCCACGGTCTTGCGTAATCAGGTGCTGCATGTTTTCATCTCATTTGTGCAAGATCTTGCAGTTCAGAGAAGGTGGAGGCCGCTGGTGAGGTCTGGCACTCGGCAGGTACTGGCCAGCTGGCTAGTCTGGAGCCGCAGGTTGAGCTGAGCTGTGGGAGCTCTGCCTGCTAAGCTACAGGGGGCTTTGACAGCATCGGCAGCAGCCCCCCAGTCCTGCACTGCAATAGTGAGAACGAAGTGAGATTCTCTTATCAGTTTTGGAGGCAAAATCTGTACGATCCCAGTTATTGTCCCTGGAAACGGTCTTATCTGAAACATAGAAGTCCCTATTTCTGAGGTTACCTGCTGCTAAGGCTTTACACATAAATAATAAATGTATAAATGTTTAAAGTAATAAATGTTCTCAATAGCTCCACACCATATATTATACAAAAACTGGAAGGCTGTGGGCTGTAAAAAAAATTGAGGTAACATTTTAAGATGAGAAAGTCAGTTCAGACACCAGCTTACCTCGGAAGCACATTTCTGAAAGATAACAGCACTTCCCCTACAGTCAGGAAGTGTCAAGAGCTGGTCATGTGGCTTCTCTGTTTCTTGGCACAGCAGTGTTACTGAGCCAATAGGAGACTAGAAAACCAGCCAAATACAAAACACACAATTATTATTCGCAAATATTCACAATGAGTCCTACATACCCGAGTCCAGCCTATAGCCAAGACCTAGTCTTTAGGAGGCAAGATTCCAGGCCCATCTGAGAGAAAAATCAGTATAAGAGAGACGATTTTATCAAACAAAAAGCTCTGCACAGGACAAAAATACTAAGTTCATGGTGTACTAGAGGGAAGCTTTCTCCAGTGCTAAATTAGTGTATCCGTACAACATAAAGAGGTTTCTCTTAGCTGGTGGACACCATTTAAGTGAAAGCAACCCGCTTTTCTAAATTGAAAGATGGTCTCTTCAGATCTCAAATACCTGGTCAGTTTCTGCCCTTCAAGATGGATACTCTCTCACAGCGAGGCACCTCTGTGCTCAGGGAACAAGAGAAAAGCGAATGAGCACTGATTTGCTGAGCTGGAGGATCATACTGGGCCTTGAGTTCTGAGCTGTTGTAGGAATATACCTCTCTCTTGCGGCAGATAGCAGTGTCCAGTTTGTGAGCAGCTGTCCCAGCCCTGGCTAGAGCTGTAGGAGCCATTCTAGCGGTGTTTCAAACCCCCATGACTCATCGCTACATATTCTAGATCGCAGAGATTTCTAAAAGAAAGGTGTGAGGTATTTTATTTACTTTTATTTACTTCAGTGGGCCTGACTTCAATCACATAAATAGCGACGCTTCTGTGGAAAAAAGACACCAGTGGGGAGGTTTGTAACCTCACACGCACTCAGCTTGAGCAGAGTCAGGCTGTGGTTAAAGGTGCAACAGCGAGGCTGCGCAGTTTTATGCTTCTGCTTGAAATCCTTTGGATATTCAGGGCCTGACATTTTGTTCTGCCCACGTCTGGCCTGCTGCTGCGAGAGAGAAGCGGCTCTGGAAGCGGCGCTGCGCCCGGTCTGAGCTCGAGACGTGTGGCCGAGCCTGTTGTGTGAAGGATTGATTTGGAGAGTCGGTCACAGGAAGGAGCTCTTGCAGGTCGTGTCTCACCGTGCTGTTTTGAACTGTGGTTGAGTGTTTAGTGTAAAGTACTCAATAGTACAAGTCCCTAAAAGCACGAAGTACAGTGAAGCCCAGTGAAGTAGAGCTGTGGAGAGATACAGTACCTCAAATACTCCCAGCTTTGTTCCATAGAGCATTTTTGAACACAAGCAAGAGGCACCCATTCAGCTCACCTAATCTGCTTGGTAGGTAGTAGCTAATTGGTATAAGGATGGGTCTCATCCAGCCCTTTCTTGAGAACAGCCAGGGTATCACCTTCTACAGCCTGCCTGGCAGCTTGTTCCATACTCCCACCATGCTTTGTGCAAGTGAAGTGCCCCCCCAGTTTCTGCTCACTGGTGCGCAGGTGAAACAAACCTCATCAAGACCTGTAGCTGATCACAGGGTGATGATCTGGATGTACAGTATTGGTTGGATTGTCACAGTTCTCATTACACCCTCTGGGTGATGACGCTAATAAATACTCAATCTTCCATTATCACAGAGGGATCGTAATGGGAACTGGGATATTAAGCTTTTTCTGTGACTGAATGTCAAATAATGTTGCATATAAATATTTTTAATGTAAATGTTTTCCCCAAAATATTTATTCACTCTGTTTTCTTCCAAGTAGTCCTTCTGATTCATATTTAGTGAATTAGAAATCTGAATCTGAATACTCCAGTCACAATGCTTTAAGGAGATAAAGGATATATGATGGTTCATATTTAAAACTCCTAAACTACAAGGTTAATATGTAAGGGAGGAAAGAAATGATTTGGTGTCTATACTTTGATACTGATGTAATCGATAATATTTATTCAAATTCATATTCTGTCCATTAATAATTATGCCCTTCACCTGTAATTAATCATCTTTAAATCGGTCGAAATGGTGGTGGCGTGTGCTGTCTGGTCTGATGAAGATCCCTTGGGAATAGAAGTGTTGACTGGTGGTTTGTATTTGTGTTCCTTTGAATTGGGAGTATTTCTGGAGCAGCAGCTCGCAGGGATGGAAGTACCGCCTCCTGTTGCACAGCGCCCTGAGCCGTGTCTGGTTCTGCAGGCTGCAGGCTCCTTTCGGTCAGCCAGCAGCAGCTGATGGATATTTCAGATCTGGGTGGATGTATTGGTATGTTATTTGCAGGGTGTTGGATGGACTCAACCATAGAGCTGAAACATAATGGAAGCAAAGGACTGTGTACACTCTCCAGCTTCATCTTGCAGCTGATAAAACGTGAAATGGATGAAAAGGTTGTGGAATGGAAGCCGTGTCACACCCCTTAGTCTGTAGATGCCTTAGACATTCACTTGAAGTGTCGGTGTTTTTTTCAGGAAGCGGCGCGTATAGTCACAACCGCGCAACATCGTCCCTTCCTGCGCTCGGCACCGGTGGGGCGCTGCTGCACGTGCAGGAGCCTCCTTTTCACCGGGACCTGTGTGCCTGTTGGGCCGTATCGGCTTCTTCTCGCTGTGCGTGTGAGCGGGGCGAGGCCCGTCTTCGCAACGAGAAGAGTGCAGCTGCCCGTGCACTCGGGGTTTTGAAATAATTTTACTGTTAGAAAGAAATTCAAATCGAGAACAAAAAACAAACAGCCCTTCCCACAGCTTAGCAAGAGTGAGTGTGGTAACTGATTTGCAGCCTTCTGTATTGCCTGTGGTTTTATGTAGAAATTAAGGACTGTGGTAAAGACTAGAAAGCATGTTGCAAAGATTGCATCTTACACCTAAGCTGGTGACTCGCATACAGGATGCTGTCATTTTGAAAGGAGAATCTGTCTTTTATAATTCAGAAATGCAGGTAGCGAAATGATTCAGTTGGCAGCGCGTGTACAGTTTTGATTTCTTACACCTTTTCTCTTTTTCCTCCTTCAGGTGAAGCTTTGCCGATGGCTGCTAAAACGAGAGGGACAAATTCCTCGAGCTCTGACCAGCAACTAAGCTAAATTTAACCTTACTAGAAGAAAAGAAACTAAGAAATGTCCTGCATGATGTCTGCCTTTTCCTGCTGCTACGTCTGCTGCTGCTAGATCTTCAAGGAATACAGTACACGTCTGAGGACCGTGGGAGAGCAAGGACCAGCGCAAAAGCCTGCTTTCATCCCCTGGACAGGATGGCTAGATGAAGTAGACCTCAAATCCTTGTTTCTTCTTGTGTTTCTGTGGGGTGTCGTTCCTGGTTCAAGCTAATGTAAGCCCCTTTGTGGACGAGCTTTCCCAAGGAGCAAGAAGGAGGAGTCGCAGAGCCCTGGTTGACCCACCCCTGCCCCGGCCCGTCCGGTCATGAAGTCGTGCCAGAAGCCCAAGGAGGGTCTGGCCATGCAGAGCGCCACCGGGGTGTCCCCGGAGGACAGCCGCCGCTTACAAGCCCCCCCCTCCTACTACCACGCCCCCGGCCAGGAGCTGGACCTGTCCACCAAGCTGTTCAAGCGGGAGGGCGGCGGCAAGGCCTACTCCGTCCTGGTGGACACCGAGCTGAGCAAGCGGCATCTGGCGGAGCGCGGCGGGCAGCAGGCCCAGGCCCCGCAGGGGCAGCAGCAGCCGTACTACCGGGAAGGGGGGAAGGGGGCGCCGGAGGGTGGGGGGCAGGCCTCAGCCGGAGAGGGGGAGGGCTCCGAGGAGACCGAGGAGGAGGAGGAGGAAGAGGAGGAAGAAGAGGAGGTGGAGGAGTCCTTCAAACGGGAGCAGATCATCGTGGAGGTCAACCTCAACAACCAGACGCTCAACGTCTCCAAGGGCGACAAGGGGGTGGCCTCGCAGTCCAAGAACGTGGCTCCTGTCATCAAGTCCAGCAGCGAGGAGGACGAGGAGGAGGAGGAAGAGGAGGAGGCCAGCGAGAGCCCCGAGGAAGATCAGGAGGAAGAGGAGAATGAACGGCAGAAGGAAAAGGCCAAGAAGCCCCGGCGGGCTCCTGCTGCCTCCCAGCCTCCACGCAAGACCAGGAAGGCCGCCATGGCAGCGGCCAGTGCTGTCGCCTCCTGCGTAACCACCAGGGGGCGGCGCAAGAGCGTTGAGCCGCCCAAGAGGAAACGGCGAGCACCCCGAGAAGCCAAGGGGTCCTCCCCGGGGGGCGCCGCCACCCCTGCCTCTGCGGCCACGTCCTCCCCCTCGGCCCCCACCGGCCCCGCGGGCTCTCACAGGGGCAAGAATGCGGGGGAGGAGAGGGAGACTCTGACCTGCGAGAAGTGCCCCCGAGTCTTCAACACCCGCTGGTACCTGGAGAAGCACATGAACGTCACCCACCGGCGCATGCAGATCTGCGACAAGTGTGGCAAGAAGTTCGTGCTGGAGAGCGAGCTGGCGCTGCACCAGCAGACCGACTGCGAGAAGAACATCCAGGTACGCTCCGGCGCCAGCAGGGGGCGCTCTGACCCCCTTCCTGCAGATGCAGGCAGTGTTGGGTGTCTTGCAAGGTGCCCCTGTGGGAAGCTGTTTGCAATAGTGGCTACACTGGCTACTGTCCCTAGAGTCACTGTCTGCAGGGTTAGACACATTTAGAGAAGCAGTGCGTGACTGGAGGAGCAGGAGGCAGACTTGGGCAGAACAGGGCTGGGCTGTCTGATGGGTCAGGTGTGCCACAGCCTGTCCAGTTTTCAGGGGGGGTTCCTGATATCTTGTGAGGAACACTGACCCCTCGTGGGCCCTGTGGCCCTGAAGCCCGGCTCAGGCTGTGCTGGAGTGACAGGCCTCACTCTGCCGGCAGCCTGGTTGTCTGGGCTGTCGAGAAGGAGGGCCGCTGTGGCGGTGCTGTCTAGCTGTTGCATCGCTCCTGTGTGCTCACAAAGGCTCCAGGTCAGGGGGGTTGCTGTGAGAGCTCTTCTCTGTGGCTGATGTGCAGACAGGGGTCTTCCTCCTCACCCTGAGGGGTCTTGCCAAGTATTTGTTTTGAAAATCTTGCGTTGCAGGTCAGGGCCACAGAGGCAGAGGTGTAGACTTTCATGCTGCTGGACTAGAGAGAGTTACCTGCCGATTCCAGCAAGACTTAAGAATATTGATGGGGAGGCCTTGCTGGCGGCGGAGTGGAGATCTTTCTGTTTTCTATCAGCTGGTTCTAAAAAGAGCCTGAAGGTCTCGCTCTTCAGACAGACGTGTTTGTGCTTTCCCTGGGTAAGACCACAGCAGAGGAGGGCTGTGGGTGTGTCTGCGGCCGGGAGCCTTGCTGTGAGCACAGGGCAGTGTGGTGCGAGACCGGGGTCAGGGGTGGTGACGTTCGTGACCAATCCAGATGAAAGCCAGCCGCAGGTCTGGAGTGCCCTGAGCCCGGCAGTGCATGTGGGCAGCCGTGCCGCGTCGGCGCTGTGTGGTGGTACGAGGCTGTGGGCAGCAGGAGCAGCGCTGGGCTGGGGAACAAGGTGTGGGAGGGATGTGGAGGAGTGTTTCTGTTACTGGTGAGGGGGCGGGTGTTGTGTGGGCCTGTGTGGGAGCAGGGCTGATAGTGGTTTTTTTCCGTGCCGTAAGGTTATGGCTTTTTAAATTCCGGTGACTTAAGGAACTGAATTTGCAGCATCGAGCCCAGCCCTCCTCCTCTGCTGTGTCTTCAGCTGCCAGGCAGCCTTGAGGTGGATGCAGCCGCAGTCCTGGAGGCTTCCTGGTGTCCACATGTCGGAATTGCAGGCCTGCAGGCTCCAGTCTGGTTTTCTGTTTTGAGCTTCGTGGTCAGTTTTCAGGCCTGCTGTCCAGGCATATGTGAGCTGAAATACAGGGCAGAAAGATCTGACCTGTTTGAACTGCCATGAAAGTTCCGCCCCATTTTTCACTGAAATGGCCACGTATAACTGGGGCCCTGGGCTCTGTCACTGGATGTGAGCGCTGTGTGTGGTGGGGTGTCCTCCAGTCAGTATGCTCTCTGTGGCTGTGGTCCTGTGTTACGAGCAGTGTTACCCTCGTGTATCCTGGCATTGTCAGCAAGGCTGGGCCTGCTCACAGCTGGGATGGGAGACCTCTCGGGAAAGTCAGTCTGCTGCTGCACATGGTGTTGGTGACACTCTGCCCTCTGGAGGAGATTTTGCAGAGCGAAGCCCCAGTATGGTGCCCAGGAGCCTTGTGCTGTTAGAGCTACGCGTCTTTTGGACAAGACTTCTAACGGAGTTCCTTGGTGGTTATAGATCCCTTGGTTCTCCGTTTCTCTCCACCTGATGTGCTGCGCAGTAGGGCTGGAATACAGAGCCGCCCAGGTGGGGCTGCGCTGCAGGAGTGACAGTGAGTTCCCTCCTGTACGAGGAGCACTTTGGGATGAAAAGCGCTATATAGATGCAGAGAATTGCTGTTAGGTGTGTGGATCAAATCTCATTGCTCTTGAGTTGACGTAGTCATTTTCAAGATTGTTAAAAGAGGCCAATTAAGAACATAAGGAAGTTACAAACGTCCATCTAGTCTTTTCATTAGTCGATAATTGATCCAGTATCTCATCCAGCCCTTTATTGAAAGAAACCAGAATTTTGCCTTCAACCACACGTCTAGGCAGCTTGTTCCAGTCTTTGTGAGAAGAAGTGCCTCCTTTCCTCAGTTTTAAATGCACTTCTGAGTGGTGTCCACTTGGGAACATCTGGTTCCCATGTTCTGCAGAAACATGAATGTTGACTAACGAGGATTTTGCATTTCTTGGCTCAGGTCTCCTCCTCATCTTCTCCTCCAGCCTGACAGTGTCCCTGAGCCCTGGGATGTATCTGCTTGCTCTAGTTTGAATGATGCTTTACTAGGTGATATAAAATTCTAACATCCCTTGATTTAAAACTGTTCTTTCAACTATATTTTCTAGCATTTTGCCTTTTAAATTACGTTCCTACATTGTCTAGCAGATGTAAATTTTGAACATAAGTCTTTCACAGTTCAGGTGGGGAGCTGCGTCAGCATGCGTAGGCTGCAAAGGAACAAGTAATAGGTTTATTCCATGCTGAAAAGAGAAGAAAGAGCACACAACGTTTCGGCCGTGGAGCCTTCTTCAGCCTTCTTTAGGAGTCTTCTTCATCCGAAGAAGACACTTGAAGAAGGCTCCATGGCCGAAACGTTGTTTTCTTCTCTTTTCAGCATGGAATAAACCTATTACTTGTTCCTTATAAGTCTTTCATAACTAGCGTCATCTATGCTAGTATTTCCTGTTTTGTATTTTTTTATTTTTCAACATTATATGCCTATAGTGGCCATATAAGTAGGATTAGAAGGAAAACGGGACAGTTCTATAGATTCAGGAGAGAACTGTCTCATTAATATGTTAATATTGGCTGGAGAATTACTTCTCAAAGTTCATTCCAGTCCTCCGGATTTTGCAAATGCATAAATGTTAAAGATAACTGTGTACCTGACACGATTCTGCGCCTTCTCTGATCCTGTATGCTGTATCCTCTTGTGTTCCTAGGAGAGCTGGAGTGGAGAGCTAAATTCCTATTAGAAAGGGAAACTCTACCCTCTGGTGGTGAGGCTGTGCTACTACAACTGTATCTTCCCTTTTGATGCTACTGATTATTCTAATAATAACTAATATTTACATAATGTAGTGCTTTTCTGGACACTCCACTCAAAGCACTTTACAGGTTATGGGGACTCCCCTCAACCACCACCAGTGTGCAGCCCCACCTGGGTGATGCGATGGCAGACATAGTGCGCCAGAACACTCAACACACATCAGCTCTCAGTGGGGAGGAGAGCAGAGTGATGAAGCCAGTTCAGAGATAAGGATTATTAGGAAGCCATGATTGGTAAATGGCAACAGGAAATTTGACCAGGATGCCAGGTTAACACCACTACTCTTTTCGAGAAATGCCCTGGGAGTTTTAAGAACTGTGGAGAGTCAGGACCTCAGTTTTAGATCACATCCTAAGGATGGTGCCTTTTTACAGTACAGTGTCCTCTTCGCTATACTGGGGCATTAAGTCCACATGGACCGCAGGTTGAGCGCCCCCTACTGGCCCCACTAACGCATCTTCCAGCAGCAACCTGAGCTTTCCCAGCAGTCTCCCCTCCAGGTGCTGGCCAGGCTCACACTGCTGAGCACCAGGGCCCCAGTTAGTGCTGACAAACCCATGATTGCTCAGCTGGAAAACAAGATGAGTCCTGTCCCTGCAAGCACTTGGGCATGTTAACGGCCAGTTGCAGTTTGAACCCACAGCAGTCATGCACTGCATGTTGTGTGTCAAGTCTGGGCCAGAGGCAGACCGCTGGTCCTCTCGGAGCCAAAGGGTAAGTTTGATTCCTTTACCCAAATAATATACTGGAGACAGAGAGAGAGCCTTGGAATAAAAAACATTCCTGGCTTGAAGAAACAGTTTGGACTTGTTGGAAGGCTGCTGGGATTCCGGCTCGACAGCACAGCTGGCCTGCGTGTTCCAGACACCCACACCTCCCTGTGTAAAGACGTGGCTCTTGTCAGTGTTAAATTCACTTCCGCTTAATTTCAATGTCCAGTCCGCGAGTGGCTTGGTCAGTAATTTTCGAGATTTTGGTACTAATGTCAAGTCCCCTCTTAAGCTCTCCTTGTCTATAAAAGATGTTTGGTGCCTTTTACCTGTGTATCTAACTCTTCCCTAAACAAGGAATTATTCAGGTAGTTTTACTTTTAACTTCGCTGGCTATGTTTGGTGACCAGCATCTTGCACAATCTTTGAAATGCTCTGACTAGTGTTTTGCATTGCATGATCTTAAAACTACAGTCCTTTACCTGGTTGAAATTCCAGTGCTGTTTCTGGAATTACTTTGCATTGTTCTGGAACTTATAGCAGAACGTGTGTAGGGGAAGACTGTGCACAAAGATATTCTGGATAGAACTGTACAGAATATTAACCTTAATATTTAACATATATAATAATTTATATTTATATAATAAAAATACACACCTCCACTTACCTCTAAGTACACTTGAAAGATTCATTTTAAAACGATATAAATATATAGTAATAAACTAGTAGTTCAGGTGGGTAGCTGAGTCAGCATGCGTAGGCTGCAAAGGAACAAGTAATAGGTTTATTCCATGCTGAAAAAAAGAAGAAAGAGAACACAACGTTTCGGCCGTGGAGCCTTCTTCAGGTGTCAATTCCAATGCAAAGTATTTGACACCTGAAGAAGGCTCCACGGCCGAAACGTTGTGTTCTCTTTCTTCTTTTTTTCACATGGAATAAACCTATTACTTGTTCCTATTAATAAACTATTGCACATTCAGAATTTTTAACTGTGACTTTCACAGTTATTGTTTCTCTTTAGGTAAATAATTTTGTACATTTTTTGCCGATTACTTTTGGAGCAGATTAAAGCTGGAATGGCTGATATCTCCTTTCCCTCAGCAGGGGGCGCCAGAGTTTTAAGACTGTTTTTTCCGGCGGACCCTTGTGCTTGAATTGTGTGACGGATAAAACCTGTATTACAATATTGTTCTTCTGTTCTTGTCTATTTTCAATAAATCGTACAGTCAGGTCTCACTGGAATGCTTTCTCATTCAAATTCGTTTTCTTACTCTTCGTAAGTGCAAATCCACACTTTCTGACCAACCGGTGAGATTGAAATTCATCAGCCTGCATTTCCTGTTACTGTTGCACAGTTCTCTGGTCTGCAGTAAAATATCATTCTAACATTATAAAATATTAATTTTACTTTTTCATTTTTGCAGCTGAGAACCACACTCATGGTTTGGATCACAATGTTTTTGACAACTGTATAAAAGTGTGAAATAAATTCTATGAATAATTCGAATGTGGAGAACTTGGCAGTAATTCATAGTCATTGTGCCGGTCGCTGTGTGCCGCCCGGATCGGGGCGCCCGCAGGTCGCTGTGTAATGCTCTATTCCCTCTCGCCTGCAGTGTGTTTCCTGTAACAAGTCCTTCAAGAAGCTGTGGTCTTTGCACGAGCACATCAAGATTGTCCACGGCTATGCGGAGAAGAAGTTCGCCTGTGAGATTTGTGAGAAGAAGTTCTACACCATGGCTCACGTCCGGAAGCACATGGTCGGTGAGTTGAGGAGCGAGCAGGGTGAACCCAGGAGCCCGCGGAGCTCACAGACCTTCCTGGGTCGTCCGTACACACGCCCCCTCAGCACGGGCGGAGCCACAGCTGCAGTCCTGCTTCCCAATTGCAATTCCAGACGCATTCCTGTGACAGCTGCCAGAGGTTTCAGCTGCTGGACTCGGGGCCGAATTCCTCAGTGTTTGCTCTGGAGAAAGAAAACGGCAAAACAGCTGAAACTTTAATCTTGATTTAATTTGACATTTAACATGGCAGTAGTTTGTTGTCTGTGTATTTCGCTCATCCGCACTGAAAAGGTGGGCTGGCCTCTTACAGGCAGTGCTCAGAAAGGGAATTTAGAGTTCCCAGCAGGAATTTTAGTCTGACTGGAGGGGGGTGTGGTAAGTTTGGGGTTCCCTCAGGCTCAACCAGCTGTGTGTGCAATATTGAACGAACTGCACCCCTTAGAATAAAGCAGGACACTGGGCTCTGGTTTCCGAGCAATTAACATTTCCATAGCTGGAAATGAGCTCCAGTGTCTTCACAGCATTCAGACCCTTCATTAGAATCTTCCGTTAATGTGTGTGAAAATGTTCCAGATTCTTCCCACGTCTCTTCGCTGACTCCTCACAGTGCTTAGACTTGGGGCTCCAGCCCTGTCTGGGGTCCCCCTGAAGCATTCACTGTAGTGAAGATGTCTTGGTACAAAAGTAGGATGTTTCAAGAACCACAAGCAGGCAATCAGACCGCATCCTTTTCTAGCACCAGATATCGACACAATCCCACTGTTAAAATGAATGATGATCGTTGCTGGGCTCTCGGCTGTGGTGCTGGTCACACCGCTGTCTGACGCTGCTCTCCTCTGCCCAGCTCACACCAAGGACATGCCCTTCACCTGCGAGACCTGCGGCAAGTCCTTCAAGCGCAGCATGTCCCTGAAGGTGCACTCGCTGCAGCACTCCGGAGAGAAGCCCTTCCGCTGTGAGGTACGTCCCGATCGCAGGGCTCCGACCCCGCGCCTGCTGGCCGTCAGGGTGAGGGCGGACAGGCCCGGAGAGTCTCGAGCTGGCGATTGAGCCTTCAGGTCTGAAGGAGAGTGGAGACATAGTCAGATAGTTGATAAATTCAAGCTGCGTCATTCTTCAAGGTGAGACAGCTTCAAGGGCAAGACGCTGGCTTCAAAGAGAGCATGAATTGTGACCCTAAGGAAGTGCCGTTATTTATAAGTCATTTGTGTTTTAGCACTAAAATAAAAAACAGTGTCTCTGATATTGTATTTGTGGTGCCTGGGCTTGCTCCTGCTGGTGTCCACAGCTGGACAGACAGCTCTTGTGATTTCCTGCCCAGTCTCTGCTCTGGCTCAGCAGGCTGGACTTCAGAGTCCCGGAGAGGTGCTTAGCAAAAACTGCATAAATGGGCCAATTTTATTTCTTGAGGAAACAACAAAGTAACACTTTTCCTGCCTTTCTCAAGCATCCTAAAGCACAGCACATGGGTCAGAAAGTTTCTAGGTGTTGTTCAAACCCTAACCCCAATCCTAGCTGGGGGACTGCAGTGAGAAGGGAACCTCAGGATATTTCCTGACGAGGGAACTGGCCCCATCCTCGCAGGCACACGCTCTCATATATCAAAGCAGGGAGAAGAGAGCCGTGCAAAATAAAATATTCACGTTTTAGTTAAATTGAACTTTTTCACAGTTTAAAACTCATAATACTTTATGTAAAAATCTTATTTCATTAGGCTACTTTAGCTTCACGTGTATTCTAGGTACAGAGTGTTGACATCAAGCAATTATTTTTTTAACTGACTACCCCATTTCGATTGATGGCACCTACGGTGTTTTTTTATAGAGAAAGACCATGTATTTTACCGTGTGAAGCTTTGAATGAACGGAGTGGTATTGCCAAGTTTACCTCATTTACTTTACTTGGCCCATTTTGAGGTGAGCCGGCTCCACATGAATGAGTACCTTGGTCACCCCTGCTGTGCAGGACAGGGGAGATGGCATGCAGTTTGAGCGGGAGCCAAAACTATCCGAGGAAGCGCTTGGGGCTCAGTAGGGTTTCTGGGACGTGGACACTGCAGCGTGGACGCTTTTCACAGGCTGAGATGTGCTGGACGGTACCCAGCATGCATGTGCCAGAGCGACACTGATAAACCAGCCTTGAACATCCAGGTCACAACAAAGCATGGCACCTGGCGTGGCACACATGCTCGTAGGGGCCAGGGTTATGGATGTTATGGAGCCTAAAGTTATGGTAATTCACGGACAAGCGATGACAGAAAATATCATCCTCTGTCAGCAGCTTCAGTTGTGTGGTTTTGCGCGATACGAAGGAGCTGCTGTTGACAGAAGTGCACCTGTGGGGTTAAAAACAGGAGACCTGTTGGCACGTTTGAGAAGGGCCTTGTGCACAAGGGCAGGTACAGTTTGAAGAAATCAGGGATGATTAGGGAAATGAGAAAAGAAGAACGGAAGTCATAAAAGCGTTTTTTGCAGTGCGCCAGATTTACAGTAGCAAAGGAGTCTATGTGTGTGTGGTGCCTGCTGTCGGGGCAGAGGGGTCTGTGGTCATCAACTGATCGTGCGTCTTTCAAGTTTTGGGCCTTCAGATGATTATAGGTAGAGGCCTTTAGTTTGACCAAGTAAGCACTTATTTTTCTAATAGCTCCCAGTCATGGTTGGGTTTGGATCATTTATCTTATAATGTCTTATACTTGTAAGAGTCCCTGGAAACAGACTTATATGGAAAGGAACACCAGAGTGTAACCACTAAACAATTTGAGCCTGTAGCAACTCCTAGTTTAGTAAGGGTGAGGTCTTAATTGTTCTGCTGGAAAATTAAACCTGGTGTTTAAGAGCTTTGAAAAAGGAGCCTTTCTACATTAGGAAAAATACTCTTAATAACAGAGTGGCTGAGCCCTTGGACTCATGAAATCTCTTGAAGCTCAAATTAAAAACCAGCTAATTCCTAACAGACATCCCTGTTCTGTTCTTATTGCTTAGAAAAGTGTTTTTATATGAGGACTTTCAGCTGCCTCGATTTTGTAGATGCTCTTTGTGTTAGCATTTTAACCTTTTTAGTTTTTGCATTGTCTTCAGAAGAAATGTAAAAAACTTTTAGATTTCATGAAGTTCCTGTTGTCCTGCCCTTTGACTTACACAGTGCTTTAGAAGAATGCACTCACTGTGTGACAGCTGAACTGATCGATGTACAGGCCAGTGTGTTCATAAAAATCACTTGTTCCTCTTTTTTATTTCACTCAAAATGTACATATGTCATGTAAAAATACTTTGATACTGTTATTGCGGGGCGTGTCCCATCAGAAACGTCAGGGCGCCCTGCGCACCCTCCTGCAGTGCTTCTGATTTGTGTTCTCCATGTGCTGCTCTGCGGGTCTGGCCTGCGCCTCCATGTGCTGTGCGGCCTTGTAGTTTCGAGATGCCCCCCCCTCTGACAGCCCTCCTGTGCGCCGCTCTCTCCTCTCGCTGCAGAACTGCGACGAGCGCTTCCAGTACAAGTACCAGCTGCGCTCCCACATGAGCATCCACATCGGACACAAGCAGTTCATGTGCCAGTGGTGCGGCAAGGACTTCAACATGAAGCAGTACTTCGACGAGCACATGAAGACGCACACGGGTAAGAAGCACCGCGCGTCACCGCGGGCGGGCAGGACTGACCCTGAGCAACTCCCAACTTCCGAAGGTGGCCGGGAGAAAGATTGGCCAAGTGACACGCACTTCTGTTCAGTGTCAGACTAGTGTTCCCCTCCCTCGATTCCACACAGAGTGAACTCGGGTGTCTCACAATGCTCCCCGCCACTCGAGGTCGTGCTAAACGTGTTAAACCTGTGCGTGCCCAAAAAGTATCTAAAAAAAGATTTCCGGGAAACATTGATTCACTCGGCTTCAATTTATACCCTGAACCAGACCTCTGCTTTCTATATTTATGAAGTTGTTATAAAATGTTTAAGGGGATTTCATTCCAGGCTGAAATTGTAGCATTTAAAGGCTAAAGCTACTTTTATTTCATCAGCAGGGATGTAAACACTTATTTTTTAAATCACAAAATGTAGCTGTGGACAAGCTGTTTAAATTCAGACAATGCTGTAAGGTGTGCTTGGACCCTGCGTTTATCTTGTGCTGGGCTTACAGAGCACCAAATTGCTTTGTATTTTTTATACTGAGTTTGGAACAGAGCCTGAGTCTTGAATCATTTCTTGCTTTGACCTGCTTGGCTGGAAATACTCGATTTGTCTCACTGAGCCAAAAGCTTTTTGTGAATCGTGAACACATCATTCAGGGGACTCGTTCAACTCTTCGATTCACTGAAACGATTCATTTAAAAAGAACAGATCATTTCTGAACTGCACTTCTCTATTAGCTAGTACGATCAGTGTTTACCTGAAGCGCGTACTTCTGAAATCAGGTTTTGTGTGTGCGACCTTCAGTATTGCTGCACACTCTCAGCACTACCTTGGGCCCGTTGCTTGCTGGGTTAGGTTCCTGCTCCCCCATGGCCCTGAATAGGTGGAACTGGCTAGAAAATGGCTGGATAACTAAGATCACAAGGAAGGTCACACATGGGCCCACCTATCCCATTTGGTAGTTAGTAGCTAATTAGTACCTAAAGCTCAAATTAGTACCTGCTGTTGAGCTCTAGGTAAGAAGATGAGGCGCTGTGATCCTGGAGGTGTGGTAGCTCCAGTGGAAACTGGTTTGCTCGTCCCCTCTGAGATGGGACTACAGTAATCATGTTGGGAAGGGGGTTGCAATTTATAATATTTGTAGTTTAGAAGTATTGGTTTTCGTGTCAGGAAAGTGTTAAGGACAGCCTCGCCCTTGGAGGAGCACCCTCAGCTGCTCACATCACCCCGCCATCTGCCCGGCGATAATGACAGGGTGCAGAACTGGGCCTCTGCTTTGCTCCAGTTCCTAATGCAGGCCGAGCGCAGCCTGGCACTGGCAACATTTCCCAGATTGCCTTTTCCAGAGTTAATTGAAAGGGCCGTTTTCATGCGCTGGTGTTTTCCTTCTTGGGTTGCAGTAAGATGCATTTATATTTTGCTTTGTGGGATTTTACTTGCGGCTGAAGGCACACCCAGTTTGATCAGCACTATGTAATAAAGCCTGGAATACATCTCTCCCTCCCAGCCCAGAATAAACACAAACTCTATTTCTGGTGCCTCCGTCTGTGGGGCTACGTCCTAAAAGCAGCTCTTAGTGGCTGTGGGCAGTTCTGTTCCCATTCATTACAGCTGTTCAGACACCTCAGCCAGAAATAGAAACCGTGTCCTGGAGGAAGAACTGCTGAGCAATTCAGAGTGCAGGAAGAGAAAATACAAATACACATCTCCCCTGTTCAGGCTGGGACCGCTCAGGGAGCACAGATCAGTTGCAGTGCGTGGACTTGTTTTCGACTTACTTAAGAGCACTCGTCCTGATAGCTGGTGATTTCTGAGCTGTGCTCCGGAGTGGGGTTAGGAGCTTCCAGATTCATCAGTACTTGCGACTGCTTGGACAAGGTTACCTTGGGAACCGAGTGAAAATTTTGTGCCATGAGACCTGCAGATGTTGATATCGCCTGCCTGCCATTTTTATATCAGTCTTGTGTATGCCCTTTGGAAAGTTCAATTAAACCCTGGTTTTTCCCATTATGAAGGTTTTTTGAAAATCAGTGTTTAATGCTGTAAGACCTGAATGACAAAACATATCTAAAGAGATTGTTTGAGCTTTCAGTCATACAGTAGCTCTTCTTTGAGTCTTGGAGGCTCATTGTTATAGTTGTCCCGTGGAAACACTGTGATTGCAGATTGTTACCAGTGCCAGCCAGGCTGTGTGACTGGGCTGTGGGGCAATCAGGTGCAGCATCAGATAGCAGGCTGCTTCTAGTTCAGCACACTCAGTAGTGTAACTCTCTGGTTCAGGCCCTTGCTGTGGATGAACCCAGCATCCTTCTTGGATTTGTATGCGATCAGACCCTGTGTTTTCTCGCCCGGCCCAGGAGAGAAGCCCTTCATCTGCGAGATCTGCGGGAAGAGCTTCACCAGCCGGCCCAACATGAAGAGGCACCGCCGCACGCACACCGGGGAGAAGCCGTACCCCTGCGAGGTGTGCGGCCAGCGCTTCCGCTTCTCCAACATGCTCAAGGCTCACAAGGAGAAGTGCTTCCGGGTCACCAGTCCCGTCAACGTGCCCCCCGCCCTGCCCCTCCCCCTCACCTCCTCCTCGTCCGGCGCCGCCGCCCAGGCCCCGCCCCCGGTCCCCCCGCCCGCGTCCTCCCCGTCGCCCACCAGCCCCCCCGCCGGCGCCCCCCTGGGGCTCAGCCCCGTCAGCGCGCCGCCCCCTCGGCCCCTGGGCCACCCCTTCTCCCACCTGCACCTGCACCCCCACCACCCCCACCATCCCCACCATCCCCACCACCACCTCCCGGTGCCCCCCGTCTCCCACCTGCCGCCGCCCCCCGCGCTCTTCAAGAGCGAGCCGCAGCTCAACCACAGGGGCCACGGCGAGGACAGCTACCTGCGGCACCTGGCCGACAAGAACTCGGGCGCCCCGCACCACCACTGAGCTCCCGCCAGGCTCCGCCAGACAGACCCGGGATCCTAGAGCATACAGAACTGGGCGTCTCTTTAAAAAGAGAAAGTGGGTGTGTTGGTGTGTGAAAGCCTTTGTATCCAGAAAAGAAACCGTGGGCCTGTTTCTCGCTCCTGGGATGCGACGGCTCGGGTCTCCGGCCGAGCTGGAAAGGTCTTCCCGACAGCGAGCGGCGCGAGTCCTGCCTGGCCCTCCTCCTCGTGCTGCTGAGGTTTTCATTTTGGTTGAACCGGTGGGTCTGGTCTCTCGAGCCCGTGAGCGTTGGACTGGCGGCCCGTAGTGAAGCACTTAAAAGCGGCCCCTGGCGCTGGGAAGAGGCAGGGGTCTGAGACACTCGCTGGCCGTTTTTCCACACAGCGGGTTCTGTATACAAGCGTACTGCACACACGCACCAACACACACACCCGCGTTACCATATTCTACAGTGAATTTTTTTAATCAGATTCTATTGTTTCCCACAACCTCATCCTTGTCTGAATTTTTTATATACAAATAGCTATGTCTGTGAATTAATTTCAAAACCCTTCCGTAACAGTAACCACGCGTGAGTCCCCACACATTTCTGTCTGTGTGCGTGTGCGAGAATGCACGTGTGTGTGCCTGCATATATGGCCGTATATACGTTGTTTTGGGGAATTTGGGAACGTGACCCAGGTCAATTAAGTAGGAGGCTGGATGTGAAGGAAGTTAGTTTATTTGTGTTGTAGCACAGCATTTAAGATCATCATGATTGTATTTGACAAAATCTCACCACCATAGCATAGAACACTAATGCAAAACCTAACACTGATTTTTCAAAAGATCTTTCTTAGTATAACAAAAGTTCTCAGTATTCTGTGCAACACAAACTGTTACAGGAGAGATACAGTAGCTGTGATTGTTTTATCAGGCTGTGTTTGCGCTCTCAGTGGGTTCCCGAAGTCCTCCCAGAGAAAAAACAGTTTCGCTTAGAAACACATTTTCATGTACACTGACAGCAAACTGTCCACTCCTTCGCGGACAAATTATAGATGGACAGTAACCCAGACAGATCACACACAGGGCATATCTATGTTCAGTGAAATCATTTAAAGAAAATGTAGAATTCTTAAACCTATACATTTAGCAAAAGAAACAGGTAAATGTCTTTACTCTGCTGCTGTATATATTTGGTACACTTAGTTTTCCCAGTTACTGACATTCATTGAGTTGGCCTTTTGTTTTTTACAAAGTGTACTCTGACTGGAAAAAGAAATGTTTCGCACAGAAAACCTTCTTTTTAAAAAAAGGTTCTGTTATTAATGTTCTGTTTCTACTCTGTACGTGATACCCGAATTGTTCGACAAGAGTCGTTCTCTTGTGCATGTGAGTGGACAGAGGGCTCCCTATCACAGTGAGTCAGCTGCTGCCTGCTAACCGGTGGGTGAATTGTGCATTAAAAGTTAAAAAGTTTTCACGGGTTGTTCCCTTGTGCCTTGAAACCCCGAGGGAAAGCTGTTGTCTGACGCTGCTGAAAAACTGTTGGGAAACCCTGGCATGGGGCTTCAGTGAGATCGAAACTTGATCAGAACCGAGCTGCTTTTTAGGTTGGTATCCTTGACACCTAGCTCTTCATCTGACCTGATCTGCTCACATACTAGAATGGAATTAAACACGGCGATGCATCTAGAACTCAATACTGGAATGAAATACATCCCCGCCATGTTACTGAATGACCCTTCAGGTGCGTGTTCCACAAGTCTCCATTTGTGTGAATGTGCACTAACTCTTGGAGAGAAGGAGTCTCTCTAACTGTTTGCTTCTGAGCCACTAGTATGTCTTCATAACCACAGACAAGCCACTGACTGCTTAAAGAGAGAGCTCTGAACCTTCAGAAGTCATTGCAGACAGTCGGTCCAGAAGCTTTCCTCTGTATTTCAGAAGGCTTTTCAATATAAGAATTACTCTACTTTTACATATTTTCAGTCACAGAAACTGCTCCTAACTATATCAACTTCTTAATTATATCAAATTAGTAATGCATTTTTACACGGCATTTCTACAACAGAAACTGATTTGTGACATTAAATAGAAATGCATATGACTGACATTCCATAGCTTAGTCCCCTTTCGCACCAATAAAAAGAAACCTTTTACTATGTCCTTTTGTTTTTGAATCTTGTGATACATAAAAGTTGCTTGCTCATGCATCACATTTCAGATTACGTTTTATGAGCAGAACAAAACAAAGGATGATCAATATAAATGTTCTCAGTCACTATACTGTGGTGAAACAGTATTGCCGATTCCCTGGTCAGTGTGCGATTGGATCGAGTGGTTCTTGTGCCATTCTGATTGGTTCACTGGGGCAGATATGCACGCACATTTTCAGGCTCACGCTGGCAGGTTTGTTACGGAAGGTGATTACTAGCATTAAACACACCGGTGCAGAAGACTTCTGATGAGTTTCTGCCCTTTCCTCACAACTGCCTCTGGTCCAGAACAATAAACAGCATTAAACACCTAAAAATTTGACTCTTTGACAAGAACACACCCATATCAACTCGTGCCAGCAATATGTCAGTTTTTTTTTTCTCGGAGACCAATTTTTGTGATATTCTTTCCAGATGAGGTATGCTTTTTTAATTTCCTGGCACAGCCTGTTTCTGGAGGACCCTTGACTTGTTAGGACCTGTTTACCAGTATAAAAAGCTCCTCAGAATGTGTGACTGGACTTGAGCATTACGTTTATCACTGTGTATCATAACAAAGCTTTTTGTAAAAAAAAACAAATTATAAAAATGTGCAAAAAAAGAATTTGGAGACCAGCTAAGACGACAGTCCCCAGTTCTAGCTGCGCTTTGTTGAACGGAACAACATGAGGAAAACAATGTATTTGATGTATCTAGTTATCTACCGCACTCTCTTTTCCTACAAAACTCTTTTAGAGATTTTTTTTGCATAGACATATTTACTAGCATTATTTTTAAAGTGAAATTTATTTTATGGCGCGGTGTAATTTTTTTTTCCTGTGTAGCTGGTCCTATGTAGTATGACAGATTTAAGAAAATCAAATTATAATCTTTTTTTTTTTCTATAAAATGTGATTTCAGAGGTTGACATGTCACCCTGCCTGTCCCTGTGCCCGCTGGCTCCCGCTCTCACAGCTGACGGCCGGGGGGTTCTTGGCCAGGTCTCGGTGCTTCTGGGCTGTTTCACCTTTGTTCTTGATTGCTGGAGCAAATTATACGCTTAATTAGCCGTAGATCCCTCCTTTCCCAGGTCTTCATCAGGTGATGGGTTGTCCACACCTGTAGGCCCAGGAGAGTTGGCCCTGCGGAACCAGACCCTGGGCCCTGCCGGTTCTACATGTGCTGAGAGAAGGTGGTGGTCCAACGTGTTCCAGATAATTCGTTCAATTAAGTAATTAAGATCAGAGGTGGAATATAAACCAGAAATCCCTGGTAAAGAGGTATTGAGCATGCCGGCTAAGGATGGAGATCAGACCCTGACTCAATATTTGATCTTTCAAACTAATAGTGTCCATTTCTTCTTTAATTGGCAGTTACCTTCATTACAGTCTCTGATTTGCTCTATGAATATGAATATTCATATCTCCATAAGTACTGCAAACCTTCCGCAGGCCCTGGGCTTCCCAAGCTGTGTCTGTTTGTCACCCAGAGTTTTTCTTTTGGTAGCTTTTATTTTTATGGAGTCTAAGGTAATGGTGGATCCATAGCTAAAAGGTCAGTGAATGTCGTCTCGGGTCACATCAGCAGTGCAGGTAGCTTTCTGCTTCCCTGGATGAAGGCCTTTCTCCTTATAAAGGCTGATACAGTTAAGGTCTCGCTGCTGGATCACTGTAACGCATACAAGTTGGAAGATGAGCCCATGTGAGCTCCTCCAGTGGTGTCTTGAAGACATTTTCAAGCTAACCCCACCAGAAGAATATGTTGCTCTTTTAACTTCTGAGCGCAGAAGTCTGGAAGCAGGCAGTTTACGGGCCTGAAAGTGGTCTGTCATGGCAAACCCACTTGTGTGCTTCTATGTTCTTTAGTAGAAAGAGTTACACTAAACATTGTTCACTCAAACCAGGTGACAGCCTGGCAAGGGTCCTTGTTTTGTTTGCAAAGCCCCTAGTTCGAAGAAGAGTGGAAGGCCTGGGTCTGTTAATTAACAATCCTGCGCGTGCAGCTGCTGTTGAGGGAAGGTGTGTTTCCCGCCCCACGCTGTGAGTTGTTGGCGTGCTTCTGTCCCGGTCCTGGGTCCCAGAGACCCGCTGGGCGTGAGGGGGAGACACCAGCAGAGGGACGGGTGTCCGTTTTCATGCTGTTATGGGTCTTTTGCCCCAGTTTGGCCAGGAATGTGCAAGGGTGGATTTGCTGCTGAAGTACTGTCGTACCCCGGCCTTGGCGGGCAGGACCGAAGGCTGCTGAACAAGTTCCTCGCTCCAGAAGTGCTCTTCCTCGTCTGCGTGTGTGCCTGCGGCATGAGTGTGTGAGGTCGTCGGGGATCGTGGGCGTTCCTCTGCTTAACAGGAGCTCATCGGCTAAAATGCTCTTCAGCTGACTTTCTTTCTCTGTACTTGGCCTCATGATGTTCTTTGTGTTACACGGTTGTTGATTCTTTAAATGACACCGTTGCAGTTTCTGCCGTTGAAGATGTGGGGGTATTTAGTTACATAGTGTGTGTGTATATAGCAGTTCAAGGTCTTCTCTGGTGGGTGCCCTTTGTGTAAGAGGGTGTGAGACCCAGACTTGTTATCTGGGAGGAGCTGGTGAGCTAAGCAAGCAGTCCAGGGAAATCGCTAAAAGTTACAAGCAGGGGGACACCATACAATTCTTGAAAATAATTTTTGTGCATAATAATTTTCATTGCTCATTGCTTTGCTAAATTGATTTCATTTATTTGTGTTTAGCAGTTAAATTCAACGGTATCTGTCTAAATGCCCGACTTATGTCGTGGACAGTAGTTGTCGTTTTTGGCTCTCCAGCGATCGGGTGTTAGAGGCTGTGCACTACAGAGAGGTGTGCTCTTCCTTTGGGATGAATGCAAATAAGCTCTGCGCAGAGTTCACATTTAGTGAAACTGACTTCATGCTCTCAGAATAGATCTGAGTTTTATTACAGGTTGTGTATGTGGAGCTTTTTGTTTTTGTGGCTTGTGTTTTTGAGTTGTAGGTTACTGGGTTTCTGCTGCACATTAGTAACAGGCGATATGTTCTTGATCTTAAACACGAGCTGAAGGGTGGTGCAGGACGATACACTGGGAGAGCCTCGCTGAGAGCGCAGCGTGCCCTCCCTCAGCACGGCACAGCCTCTGGCTTCTCACTCGCGCTGTAGAGAGCACCTGGTCAGAGTAGAAACACAGCTTGTTTGTCGCTGCTGACTGGCTCCACAGTACACTTGAACTCCTTCGCTGAGGAATGTGGAGCTGCAGGCTCAGCAGCTTCAGTGCGGCTGGGTGTAGCCTTTCTTTGGCCAGGCCTGCTCATGGCTGTCTGGTTCTCTGACAATGACAAGGATTTCAAACCCTGAATGTCCAGGGTTGATCGGGCACGTCTTGTGTGAGAGAAGATGTTCAGTTAAGCTGCATGATAATCAGCCATGAGTGTGTGAGGTGCTGAGCTCTCGCACTCAGGCTAACGAAGATGCAGTTTCTCTCCTGGGGTCCCTCCTTCTGCCAGTCTGTAATTCATTAGCTGTTGTGTTCTTAGCTTATAGAGTTACAAGAATGTAACTTGAGCTATTTTTCCCTCCTCGTTGAACAAAAGAACTCTCTGGCCTCTTGTGAAGGACACCTCTGGACCACCTGCTGCAATGACTGTATGTCCAATTCATGTGTTTGGACCGTTACTGAAAGATGTAAAAATAAGTGGAGCCCTGTTGTACTTTCCAATAGGAGCTGTAGCTGTACACAAACTTCTAAACTGGATTGAGTTTTGGGCTATGTGGCTTGCACAGGGATTGGGTTCAAGGTTCAAGAGGAAGTGTACTGTTCTATTGTCTGTGGAGGGAAGGGAGTATTCACTGTGCAGACCTTAGTCACAGCTAGCAGTGCGTCGCACAACAGCCTTGAGCCCATTCAGTCCAGTTTGCCCATTTGCTTGTCACTATCTTAATTAACCCCTAATCCCACAAGCAGCTTTATAAAATTGTGCCTCATGGTCTCTCTCCTAAGTGCTCCTGAGCAGAAGGACTCAAAACACTAGTTTTATGAGGCATCATAGTCTTCTAGAAAGAAAAGCAGACAAAACTGCTTCTGTGTGCCTGGACTCTGCTCTTCATGTGAGCTCCAGCTTTTTGCCACAAAAATTTCTTCTAAAAAATATTCTGTGTGTACGCTGCTGGTTTCTCTCTGGAGGGTAATAACAGCGTTTCCTTGCCCAGACTCTGTCTCAGCACCGGCCTGAACTCTTGCAGTCAGAGCTGGAGGGGCTGTTCTGTCCTTGCAGTTCATGAAGACATCTGTCTCTTCAGATGGACTCAAGTTTTTGGTCCAAACCTGGAATTTGTAGCTGTTTCCTTGTGCTTTGCCGGTTCTCACTGTCACCCAAGCCCTCTTGAACCTGGTGCCCTGGAGAGCTCAGCAAGTGGCTGTTTTTGAGGCTGGATTGCAGTTGTGCCGAAGGTGCTGAGGGGTCTGAGTTTGTTGGCCTGTCTTGTTTATTTCTCTCCACTTCAGCTAGAGCCCCAGAGCTGTCGGAGGACTCTGGGAGTGTAGATAGACGACTGTGTGTGCGTGCCTGCCAGTGAGCAAGTGTGCGTGCGTCTGCAAAATGAGCTGTAGGGCTCGTCTGAGGGTTCCAGCCAGTCTGGTCTAAGCTGTACATTTGAGTCACTTCTGGAACGATTTGCTAAGAGCTGTATAAGCAAGAAATGGGATCCTGCCTTTCCCTTGTGTGTGGAAAAAACCCTTGCACATTTGGTTGAAAGCTTGTTTGCTGTGTGTGATTTAGGATGCATTTTTGTGACCTAACTGTTGCTATCCTTTAGAACTGAGAGAGGTCTTTTACACTTGTTGAGACGTGTTCATTTGCAAGGGGTATCAAAGTAAGCTTATTCTCAGAGTCTTGATTTTAAAACTTTTCTGGGGTAACTCTTAAGGATGCCCCAGCTTTAACAGTATGCCCAACACCTGGACTCCACTTTCTAGACCTTGTTGGCAAAGCGAACGTCAGCGTGTCAGTCGGGCTCGGGGCAGCAGTGCAGGCAAGAATGGCAAAGTGACAAGAAGGTGTTTTTCACATCTTGCATCCTGGGGGGGGGGGCTGTTTCCTGCCAAGGTTAGCAGCAGCTGGACGGGTATCTGGACAAAACAAAACTGTGAGCGATTCTTCGTCCTTCACTGCTTAAAAATACTCAAAAGGTTTAACTCCTTTGATATTGACCTTCTGCACTTTAATGCTGTGTATGTTAAACTTGGAAATGGGAAAGCAAAGCAAGAAAGCTTTATATTATTCCCTGGAGAAGGGTGGGAATTCTGGCATGTTGGTGATCTGGGAGAATGATGGGTTCTGGAGTGGGAATATTGTTTTCAAAAAGCAGGTTTTGCCTTGGTCATTTCTACATTTTTAAACCAGATGTGAAGTCATTGCCCACATTTCTTTTAACGTGTCTCCACCATGTTCTGCGATCATAAAATTGATGATTTGCATTTCTGCAGACTCCAGAGCATTGTGCTGGGCTGTTGTTCGCCCTCAGTCTGTTATCAAGGGGTTCCTGCGGGGTGTCACCCGGCCCGTACCCCACACCCTTCGCCTCCTGCATTAGTGTTACTGCGTTATTGTGTGGGAGGGCTCAGGGAGGGGTCCCCACTCACACTGTGCGCCCCTCTTCAAGTACGGTTGATTTTCCTTTCCTTGTTATTTAGAATGCACTTTCTACTAAATCATTGCTAGTTAAAAAAGAAAGATCTTTATTCTTTAAAGATTGTTTAAAAAGCAAACTACTTTTTATGAATTTTTAACCACTCAATGTAGCATTGTGTATTTTATTCTCGTGAGTATCTGGTACACATTGTGCAGCTTTATAATGTTTCGGAGGTGGAATAATGCTGGGCCTTTTTTGATAATGTACGTTAACAGACCTTATGCTAACTTTCAAAGTAAAAGAAGTAGCCATAATTCTCACCTCCTTGTGTATTGTCGTTCTTTGCTTGTTTTCAAAAACCTACAAAGGGTTTTGGTGACCAGTGCGGTATTTTTGTGTGAAATTGTGAGACGTGGCTCCTGCTGTGTTGAACTTGAACGTGATTTTAACCCCCCTGCTATCCAGAAATGTACGTTTCTCCATCTTATTTCATATAACGTGTTTCTTTTTTTTGTGTAAGGCTATTGTGGCCCAGCCTGTTTTGAACGCTGTGAGAAAGTAATATAGTTGTTTGACATTTTTCTTGACTAATTATCTAACCTGTATTTCAGTCCTACAGCACCTGGAGGTCAGTACTGCCTCTCCTAAAGCCACCTATTAAATAATCATGCCATTGCAGTACCTTAATCATCTCAATTAGTCATTTAATTTCTACTTTTACATGCATAACCATGTAGATTAACATCCGTGCTTATCATTAGTATCACAGACAATGCCACAGGCTTGACACAGACATGTACAGTATATACAATATATGTGTGAACAGAGCCATTTTTGTTTGAAGAGATGAAAAATACTGAAGTCAGAAAGTAAGCTTCAGATGCTTTAAATATAGTAGCGTATATTAAAACAATGTAAGACCGAAAATAAGAGATCTCGAGAAGTATGCAAAGGTCACAGTTCAGTGAAGGAGATCCTGCAGTGCATTATAATTTGACTCCTTATCATTGGTTTACCTGCTGTGTCATGGATTGATGTTGTTGTGTGAAAACCTGCTGAAATGAGGAAGCACTGGAATTTCGACATCCTTCATCCCGCTGGTTTCTCAGAGCTCCTGTTTGTCTGCTCTGGATTAACATTCCTGATCAAATCCAAGAAGAAAGGATCCAAACTGCACACGTTTGGTCGAGGTTCTGGCTGGTTGAAATGGGTTTTCTTTTTCAATTGGTCTGGGTTTGCAGTCCGTTTTCCAGCAGCTTCACTGAAGGTTTTAACATGGTCTGGATCTTGTTCTGTGCATCTGTCGTGGCAGGGCGGTGTGTGTATTTATTAACTCCTCAGTTCTATTTTGTTTTGTGGACAACTCTCAAACCACTGTATTCGATTGAACATTTTGGCCGTGTATTGGAATCGGAGAGGTGAGACTCCAAACCTCTTACATCCTCCAGCAGTGCGTTGGAGGAAATGTTCTTTTCAAAAGGCGTGATAAAAAAATCTGCTGTTTTTGGAAAGGTATTGTGCAGCAAAATTCCTAGTGCCACATGATGTTGTTCATGCCACATACACAAAAGGCAGCTGTATGAGGACAACAGAGCCTTCGAATTTGATTCCATGTCTCATATCATCTTAAAATTCATTTTTTTTACTTGTAGAATTTCTCTTTTTATTCCACATTTGCAAGAAGATTCTCAGCTTTTGGGAAATGCTTTACCCATCTGATATTCTCAAGGATGATAATGTGAGCGGGCCAAATATCCTCCGAGGCTCACTGACACATTCAGTATGTCGTTATGTGCCTTGATCGTGTAACTGGCGTTGTCTGAGGGCCAGAGCGCTGGCTCTGTGGCTCAGGATCTGCGCCTGTGGCTGGAAGGCTGCCGGTTTAAATCCTGCGCCAGGCAGAGGAATCCTGCTCTGACCCCCAGCTTCTCTACCTGTCTGTGTCTCATGGAGAGCAAGCTGGGGTATGCGAAATGACAAATTCCTAATACAAGAAATTGTATAGGGTCAATAAAGTGATCTTTCTTATCACTATGTCCGGCATCACTGAGGAGTTATTCAGAGGACTGATCAACTGGTGTGGGTAGAATATGTCAGTTCACAGGTCATTATCCTTGTAATACGAAGTGTGCAAAGCTTAGCAATTTGTAATATCTTTAGATTGCTCTGTAACTACAGACACACTGCGAGGCGATCTGATCAGTGTTTTATCTTTTGTGCAGATCGGTGGGATGTGGAGTCCTCCTTCCTCAGTATCTGCTGGTACTGTGCAGAAACCCGTTGACTAGCTGTAGGAATTGACCTGCTGCTTATTACAGTTCGTGTTGAGAAGTGCTCCTGTCTTGGGATAGTTGAGTTTTTGTACTGGCGCCTGTGTGATCAAAATCATAGATTTTGGCTCATCTGCATCCCAACATTTCTGCCGTTTTTTCTTCCCACAGAACTGTCTCACTAGTGTCAGTTTTTCCTTTTCTGTGTTTTTGTGGTTTTGAATTTCCGTCTTTTGTTCTGTTTTGAGTGTGTTCCAATGATGAATTGCAGGTTATGCACTACTAATACTGTAAGATACTTCCACCCATGTCCGTGACACCAGGTGGATTATTGTTGCTGTCATTCACTGAAATGCTTCAGTGTAGTTCATACATCAATGTATTTATTTGCACTTTTGAACTCCTCGTATTTAGTTCCTGATTGTATAATTAATCTCGGCACCTGTGCTGATAACGTAATGCTGGGTTAAGAGTGACTACAGGGACACCTGGAGGATATCGAAGGAACTGTTGAGACATACAGCTGTTTTAGAACTTCAGGTGTGTGTCGTTCTGTCCATGCATATGAAACAGAACAAAATACAGGGCGTCCCATTTATATCGATGCATTTATTTGTGTAATAAAACAAGAAAACCACACACTGATGAAATATTGAAGTGCAAATGTGGGAGTCGTGTCCCCTGACGTTTCCGAACAGTCTGAACTGTGTATGGTCGGAGGTGCAGATGGAGCAAGAGACTTGTTCTGCTGGGAGCCAACAGGCTGACTGAGGACTCTGCTCTCGCTGCAGCTGTGGCAACCAAGTCGTTTTAGGTGCTCAGATGTACAAATGCTTCCTGTTTCACGACGCTAGCTATGGTCTTTGTTGGTGAAGTGTAAATATGCATAAAATATTCCACTGGAGAACAAATCACTGCAACATGCAACTTCCTAACTTTCTAGAACTGCCTTCCCATAGTAGAGACCAGCTTTTCCCATGGTGCCCTGCGGTCCAGCTTTTCTTGATGCCAATTCAATTCAGAAAAAACAAGCTTTTCTGAGAGTGCAATTCAATAATATAATGTTTTGCATGTCTCTTAAATAGAACAGCAAATATTAATCCATATGCTTGTGGAAATAAACCATTTCAATAAACCGTTAAATGGAAAGAAAATAACTGTTTACACTGCAAACTTGAAGAATTCAGAAGCAGTGTAAACAAGGATGAACGGAATTTAAACAGAAGCTTTCAGTACACAGACTGCAGACTGTGCGTTGGACAGCAGGCAGACAGGCCCCCCTCATGCACCCTGCCTGTTTGCTGAAGACCACTGTCCGATACTGCAGACAGTATTATGAATGTGGATGTGCTTTTATAAACCACAACCACAAATTGTTAAGAGTCAATTATTCACAAAAAGACTCCTTGTCCTGTAATTATTGTAGGGCAGCATGGTGGTTTAGTGCTGTTGCCTTCCAGCTCTTGGGTCCTGCCTTCGACTCCAGGTTGGGGAACATCCTGTGTGAGTTTGCATCTCTCTTTGCTTGATCTCTCCAGGTACGCTGGTTACTTCCCACCTCCCAGACGCATGCTGGCTAGATTAACTGACATTTCTAAATTGCTTCTGGGTGTGAGTGTGTATCCCATCCTGGGTGTACTCCCGCCTTCTACTCTGGGATGGGCTCTGGATTGCCATAATTCTCTCCAGGAAGAAGTAGATTCTGATCATGGATACATGGATAACTACAGCTTTCAACACAAAGCGTAATCGGAAACAAATCAGTGGCAAAACTTTACTTATCCTGATCAGCCTCCTCAGTTTCTGTACAAGAGCCTTTTCTAGCTTCAGTCCAGCACCCAGTGCTCTTTCACTGCCCTACAGGAGTTCCTCAGTAGAAGTTCATCCAGTCATTGGCAGTGGATTATTTCTGGTAAGCATCAGAACCTAAAGCCTGCCCAGCAACAAAGGGGGCAAGATGGGCTTGCAATCTGGACAGAATGCCAGTCCATCATATGGCTCACACACACATACAGGCACACAGGGAACTTCAGACTGATCGGCCTGACCAGGATGCCTTTGGAATCTGGGAGGGAACCACAGCACCAAAAAAAAAACCACACAAGATTGCGAGAAGAACATTCAAACTCCACACAGAAGGTGCCCATGACTCCCGATCTCTGAAGCAGCAACACTAACTTGCTGCTTGTAGATTGGATCCACACAATCATAGTGGGCAGGCACTCCTAAGGTCTAGTGTTAATCTTGTGTTCTATCAACGGTTGGACCTTCACTAGCCTAGTTCCTTATAGCCTTCCTGTGCTTTGATGACACCAGCGGTCCTAAGTATTGCACCGTTTTCTCACACCGGTCAGTGACTGAAGGTGTGACTATTGTTTCTCACAAGGAGAAGATCTGGCACCTCCTGAGTGGCTCAGATGATGATGGTCACAGACATCCTGATTTCCTCTCTGCCTCCAGCACAATAGTGACCCTGAAACTGCAAGCTTCCCTGTCCAGAGGATTCTCCTGTTGCTGTGAAGCTGGTTCGTACTCCACTGCTAGTATTTTCTTCTCTGTAACAAATTTGTTATAAGTATAGCTTAGTGTGGGTTTCATTCAGGTTGATTAGAATCTTTAAAAGCCTGCTCACAACAACTCAAAGTAAACTGCACAAGAGCTGTTTTAGTAGCTGAACTATCACACTTACTAGTCAGATCCTGGTTACTAATTGCCAGGTATCTGTTTTAATTTAATCTTTTAACTAGAAAAATCGATCAAGAACAAAGTCTCCTTCACAGTGATAACTTGGATGCCCTTTTCATCCCACTGTCACTATATGATGCACCCTGGAGTAGGATGCCATATACATCAACACTGAGAGGCAGGTCTAGGTAAAATGTACACAGAAAAACAGCTGTAAGGCTCTTTTATTTATACTGTAAGGGGAACCAATTAGCCAAAATCACACAACAAAAGCCTTAGCTCTCTTTTAGTTTCTCACTTGATGTCTCTAGTTACCTCTCTGAACAATGGTGTTGCTTGTCTCCAAATAGCAGATGTTGATTGATACTGGAAGCCTCAGCTTCCTGGCTTTTAAACATCCACCAAGTGTCATGTGACTGAGGATGGCCGGTCATCTCCCCCCCCCCCCCCAGCTTTCTGGGAAATGTAGTCATTTTCTCTGAACATAGTGCCTTCTCACACTAGGTTTTAAAACACGTCTTTTCTCACCAAGATCAGGATATCAAACAGTAATCCATTCGTTCTTTGCTTCTGTAACAGAATCATTTTATTTACTGTTTTGTATTCTGAGAAGCTTTAAAAATGGAACAAATGCACATGGTTCCGTCTGTCGCATCTACAGGCTGTACAGGGATCTCAGATGTTTCAGGCCAGAAGACCTGCAGTTGGGTACAATTACATCAATTAGTCCAGTTGTTAAACAGCTGTGTCACACCTATTATACTGTGCACAGGAAAACTGTTTTGTCATTTTTCTTGCTATTAATCTAGAGAATAAAAACCAGCATTTCTGTATCAGTCAAAAGAAGGCCTGATCTGCTGCTCATTAGTCTCCTCGTTGTTGTCAACTGAACCCGTTCACCTCAGTTCATTAACTAAGAGCTGTGGAGATGGCCTGCAGGCATCGGCTGTTGAGTAACAGTCTTGATTTCTATATATAGTCCAAACTCCAGGATTCCTCCTGCACTGTGGTCAGCAGGATTTACAGCAGGAGCCCCTCGGGACCCACCTGCCATGAGAAGTGCGATGTATATTCTCACAGAGCATGTCCGGGACGTGCAGCCCTCTGCTTTGTGAAATGTCCGACTTGTGTAAGGGATCCGCCCAGAATGAAATGGGCAGGGTTCCTGGTAAGAGAGTGTTCAGAGGGAAAATGCTCTGGGGTATCAGGTGAGAGCAGTGCCTTGATCCCCTCCCAGTGTCCCAGTAGCTGCACAGCATGTACTTGATGTCTCGTAAAACAACGTGTTGTTGCAACATGCTGGGCTGCTCAGAAGCCCATTCGGACAGGTGACCTAGACGCAGCACAAGCTCAGTACTTGCTGTCTCATCAGTTCCTTCCCTTCTGAATACAATTGCATTGGTTTAATATTCAATTATTCCTATGGTGGTTTCTGAAAAGTGGTTAAAAATAACAAGAATAAAAAAAACACGACTTTAAACTCTTAAACTGGTTTTGTGAAAGAACCTGCTACATTCTTCTAGAGGAGTAATTAACACATGCCTTTTCCAGTTTTACTTGTAGCAGTTTTCCATTCAAATAGCAACTTGGCACCATTTGATTCCTAAACTGGAGTAACCTCATGCAGGGGCAGATCCATTCATACATTCTCCCTAGAAAACTATGATCTGATTGGTCAATGAAAATTTCCAAAAGGCGATATGAGGTATCTTCTCCTGAGTGGGGGCAGGGAGCACAGGCGGTGTTTCTGAAGGCAGGTTGAGTCCCAAGCCCCAGGTTTGCTGCCCTGAGTCTGGGCTGAGTGGTTAGTGAGCTCAGACTGTATTTCACAGGTATGGGAGGCTGCCCAACAGTGGCCCCTGTGAATTCCCATGAGCCTGTGAGCGTGCAGTATTGTCAAGGAGGATCACTGCTGTGGTCTATGCTTAGATAGGTTTTACTGCTGGCAAGATCCTTTGTCACTGTGAAATAGAGACAGACATTCTGTTGTGTGACGGTAATGCACAGTCGGGAACAGGACACTGGGCTGGATTCTCTTCATGCCTTCATGATGACTCCTCTGCAAGCTCCGTACTCCAACTTCCCGTGGGCTGTGTAAGCAGAGGCTCCCTATGCTGAAAACGTTATGGTTCATTTTCACAGAGATGACAATCGTATGGCTTCCACAGCACAAAGGATAAAAAGGTCATCAGCTTTAGGTGAACTAGTTGGAAATCTGACAAGTCTGGGCCCATTTGTGTGCACACAGTTCTGAGTTCTGCTAGGTGTCACAGCTCATTATCTGAAGTGCCACAAGCAGGCTCTGTCAGAGCCGCGTGAGGGAAGCCAGCCAGGGCGCCTGAGCGGGGCAGTTCTGGGGCACTTCATGGGTGGAAGGGGTTGTGGGGGTAGCGGTAGGATATGAAAGTGGCGTAAAACCAAGTCTTAAGAACCGGCAGCAGAGACCCTGGATCCCCCCTGCATGAAGCGAGCTTGGCCCTCCTGCCTGGGTGTTGGCAGGGCCTCTGTGTTGGATGCACAGATATCTGCAGTGCGTTCGCAGCGCAGGCCGGCTGCCCAGCCTCCTTCCACAGCCTCATGCAGCCAGGGCTTTAAATAGCAGGGCGTGGCCGTTAATTAGAGGCGTCTGGGAGCCAGTGGACCAGCCCTGCGCCCCGGCAGGACCAGGGGCTGCGACACAGAAACACAGCTGCCGGCCCAAGTGCCACAGTGTCACGTGGTGCAGGTGCAGCGCCAGTGGTCTCTGCGTCATGGGCTCCTCCCGTAAATCACTGTAAACCACCGCTGAGTCCATCTCGTATCCTAGTTAATGGGTCTGCAAATCTCCCCCCCAGGTGTTCGAGCCGGCAGCAGATGAACACCGCCCTGGCTGAAGAAGCGTCCTGGCGTGACGAGGGACTGCATCACCTGCAGCTGCTGAGCCCTAGTGCAGGAGGTGGGAAGAATGAACGCAGGAGAGGAAGAAAGGCCACAGGAAGGAGGAGTCTGCCCCTCGGCTCCCTCAGCTGAGAGGATCCCTTTACAAATCTAGCTGGGGAGCTGCTTCCACAAGCCCACAGCTTCCACCCACTCCTCCAGTGCAGAGCCGGAGCCTGTCCTGGCACGCAGGGGGTGCAAGGTGGGGTAGGTCTGGACAGGACACGGACACACACACACGGACACACACCAGGGCCAATGTTTCCAGGAGCCGATTAACCTGCCACTATGTTTTGGGGAGGAAGCTGGAGGCCCTAGAGGAAACCCACGCAAACATGAGGAGAACCCATGAACTCCACACAGAGAGCCCCCCAGGAACTGAAGTGAGCACCGCGACCCCTCAGGCCCCCCTCGTTTTGTGTAAAACACAGTGTGCATTTAGGACTAAAAACACACCTGCTTGGATTCTGCTTTGCCTGATAATTGTTCGGTGGCACTGCGAGCTGACTTCGTCAGGGTCGGGTCGTAAGCAGCAGCGTGTGGCTGTCGTCTCTGCGCCTTATCGCTGTTCAGCACACGGGCAGCCAGGATGGAGAGAGCGCCCTCCTTTTGCGATAGCACCGCTTTCATTTCTGTGCCGGACCGACGGTCTTGTTACAGCAGATAGACTCGTGTGCAGGAGCCTCGTTGTTTTACACGTACGCGAAACTTTCCTTTTGCAGCTGCCATCGCAAAACCCACCTCCCTGCGGGGTCTCCGCTCTTCCCCGTCAACTTTCTTCTGTTCTCCCGAATGCAGCCGTGGCGCTCCGGCGTCTCGCCTCGGTCTCCCACGGGCGGCCCGAGCGCCTCCCCGCCGGGGAGCCCCCGCTCGCCGCCCGGGTCCCTTTAATCTCCGCAAAGGGGCGGTCTCCATTGGATGCCGGCAAGTGACGTCACAAGGATGTCTTGTCCTGGCTTGGCAGCCCTTTAAATGGGCAGAGAGGCGCTGATCCGAGCGGAAAATTACCCGAATCACAGGAATGGGTGTCAGCGCTGCCGCTGGGCGACCCGGGGGGACACACTGATGAAGGGGACCGAGACTGGCATCGGACGGCGAAGAAGCCGGAGCATGCACGGCGATTCTGAGTTTCTGGCAGCCCTCCAGCCCTGAGCCTGCTCCGCTGTGTTAATACTGCAGCTGCCCGGAATGCACTTTGCCCAGCGCCTTCGGAGAGCCGGTAATTATTGTGTAACATCTATTTTTTCTTCTTTACCCTCCTTTCGTTTTGCTGTCTGTTAACGTGGGCACTGGGTGTGAACGGGGGAAAATGCAGGCAGGCGACTAAAAATAAACTTGTTGACCAAATGCAGAGACGTGCTGTAAACAGCCTGAAGTCCGAACGCAGGACAGTAATTTTGCCCGGTGTTAATTAAAAACAAATAAGTGTCATTACCCTGAAGGGTATGTAATGCTCGTCCAGATTGTCCTTGAACTGAAGTCCAGGTGTCGCGGAAGAGGACAGTTCACAGAGGACAGGGGACACGTCCCGGGCTCTGTGTGAGTTCACCGCAGTGATACAGTAGTGTGCCCTTGAACATAATACGTCCAGCTCCGTGGGTGTATATATATCTCTTCCACATACTTTCTACGGTCTTGGTTGCGACACTACCTCACGTTTAATGTTTTGTAACTCGCTGGGATGTGCACTAAACGCTGTTATTTTTATAATTTGACGACTTGTTATTTTTTTCTTGTATGTCCTACAGATTAGCGGGACCGCTGGCACAGTGGATAAGAAACGCCAATACAATTGCGGAATACCCCAGCGAAACGGTCAGTTGGTGGTATTTATTTAAATTAATTAATAATAACCAACACCCCCCCCCCCCCCCAAAAAAAAAAAAGTTGAGATATTGCGCATGGAAACGTAACTTTATAAATAAATCCTCAGACACTGTTCATTTATTGCACTTTGATGCCGATACAGATTTCATCATCTGACCCCTGGCGTTTTGACAGCCAGCGAAGCGCATTCCTAATTTCTTTTCGGTAAAAGATGTGAACTCTGCTGTTGTTAACCTGCGTCTTGCCACGGCATAGCCACATTATTCTAACGCTGTCAGGGAGAAAGCTCTCCTGCTGCCTGCTGTCTCCCTGGAGATTGCCTTGTTAATGGCGCTATTTCATCCCAAGACCCTGCATACATTCACGCTGTATGCATGGAAAGGTAGAATCAGGCTCATGCCAACAGCACGCCTAACTTCCACAACGACAGAGCTCACCCCCTGCGTGTGCGCGCCCCCTTAACTTAACAAGGCAGTGAACAGCTCTTAGTTCTTTTGGCTAGCAGAGACGAGCTGTCTGTCATGTTATACTTTCAGTTCTGGCCGTGTGGGGTGGGATACGGTGGCAGAACATCATGACATTTAGATTTAGCGATCTTTTTAACACTGAACTGAGGTTGGCGGAGAAGAGAGCGCCCCCTGCAGGGCAATCGCCTGCGCGCCTGTGTCTGGGTTGAAAGCAAGAACATGCCGCTGTCCCGCGAAACTCGGTCCGTCTGGAAACTCGCAGAGAACCGATCCGCTTATCCTGTCAGAAAGAAAATCATTGAAAGAGCAGCTGATTCAATCTGCATTGAGGCTGTAGAGGGCCAGCAGCAGGTCAAGTAGGTACCAAAATGATCTCCAGTTACCACTATTTCAGTTGTAGTCAGTTGTCATATTTAGTCAAATATGTATATTCAAAATGTTTTACATTTGTAAGAATTTGTCATAATATATTGCATGAAATAACCAAATTAAAAGTCTGAAATCCTTACCTTTATTGAAGATGTCGTGTGTGAGGAGTATTTAAGTGCCCATTCATTAGTGCCCCTTGCCCAAGAACAGGACGTCTTCTCGGGCTGAAATGGAAGACGGAGTGGTAACTGAGCTGTGTGCACAGTGCAGGCAGTTATTTAGTTACATACAGTACCTAAATACTTTAAGCAGAGACCATGTGGCTGTCAGGCTGGAAACCTCCGTAAGATGTGACAATTTAATATACAAAAGATGGACAGTGAGGAACAGTACAGGAGTCACTGGAAATAGACCAGAGCGCCTGTTCGATCTGCGAGCGGAGATTGTCACTCCTGTTTGTTCGGCTGCATTGTTAGGATTGTCTTCTCTTCAGTGTCACTTCAGAGGTTGGAGGATTAGACGTTTTCCGAAAGCAGACCCGTCCGTCCCAGTAAGATGTCTCTCCACATTCAGGTGCCTTGGACTGGTCCAATATTAGGACTTTAGTGGGAGAGGGTTAGCATCTGTTGTAAATATCAGTTTCTGTGTTTTGTGTGAGTTCGTTTGTTTAAAAACGCCTTTCTCTGATAAGCTTGTGCCTGTTGTTCCCAGCAAACTGTTGAAGACAGAAGTTGTTGCTCAATATTCTTTAATCAGTGGGGCTGTGTTATTATTTAACTTGTATTCAGGCTGGTATAGGAACAGACTGTAATTAATACTTATTTAACCTGCATTTCTTCTTTTATTCACTAACTACCCTATAGAAGAAGGATACTGGGACAATATGGATATTTAAACAATGTTCTGTTTCTATTTAAATGAAGTTCTATCTTCAATATATTTTGTTTTACGTTTGCTTATTATTTTACCTTGTGTTTCTTTCTAGTAAGTTTATTATTTTACAGTACATGGGGTGAAAGTGACACACCCTGGAGTGGAATGTCAATTAGGATAGTTGATAGGTAGGTCAAGGAAAAATAGACACTCGAAACAGCAATGATCTAAAGAAATAGTGCTCTTCTATTTACAACGAGAGACAAAAGAAAACTGCTATCTCCAGTAACATATTTGAAAAGCTTTGAGCTTCTCATTCAATGTGTTCAGTCCCTCCCTACCAGTAGCTGGGCAGCAAAGCTCTTTACCAGCTGCTTAGCAAAGTCGTTTTCTCTGAAACCCTCAAGACTCACAAAGTTCTTGTTTGTCGGTCAGTCAGATGCTTCTGTACCTCTGGTGCAGCTTGCATCCCCAGAAAGCAATAAAAACCAGTGCTAGACGCCTCCAGTTCCTGGTTTAGAAGCGGTCATGTGACTGTTGTCTTACACCACTTGGACAGATGAAAGGATGGCAGGTCATTCCCCCCCCACAGGTTTCTGGGAAATGTAGTTCAGAGAAGGATCTTGAGAGTACTGTGTCAACGGAGGGTGGGGTGGCCCAGAGAGAGGGCAGTGTCACAGTAGAACTGATTTCTGTTTTCAGGTGGAATTCAAAGCTTTTCCCACCCTGAATAATGGATGATGCCTCAAGCTTTTACTGAAGCAACAGAGTGACCAGTGTGGGCTGGACTTACATGAAGTCCAGGGACCCTCTTTTCTCCTGCGAGGGGCTGCCCTGTCATCATCTACTGCTGCCGATTTTTTCCTTTGCAGTTTCCCAGCTGTGCTCCCTAGGGTGATGGGAAGTGGACGGGATTGCAGAGCAATCCGAACAACTTCCTGTCCCTCAGCCGGCAAGCTGCTGGACTGCAACAGGCATTGCAGGATACCTGACCAGCAATAAAAACCTGCAGACAGGCACACCTGTTACCTCTGTAGGTTCAGTCTGCCCTCTGTGTGTGAAAGACTCGCATTGTTGACTACGTCAGGGGCATTTGCATACACAACGAATTCAGTTTTATGGTGTTTAATTGCAGTGTATACTCAGCATTGCTCTTCCTGTTCTGACCTCAGGCGTGAAGTTCAGAGGAAAGTGCACTGAAGCAAACAGCCCGTTATTTGCGCACATTGGCTGTGTGCTGCAGTACCTCTGGTGTCTGCACTGACTTCTCATTGAGCCAATTGTGACAGACTGGGATCAGTCTGGACAGTCTGGGTGTTGATTTCAGGTCTTATTCAGAGGATTACTTGATGACCCTGTATTTCGTGGGCTTCAGGCCTTCCTGAATGGAATATGTAGGCTTTCCTACAGTCTTCTCCCTATTTCCTAAAACAGCAGAAATCTCTTTAATGAACGATAAAAAAAACAGGACCTCGAGGTTCGACTGAGTTGACACTGAAAGCTCTTCGTTTCAGTCATACGTTTAGTCATGTTTTGCTTTGTCCCTCACAGATCACCTGGTGAATCTTTAATTACAGTACTTGAGTGGTTTGTTTTCTAATTGTACCCTTGTGCATCACATTGGGCCACAGATTGATAGTTTGTCCATTTCTGGAAGAGGAAAATGAAAAGGCTGTTTTGCTGACAGGGAGCACTCTTGGAGGATCCTTTATTTAGTTATGACTGAAAGCCAGACCTCAGAGGGGCAGAGAGGTAAATTTACACCCCGGAATCAACAGGAAGCTGGGAGGTCTGGCGTGTCCTATTATTTAGTTGGCAGGGAGAGAGAACTGGACTTTGGTGCTGTGTCCACAGCAGTCCTGTTCTAGAACATGATGCATGCTGTATTACAATGAGCAGACAGCAGTAATGTGTACAGCGGTGCGATACCAATCACAGACACTGGACGCTTGCTCAGGTAGAGCCATCCTTGTGCCTCTTAGGGCCTGACTGCCACAGATGCTCATGCACCAGCCCAATCATACCATGATGCCTTGAGCACGCACTGCAGAATTCCACCTGGGTGTGGGAGTGCTTGTGGCTGTATGATTGGGCTGCCTATCTAAGCAGGAGATATTCCAGCTGTCCTGAGCCACACTGCTAGTCAGACTTCTCAGTAGGTAGTTTCCATACCAGAGTCACTTCACCTCATTGGGCCTGTGCAGAAGTGGACTCACTTGAAGTAAAACAGCAGATCTGTAGCAGGGACTTGTTATGACAGGGTAGCGACCCACCTGTTAAGAGAATTAACCACTATGCTACACTGCCCTGTAGTTTTGCCAAATTATCTTAAGCGTTTATATGAATGCTGCTCAACTGGCAAGAAAGGGCAGGTGTGTTTGACTGTCAAAAGGCTCAGTTGACTTGCAAAGCCTTTGTTTCCCTGGTTTGTGCACTTATTGCTTTTTTTTAAAGAACCCCCTTCCTACATTTATTCGTGGCTCCTGTGCTGAGCCCAGCTGGGTTTGGTCACACCCAGCAGCCAACAGTTACACAAACACACCTCCTGAGTTTTATTGTCTCCCTGGAGATCATAGGCTCAGAAAAGCCATGTAATACCAGTTTATCGACAGGTTCATTTCATACTATGTTCTTCTTTGTTCTTTATAATCACCATTAATAAGTGATAATGCTTTTTTAAAAAGTAAGCTTGGAAATGAGACCAAATCACAAAAATTAAGATACACTGTGACCCTGAGTGTGAAGAGCCTGTGAGAAAAAGGGTGGATAAGAGTATAGCTCCTGTCTAAATCACACTGCATTGCAGGATGAGTTTTAGGTGCGAACTGTGTATTCTTACTAAAAGTTTTGTTTTTCTTTTTCTTTTATCATTCTAGTTCTCCTTCCTATTTGGTGCTTAAGTTTGCCAGATTGACCAGATTGCGGTTTGTGTCCGGAGTTTCCTTGCTGTCCGGGACCAGGCGGAGGCAGTTGGAAGGAGAGGGGCAGCAGGCGGCCATGAGGGACTCTGTGTTTAAATGCTGTTTTGTCCCTCCCCCTCCCGCCCCAGGAGAGGAAGAGCCGGCCGCGGACATGGCGGGTCCCGGCGCCAAGCGCTTCCTGATCTTCTTCGACTTCGACGAGACCATCGTGGACGAGAACAGCGACGACGTGGTGGTGCGGGCCGCCCCCGGGCAGGCGCTGCCGGGCTGGCTGCGCGAGACGTACCGCGAAGGCCACTACAACGAGTACATGCAGCGGGTGCTGGCCTACATGGGCGAGCAGGGCGTGCGCGAGGAGGCCATCCGCGCCGTCATCGAGAAGATTCCCGCCTCCCCCGGCATCCCGGCCGTCTTCCAGTTCCTCAGGTCCAACCAGGACCTCTTTGAGATGGTCCTGGTGTCCGACGCCAACGTCTACTTCATCGAGACCTGGCTGCGGGCGGCCGGCGCCCACCAGCTCTTCCGCCTGATCATCAGCAACCCAGCCAGCTTCGACGCCCGGGGCCACCTGGTCCTGCAGCCCTACCACTCCCACTCCTGCCCCCGCTGCCCCGCCAACATGTGCAAGCGCAAGATCGTGCGCGAGTACCTGGCGCGGCGGGCAGAGGAGCGCGGCGGCCGGCCCTTCGAGAGGGTCTTCTACGTGGGCGACGGAGCCAACGACTTCTGCCCCTCGGCGGTGCTGGGCAAGGGCGACACGGCCTTCCCCCGCCGGGACTACCCCATGCACCGGCTCATCTGCGAGATGCAGCGCAACCAGCCGGGCGTCTTCCAGGCCGCCGCGGTGCCCTGGCAGAGCGGGGAGGGCATCACCGCCTGCCTGAAGAAGCTGCTCGGCAGGTGAAAGCGGGCGTGGGGAGGGCTGCTCTCGCCAGGCCCCGGCTCAAGGAAAACCAAGCACTTTAGGATCAATGGCGGCGTTTTTATAAAAGCATTTTGGACCAAAGTGTTCCTGATTTTGTCAACCCAGGAAAAAAAAGTCTGTTACTAATTAAAACAAGAAAAAACACGTTCTTATGCAAGTTCTGTTTTTGCATTGTGATGTAACCATGATATGTTTGCTTTTAGTTTTTTCCAGTCCCCCCCCAAACCTCTGACAGTGATGGAGCTCTTAACCGCATATTTTGTTAATTGGGTGTGAAAGGCCCTGGAGCAGGCTGTCAAACAGCAATGTTAATAAAAGAGACTCAAAATAGCTGCGAGGTAAAGAGATAGTGCTCTTTTGGTTAACTTGAGAGACAACTGAATACCAGCAAAACTCCAAAACACAAACAAAAGCCTAAGCTGTTCAAGCTTCTCATGAGACGTGTTCAATCAGCAGCTGGGCTGTGTCTCTTCCTCTAAAACCTTCAAGACTCAAAACATTCCCATCAGTCAGCCTGTCAGTCAAGTGCTTGAGTCTTTCTCCCTCCCTCTGGTACAGCTTACACAACAGAGAATCTGCGTTGTTTCCCAGGTAGCAGATAACGACCAAAGCTGGAAGTCTCAGTTTCCTGGTTTTCAAACTGTTACGTGACCTGTTTGCTTACACCAATCAGTCAGGTGACTGAGGATGTCATTCCCCACCAAAGGGAATGTAGTTCAGACAGGAATTTCCATTTTGTCTGTACCTCCTGCCTTCTCACACTGGTTATGAGTGATATAGGGAAAAGGTTATAATAATAATAAGACATCACTACTGTCAGCACTGAGGTCAGTGTCTTTTACTTAGTTTACTACAGTGAATCTGTGCGGCATTTTCCAACAATTCTGCCACACTTTCACCATGACTGCACTCTGCTTTAACCATGGAATAAAGCTAGTAAGAGCTCCAAATTGCCAAACTATGTCTGAACATCATAGGAAAACAATCAGAAAGTTGGAATCCCCCAGTAGGTCAAACAAAATCAAAGACAGACAGAGTGAGGGACCAGTTGAACAGGTCCCCCAGATTAAAAGCCCTGACCCAAGGCGACGTCTTAAGGGACAGTCCTATACTGACAAGCTGAAAGGACAGAATCTCTTCATTCTTAAACAGAGACTACAACCAGGAGACCTGATACCAGTATTCAAAGTCCAGCCAACCCAGAGGCCTTGACAGGAAGCAGAGGGCACAGTTGGAAACTATGTGAAAATTCATTTTAAATCTAGAACAGGAGTCACTTCTTTACATAAAGGGTGGTGGTGTGTGGAACAAGCTGCCCAGCCTCTGGCTACTTCCAAAAAACAGCTGGATGAGATCCTGGGATCTATGAGCTACTAACTATGGGCTAGATGGGTGAATGGCTTCCATCCTTCGAGACCTTTGTTATGTTGGGCTGGGCTGCACAGTATTTAGCATTGTTTTCAGTATTGCTGCCTCACAGCACTTGGGTGCTGGGTTCAATTCCTGTATGGGCTTTTGTATGTTCTCCCCATGTTCGTGTGGGTTTCCTCCTCCAGAAATGGCTGTGGTGTGAGTGTTGGGTGTCTGTGTGTGTCCTGTGAAGGACTGGCGTCCAGCCCAGGGTGTAACCCGCCTTGCGCCTGTTGCTTGCTGGGATAGGCCCTGGCTCCCCTGCGACCCTGTACTGGATAAAGTGGTTTGAAAACGGATGGGTAGATAGACAGGTGGATGTCCCAGTATTGAAGCTTTTCTCCTGAAGGCTATTGAGACCTGAGAGAAGAGTCACAGGTGCACAGGGACTCAGGAGCCCTGATCTCTGCGGGTAGATTGTTCTACCACAATGAGGGACAAGGGTGCAGAATGAATGTGCTCTGGAAGAGGAAGTAAGGATGGTGTGGTCAGGAAGAGGCTGAATCACACAGGGACAGCAACTGAGCTTCATCAGAGAATTCGGACAGCCTCAAAACCACCATTCAAGTTGACCTGGTGAATGTGGTGTGTGTGGAGTGTTCCATGACAGCACAAAGAGAAAAAACATAAACTTGCCAAAGAGCAACTAATTGGATCTCCAGTCCAATGGGACCGATTGAAGCAACAAGGAGAACAAATAGTGTTCAGGCACTTTCACCAGCAGTGAAAAAAGACGCTCATGTTGAAAATAAATGCTGTCCCTTCTGCTAAACAAATCTGTTCTGCTTTAGAGTTGTTTTACATCCTCTGGTCCTTGTGTCTTGGTCTGAACTGAGGAACAGATGGATTCAGTGTATTTCAGCCAAAAATCAGCATCTCCTGTGAGGAAACTGGAGGTCAGCTGCAGATGCGCTTTACAAAAGGACAATGACAAAGACAAATACTGTATCAAATTCAAATAGTTAAAGAGATCTATATTCCTGATTGGTTACTAAGGTTGTGATAGAACAAGAAGGAGCTAAAGAGAGAAAATCAGAGCTGGAGAGATTCAGCGTGGAGGAGTGGTGGAACACCCATCACGAGACCCTGAAGTGTCTATGAAGCCTGAAGGTCTCGGGATTTTAAAACCAAAGGAAGGATCACAAGCTATTGATTGCTGGAGTGAATAGATTAGGAAAGTTATTCATTTAAAAATCAGTAAAATTTAAAATAAATGTCCTTTTCAATATCCTGTACAATCAGCACAACTCCAGGAGTGTCACAGTGTCCTGGTGTTTTCATTCCCTCCTGTTCATAATGAAAATGGTGAAACTTGCACAGATCTTTCGTTTTTGTTTAATCTGTATTGACAGTTAATGATGATGCACACAGGCTTTCGTGCTAAAACAACTTTTAGCTACAGTTCAATAAAGGTTTAAATAAACGTGTATATTAGGGCAGTGGTTCTCAGTCCTGTACTTGCTAATTTCCTTTCCAGCTGGGCCCTTAATTACCAGTGCTAACTGCTTGTTTACAGTTTCATTATCATTCTGTCCTTGGCCTCATAAATACCCTAGTTAAAGTACATTATTTCTGTCAGCATATGCAAATTTTGTGCAGAATTATGCAAAAAGTTATGTCTCTTCTCAGCTTGCTAAGACTTGCTCCCTTATATCTGACTGGAACAATTTAATAGGGGAGTGTCTGGTGATGAGCAGACAAGGGTGGGAATGACAATCCTACAGCGCACGTTTCACGTTTTCCTTCAGCTGAAGGAAAGGTCATTCATTTCAGCTGAAAAAAACAGATGAGGGGAGTTCTGCCACAGAAAGTGCCGCAGGGCTGATACAATTACAAACCCCAACAACATTTCTGAGAACTGGTGGAAAGCGCACCAGAAAACGGAAGACAGAGGGCTCCCCCAGAATCAGGATTGGGAATCGCTGTGTTAGGAAATGTGTCCTTGTACTTCAGACTCATGTTGCAGAGAGTTACCCTTGACTGCTGTCATTGGAGAGTCTCCGCCAGTGGCGATCCTGACCACTCTCCGTCCCGCCCACTGCAGTGTTCTCAGATGTGGTCTTAACTCTCTGTCACCTGCAGTTCCAATCCATGGCTGTGGTAATTGCTAATTTGTAAAATAACATCCTCCTTGCACAGTCACTGTTACCAGGCAGCAGGTTCCCATACAGGAAGTCAGCTTAGTGTTGCCACACAGTTTGCAACAGAGGTTGAACAGAGTGTTTCCGTAAATTCTTGCTCCCAGGAAAAGCCTTTGCTTCTTATTTTCTTTGGAAGTTCAAAGATTTGAATACAGAGAGAATTGAAGTGTAAACAAAAAAAATAAAGTGACTCCCCTTCCCCCAAGCAGTTTTCAAAAATGATTGGTGTCATTTATTTGGAGCACTTATGAACTGGATTGAGAAATTTTGAAATGTATCTTGTGCTTCAGGAAATGAGAGAGATGATTTCACAGCCGGAATGGCAGACCTTACAAACAAAAACTTTTTTAAAATCTCTTAATCATTTTTAAATTTAGAAATGTCCTTCATGGCCAAGAACCTCTAGCCACGTCTGCTAAAACGACTCGGTTTATTCAAATTCAAAAAGATTTTGATCAATTCAGGACTGGGCAAACAGCTGACAAAGCACATTTACAGTACATTTAGTTGTTTTTGTTGACGTGTCATTTTATCTTCCAAGCAATATGGAATAAAAAATGGGAACAAAATGTTAGGATATGTAGATAAAAGTGGGGAATGTAAATAAAGGGTGTTAGAGTAAAATTAAACAATGCACTAGAAAGACCTTGTTTAAAATATTTTGCAGACATTTGTTCACACTGCTGCTCTGGAATCAGTTCAGATACAAGCAACCAGATATACTCCTGGCCAACAAATTAAGCCTGCTAATGAGATCAGAATCCAAGTCATTGATATCAATTAGAAAAAGCAGTGGTCCCAGTTCATATCCATGAGGGACTCACCTAATGACATCACCCCAAATTGAGCGTTTACCCCTATCTTATGTTATTGCTCTGGTGATTTTTTTCATTTTAATTCTAGTTTCCTCATTAAGACTGAAGCTGTTGTTTGGGAGGGTTTCAGTTTCCGTCACTCAGCCCCACAGGGCTCTCTGTTCCAGACTCAGATGGACGGCAGCCAGAGTTTGTCCAGGAAAACTCACACGGATAGCTCTTCACAGCATATAGACAATTCACATGAAATATATGGCCGCAAAACAAGTTGTTATTCGCCTTGGGACTCATTCACAAACCTTTCTAATGCTATGAGTAGAAGTGTCATTAGGCAAGGGATGCCCGGTGAAACGCCACACCCACAAACCATGAAAATACGAAAAACGTTAAAATTGTAGCCTATCTGCCTTTGTAGTGCCGCAGGGCCCCACAAGCCTGTCTGCACTCACAACACTTAGTTCCCCAAACATCTCTCTACTCCCCACCATGCTCCACTCCTGTCAGCCATGGTGACACCAAACTGCAGGGTCTCAGTTCCTGCTCCACGACTCCTAACCCCTCTTCAAAATCCTGTCGCTGGTCCACCACTAAGCCAGAGGAGGAATACTTCTCCCAACAGTGACAATTTAAAGGTGCTCAGACCCTCGTCAGCACACAAGTTTTTGGATTCAGAGAAGAGCTACAGTTCAATAAAGGTTTGAATAAACTACTGTATGTAGACCACATAATTGCAGTTTTTATTCTGATACTGGAATATTACAGAGGTATCATCTATGTGGTATTGCTATAAGGTATCACTGTCTAACTTTAAAAGAAAGAAAAAGAAAAATAAGTCCCGACAAAGGACACATAAAAAAAACACCCAGTTATAATAAATCCCAAGGAACATGTCTTACAGTGTTCTCTCTCAGCATATGTCTCTATCTGTGACTTTCCAAAACAAATTCCAGCAGCACAACTCTCATGAACCAGCTCTGTCCTTAAACAAGAAAGGAAACTCCATTTAGGATGTCCTCTTTAATGACCCCTTTAACCTCTTTTGCTAGGTTGCTGTGGGATTCTGCCTCTATCCTCTCACAGAGCCCGTAAAAAGCACATGCTTGTCTGTCCCATTTGATAGTGAGTAGCTAATTGATTCAAGGATCTCATTCAGGAATGTCTTAAAAAAACAGGGCATTTACTTCAACAACATGGCCCCTTTATGTAAATAAATGCCTCCTTTTCCAGTTTTTCATGTGATTTGCACTTGAATCATCCAGTTTAAGTTTCACTGTTTATTCTGAAGAATTACTCTGAAATAGTTCACTGGGCTAACTTTTGTTCATGGGTCTGATTAAACAATTATGAGGTTTTTGAAACTCCCTGTTGTTTAGGAATATAAATATTTATCAGTCCTTCTTGAAAGAAGCCAGTTTCATACTCCCACAATCCTTTGCCTCTTGTTCTTGGTATAAAATTCCACATAGTTCCCACATGTGTCCTCTGGTTTGGGTTTCACTGTTTATTCCGAGGAAATTCAGTGGGTTGCAGCTGCCTTCGTGTAATGAGAATGCTGTTGTCCCACGAGCAGCATGAGGATGTGTGTTGTGGTGCTGGAATATTGTGTCGTCAGTGAAGGATGACCCTGCAGTGGTGAGCTAGCTGCATTCCTAGGTTCATGACAGTTTTCAACAGCTCTCAATTGCATTTGAAAAAGTTTGGCGATGCGGTGGCCAGGCATCGAACCTTTGCTCACCACTATACCACCAACACACGCAGTGGTGAGCTACAGAAGTCATCATGGAGGTATCTCCTCCTCCTCCCGTCTTGCCTGGGCAAGAGCTCCTCTGGACACAGACCAACATGGCAGCCTGCTGGACAGCCCACCCCTTAACTTCTCATGGTTTTTACACCACTCTGTGCTGATGCCACCAGTCAGTTATCCAGAGGACATGAATGCACTGCAGGAGAGCACAGACGGGCCTCTTCACCCACGCAGACCAAGGGTGAATGTACAAACACCACGCAGATCGCTCCCCAGGAATTTAAACCCAGGGCTGCAGTGCAGAGTGGGAGTAATGCTCACCACTGCACCGTCGCCTCTTCGAATTCTTAATTCTGTAAAATAACTCTTCTGTTCTTTCTAATTTTATTCACACTGTTCCAACTCAAGCCCTAGAAGTTTGCATTAGTAACATGAAAACGGTGTTAAGCATTTTCTCTTTTTCTTTGTGATGATGTAACTGCTACTTAGACCATTTAATCGTGTTCTCAGTAGTAATCAGGGAGCCGCTATTTAATCCTTAAAGGGGCTGAGTAGACCAAATCCAAAAGAACATGAACAACCTGCAACCAAACAAAGTATTTCTTTTGTTAACAAGCTCATAAACTCCAACATATATAGTTCATATAATGTAACGCATACGGCTTCCATTGCTTGCGAGAGTTGGCTTACCAGAGTGGTGACGTCACCGCCCTTCCCTGTGGATAGCAGGGACCGCAGCCGCTGGGCTGAGGGGAGATCTCTCTTTAGCTCACCAGGCTGGGTCCCTGTTGAGTGATGCCGGAGGCCCGGGTTTGAGTCCCTGATGGTGGGGGACCGACCTGAGGCAGCAGTGGTGAGGGTGCCTACGTGAACCCTGTAGTGTTACAATAATAAGATGTTAATAAGTTAATACTCTTTTGCAATACTACAATCTTTTTCTGCCCGTTAATATTTTGCTTGACAGGTTCACCTATTTTATCTAATTACAGTATTTATTACTGGATGAATTCTGGCATATAAAGTTCCACGTAGAATTATTTTATGTTTTTAATTTCATGGATATGAAAAAATCGACAAATTAAATAACAGTAAACGTGTATAAAAGTATTTTTGAACAGGCAGTACAGTGGCCGCCATTATCTTCTTACGTCATTTACTCCGCGCAGGGTCCTTCCTCTCTGCTTGTCGCAGCGGGTGAGGGCGCAAGTGAAACGCATTGAGAGCAATTCGCACCGGATTGAAGAAACATTGGCGAAAATAAAGGCAGTACTGTCTTAAACAACGTGTATACGAAGGTGAGTTTACAGTTATTTTAAATAATTCTGTAGTAAGACCAAGTCAACGTCTCGCGTTTAACACAAATGTTGAGGGAAAGCGGCAAATCATTATCGATTGATAGTTTTCAGACATTTGAATGAACATATAATAAACGCATTGTCATCTAAAGTTTGTTAATGATGCACACGTCGTCCAGGCAAATGGAGTTACTGTAATAGTTCCTGATTAGCATCAGATTTTTAAAATTGGTTCCCAAATTAGTCACGTTGTCCAGTACCAAACCTGTTTAAGATCAGCTTTACAGACATTCAACTGGGGGCTCAATTCTTTTGCACATTTAACTTTTTTTCTTGGTCTATATGTTAAAGTGCAAAAATAAAAGGATAATAGTTGACTATCCCTACAGTCAAGCTGGAGTTCTGGTGTGAAGTCAGACAAGAAATGCTCTGGTAATAGAAAATAAATAAGGTGGAATGTCCGTGTTTAGGATGAAGGTTGTTTATACTTGTAGCTTTATTTGCAGCAGTTCAGTAAACCTGGAGCTGAAAAGCAGGAATGACCCATTCTGTCGTACCTTTCATACCGTTGTGGGACGCAGTTTGGTTAGACGTGACTGAAATTCCAGAGAAAGCAGAATCATAATACACCGGCCAGACCTTTACAGCAACTGCAGACGGTCCTGGTGTTCTGAGACACCCCAAATCCGTAGGAAACTGGCGAAAAAATAAACGAGTAAAAAATCATCGCTTTAATTGCCGCAGTTTAGAGAGTGGTTCCATTTGTGAATTTTATGGGTGATTTCAAACACCCCATGCAGGTTGGGGTTTCATTGAAAATAGTTCAGAGTTCTGGGATTAAGAATAGTAATTATTGCTATAAATCAGATTTGATGCGATGATATTGTGAATTAAGCAAACAACTATATTCCAAGTGCAGATATAATGCAGAGAAATGGACTTTGTTTGTTTTTTGTGCTTTTTTCTTTGACTTTTCCACATGTGAATTTGGCTATGAAGTAGAACCAGGGCAGTGTGTTTCTGAGCCCACTTAGGGCTTTTGATTGATTTTTTCCTCCCACAGATTGTTCCAGCATGGAGACCGACCTGTATGACGAGTTTGGGAACTACATCGGCCCGGAGCTGGACTCCGACGATGACGATGACTTGGACAGGGACGAGCGAGATGCGGAGGAGGTAACAGGCTAGCTGCTGCTCTGCTCTGCTCTGTGCCCGGAGGAGATGGAGGGGTGTGGGCGGTTGAGCAGAGCCACAGTGCGTGGCACGCCCCTGTGTTTTTTCCTGATGTCCGGCGGCGTGGGTTCTCCGCTGCGCTCAGCTTGTCCGTCTGCCCGCTCAGGCCGACGAGGACGACGACGAGGAGCCGGCTGACCCCGACGAGGAGACCCCCGGGATGGAGGTGGTGCTGCACGAGGACAAGAAGTACTACCCGACGGCGGAGGAGGTGTACGGCCCCGAGGTGGAGACCATCGTCCAGGAGGAGGACACACAGCCGCTCACAGGTCAGGGCCGGCTGGGGTGCTGCTGCTCTGTGTTCGCAGGGGCCTCTCTCGCTCAGCAAGCGTTCCCTTCTGACAGGTTTCCATCGCCGTCTGTTGAAATCGCTTCATATTATTAAAGAATCCAAAATTCGACCATTTCTGATTTCGCTTGTAGGTTGTAAGGTTTTCAGACATACCAAAATAATTTCAGTCCCTGCTTTAAGACGGCAACATTGTTTTTTATTTCCTTTTTCTGCACTACAGCTTGAAAGAGCAGTGTGAGGTGAATTACATCTGGTTTTGCTGTGAGTTGGAATGTAGCTCTTACAGAAATGGGAGAAAGAGCACCTGTGAATTTGTGCACAGAGGGGTCCAGGTTAACGTAATTTTGTGACTTGAATGACCTGTCTGAGATTCAGAGATGTATGTTATAACCTTAGATTAATTTGGCTAATGTAAAGCACTTTTATGTCTAGTAATTTAGTCTCCTGTTTTGATTTTCTGCCTCTGAACATTTTTTATTATTGTTAAGCACTCATAAATGAGAATGTCTGTCATTTAATTATGCAGTTTCTTTTTTGAACAATTCTGGAAATGGAGTAATAAAGATGATGTACTTTGTGCGTGTGTAGGAAAGCATTGATGAACAAGTTACTTGAACTGTGAATTTCCTCTTCTCTCCTTCCCCCTAGAGCCCATCATTAAACCTGTCAGGACAAAGAAGTTCACGCTGATGGAGCAGGAACTGCCCTCCACCGTATATGACATGGAGTGAGTCTCAGATTACACCAGTTTCATTCAGGTCAACAGGCTCTGGTCTTGTGTAATGGCAGTCGATTGAACATGAATGCTTATTGCCCTGAGGAACTCTAGCCTCTGCTCCAACAGTCTGGCAGCTGATTCCAGACTCCCACCACACTTCGTGTAACGAAGTGTCATATTTTTCACTTGTTCCTGAATCCTCGTTTCACTTCTAAAGTAGTCCTCTGGGTTGACATTGTCATTGCTTGTGAGAGTTTTAAGTCACTCTGTCTGAATTCCCCTTGTAGCTCCGTTGAAGGCTAAACATTTCAGTTCCTTTAAGTAGCCTCATCTTCCTTTCTGCAGGTTTCTAGCCGATCTGATGGACAGTCCAGAGCTGATCCGAAATGTCACACTTTGCGGACACCTGCATCATGGCAAAGTAAGTCTAATGCAGGATTGTTGGTTGGCAGTTTCCCCCCTGACGGACAAGGTCCTCAGGGGAATGCAGTTTGCCTGTAACTCTTCAGCATGTTGCTCACTGATGCAGACTAGAGTCCCTCTGGAGAAAGGATACGTGCTTCTATATGCAGCACTTCAAGTTTGTTTTTCACCTTTGCAGTAGTATAATCAGGTCCTGGTTTGAGATTTGGCCGAGGTCCACAGTAGTTCGTTGGTTATGCAGCACAAGGCTCGGGCACGTTTCCTGGCCCCGTGCGGGGAGTGAGTGTGCCCTGGCAGGGCTGGCCAGTGCTGGTGTGTGACGGCCTGCTGTCTGTGTCCCCAGACCTGCTTCGTGGACTGTCTCATCGAGCAGACGCACCCCGAGATCCGCAAGCGCGATGACATGGACGTGAGTATTCAGACACAAGGGGGAGGCTTATAGAGATTCGCTTTCATTTACTGTTTCTCATTAATATTTTAATTTTTTAGCATTGCTGCCTTGCAGCACTGGGGCCTTGGGTTCAGTTCCAGGGGTGCTTTCTGTGTGGAGTTTGCATGTTTTCCCTGTGTTTGTGTGGGTTTCCTCCCACAGTCGACATGCTGACATGTTAATTGGCTTCTGGGGAAACTGGCCTGGTGTGAGTGTGTCTCTCTGCCAGTGACGATCCTGGCGTCCTGTGCAGACTGTACCCCGTCTTGCGGCTATTGCTTCTCACGATGAGGCTCCAGCTCCCCCATGACCCTGTATTGGATAGATTAGAAAATAGATAAATGTTGGAAAATTGCAGTATGTCTCATCACCTGTGTTTATTTTATACACCCTTATTGCCAAGTCCTTAACGGCATCCTTAATGTAGGAGGTGATTGTACACGGAGTCGTCACCATTTTCACCTGTTTTAACAGGAATAATTATTATTTTCTGTGTTGCAGCTTCGGTACACTGACATCCTCTTCACAGAACAGGAGGTAAGGAGAAAACCTGTATGAATTCCATTCTTTCCATTTAGGAATGGAAAATCATACTTCATGCAGAGTTCTGGGTAGTGTGTAGATACTACGATTTTCCTAGTTTTCCTAAATCGTGAGTGGTTTTATACCTGTGCAGGAGGGTTAAACATTTCCTACCAGTACCACCAGATTTTGAGCTCTATTGAACACTTAGTCAAGTTAATCAATATTGTACTTATGTAGTGTTAGGTGCTGTTCAGTTTTCAGGCTTCATAAACTGGAATGTTGATCCTGTGTGCGGGTTTGTTTCTGTAGAGAGGAGTGGGCATCAAGAGCACTCCGGTCACAATGGTGCTGCCGGACTCCAGGGGCAAGTCCTACCTGTTCAACATCATGGACACTCCAGGTACATCTGGGCACCAGATGGGAGAGATTGGGCTCAGGCATGGGGTGAAACTGCCTGTGACCACAGATACGTTTATCTATCTATACAATAGTATTGGTGTGAGTAGTCATCTAATGTTGAGCCGTGTAGCTCTACTTGTCTTCTGCACCTTGAAACTGCTCATGCTAACTACAAGTCTGAAGAACACAGGCATGGTATATTCCATTTTAAAACATTAGGTTTTAGGACTACAGATATCTTGTTGATTTGATTAATTATTTTCAAAGCATTTATTATTTGGCATTTACAATTGCTATCCTTATGAATATTTATTCATCTAAAGCTGTTTAGCATGTGGATTTCACCTTTGTTCTCCAATTTGTAAATCCCGTGCTAAATATAATTATTGAATAAAAATGTAATAGATCACGTTAATTAGAACGAATCTAAAGCAGTCTAGGAGTTCATCGGCCCATCTTGTACATTTGCTAGTCGATTCATGAATCCAGTCCAGACAGTTCTTCAAGATTCCCAGAATGTCATCTTAAGAATTCAGCCACTCAGTTTGTTTGAGACAAGCCCTGCGACTGTGTTTCTGATGTCTTGAATATGTGATCTCTCCCTGTTCCAGGCCATGTGAACTTCTCTGACGAAGTGACCTCAGGAATCCGCATCTCCGATGGCATCGTGCTCTTTATTGATGCTGCAGAAGGAGTGAGTCATCTGCCTTGGATAGTTTCTGTTACTATATTTCCATGCAGGATGTGCCGACATGAAAGTAATAAGAAAAAAACAGCAGTTAAAGGTTATTTGTGCGCATTGCGTTAGATCTTATCCATGTTCTCTCTGCTGCTGTTGGAATCCCGGCTGAGACGGCCCTTTCAGCCCGACTCTGCGTGCTCGCTTTGCAGGTGATGCTGAACACGGAGCGGCTGATCAAGCACGCGGTGCAGGAGCGCCTGGCCGTCACCGTCTGCATCAACAAGATCGACCGGCTCATAGTGGAGCTCAAGCTGCCGCCCACCGACGCCTACTACAAGCTGAGGCACATCGTGGACGAGGTCAACGGCCTGCTGAGGTGCGGCCACTGATCCCGGCTCCCGGAGGGCAGCCTGCGGCTCTCCTGTTTCCCTCTCCCCCCCCAGCCTGGGTGCAGTCAGCCGCGCTGACGCAGCTGTACTCTCCTAGGGCTAGGTGGCTTGTAAAATGGGGTGGAGGAAAGAAAATACTTTTTTTTTAAATCCTGATTTTTAGTTACTACCTGGTAAACAATGCACCTAGGCTTAACTCCATTGTTGGAGCAATAGGAGTTAAAAATGCAATTCTACCAAATTCAGTCTGATTTTTAAAGTAATCTGTTTTTTGCTAACACATAAAAGCTTGTTTTTTTTAAAAAAAAGATTCAAATGTTTTCTCCCCTGTCTCAGCATGTACACCACTGATGAGAACCTAATGGTGTCCCCACTGCTGGGCAACGTGTGTTTTGCCAGCTCACAGTACAGCATCTGCTTCACGCTGGGCTCTTTCGCCAAGATCTACTCCGACACCTACGGTGAGCCACACTTTTCCACCCCCACTGCCTGCGGAGCTCAGGCCATTGACCCCAGATCTCTGGGCCACAGGGTCATCAGCTCTCACATCCTCGTGTTTCATATGCTTTCCTGCACTTACGTGAAAGCTGAGGCTTCATGCCATGGTTTTATAATAAGACTATTTTGCCAGTGGCCTGAGGCTGTAACGTGCTGTGGGCCCTGTAAAGATGGAAGGGATGTGTGACTGTTGTCCACGTTGAATTGCGCTTCTCCCAGTCCTGCTGCTCAGCTGCTGAGCTTATCTGTTTCTTGTTTTTTGTTTCAAGGGGATATCAACTACACAGAGTTCGCCAAGAGGCTCTGGGGGGACGTTTACTTCAATCCCAAAACGTGAGTGTGAACAGCTGGTCTTCACATCCTGTTTGTAGGCGGTGATGGGAAATGCACGGCCCGGAGCAAACTGCAGCCAAATGGGTTCTCCTTGGATGCACAGAGAAATGAGACTGTTTGCAATTAACTGAGGATGCTAACTGCGATCTTAGAAGTCCAATCTCCACATTACTACTACAAAGCTATGAGTCTTTTTGTATTTAAATTGCTGCCCAGTATTTCAAGTTAGAAGTAACATTGCTTGGCCTTTGAGTAAGCCTCAGCCTTACAAGGAAAGATGATGACTGGCTGTTTCTCCTTTTTTGTTTTTGATGAGTCAGAAATCCTGACTGTTTTTGCTTAGTTGTGTGTCTTTCTCGATTAAATTGGTAGCAGTTGAGAGAGCTTGGGGCCCTGAGGAACATTCTCAGGCTCACAGTCAATGTGCCTTCCGTTTCACTGATCTGTATTTCGTGCTCTTCAGGAGGAGGTTCACCAAGAAAGCTCCCAGCAGCAACTCTCAGCGCAGCTTTGTGGAGTTTGTACTGGAGCCACTGTATAAAATACTGTCTCAGGTGAGAGCACGCCGCTGGGGATCGGGGGGTTGTGCTGCTTCGCTCATGCAGTACCGGATCCTGCCTGAAGATGGAGGTCTTGTGTTTTTTTGGGGGTGAGAATGAAAACCTCATTCTGCAGCGGGTTGCCCTTCAGGTGTGCTTCTAGTCTTCCTCGGCGGTGATGCACATGTCTGCTCCTGGTCCATGTGAAAAGCGGTGATGCCCATAATACTTCCAGGATTCAGACTTCAGAATTGCTGGTGCTGATGCTATTATTGAGCAGCTTGAAGCTGAAGATAGCATGTCAGCTGGACAGGCGTCCTGGCTGTCTGCTGTAACGGTGCTCCTGCGACAGGTGGTGGGCGACGTGGACACCTCTCTGCCCCGGGTGCTGGACGAGCTGGGGATCCACCTGACCAAGGAGGAGCTGAAGCTCAACATCCGGCCGCTGCTGCGCCTCGTCTGTAACCGCTTCTTCGGGGAGTTCACAGGTACGGCGCTCTGACCCCCCGCCCCCTGCTGGTGCTGGTGCACCGAACCCCCCTGCTGGTGCTGGTGCTCTGACCCCCTGTCCCCTGCTGGTGCTCTGAAAATAAGTTTTTCTTCTTCTCTTCCTGTGCTAGGCTTTGTGGACATGTGTGTGCAGCACATCCCTTCACCACAGGGTGGCGCCAAAAACAAGATTGAGCACAGCTACACTGGGGGCCTGGACTCTGACCTGGGGGAGGCTATGGCAGAGTGTGACCCTGATGTAAGTGCGGTGAAATAAACTGGGCGCCTGAGAGAGTTATAAAGTGTGAATATGAAGCAATTGAGGGGTGTCAGATCATGTGATCATGTCTGTGCAGTGAGGGGTCTGGACTGGCGCTGGGACGCAGTGTGTGACAGGGTGTCTGTGCTGTGAGGGGCGCTGGGACGCAGTGTGTGACAGGGTGTCTGTGCTGTGAGGGGCGCTGGGACGCAGTGTGTGACAGGGTGTCTGTGCTGTGAGGGGCGCTGGGACGCAGTGTGTGACAGGGTGTCTGTGCTGTGAGGGGCGCCGGGACGCAGTGTGTGACAGGGTGTCTGTGCTGTGAGGGGCGCCGGGACGCAGTGTGTGACAGGGTGTCTGTGCTGTGAGGGGCGCTGGGACGCAGTGTGTGACAGGGTGTCTGTGCTGTGAGGGGCGCTGGGACGCAGTGTGTGACAGGGTGTCTGTGCTGTGAGGGGCGCCGGGACGCAGTGTGTGACAGGGTGTCTGTGCTGTGAGGGGCGCTGGGACGCAGTGTGTGACAGGGTGTCTGTGCTGTGAGGGGCGCTGGGACGCAGTGTGTGACAGGGTGTCTGTGCTGTGAGGGGCGCTGGGACGCAGTGTGTGACAGGGTGTCTGTGCTGTGAGGGGCGCTGGGACGCAGTGTGTGACAGGGTGTCTGTGCTGTGAGGGGTGCTGGGACACTGTGTGTGACAGGGTGTCTGTGCTGTGAGGGGCTCTGGGACGCAGTGTGTTACAGGGTGTCTGTGCTGTGTCGGCAGGGCCCTCTCATGTGTCACACCACGAAGATGTACAGCACGGAGGACGGGGTCCAGTTCCACGCCTTTGGGAGGGTGCTTAGCGGTACCATCCACGCGGGGCAGCCGGTGAAGGTCCTGGGGGAGAACTACACCCTGGAGGACGAGGAGGACTCTCAGATCTGCACCGTAGGGCGACTCTGGATCTCTGTGGCCAGGTGATGCTCCAGAGCCGCTACTTGAAAGGCACAGCTGGGACTCCAGCCCGTCCTGCCTTACATGGCTCTGGGGTCGAATCCAAGAGCCCTGGAGCTGTGAGGCAGCAGTGCCCACCACTGTGCCGCCAACATGCATGTCTTTCAAGTGTTCTGCAAAACTGGCTTCATTGATTACAGGATCCAGTTGTGTTTAAAGAAGTCGACTCCTCCAGCTGTGTGCCCTCTCTCCCTGCCCAGGTACCAGATAGAGGTCAATCGGGTGCCAGCGGGGAACTGGCTGCTGATCGAGGGCTGCGACCAGCCCATCGTCAAGACTGCCACCATCACGGAGCCCCGCGGCAATGAGGATGTGAGACCACTTCACTGACGCCTCTCTCACCCTCCACACACCACACTCTCTCTCACCCTAATATTGTGTGACTAATATTGTCGACACGTTTTCCATGTAGCTTCTTGCAAGTGCTTTAAAATGCTCTGCTTTTAACAATTTATTCTAATATTTTTTCCTTTTTTTTATTGCTCACCCACATTCATGCCACATTCTTTTTTTACGTCAGATGTTCATCTAAATTTTATTCATAGATTATTTTTTCAATCTCAGCATCTCCTGTCTTAAATTAACTTGGTGCCCTTTAGCAGCTGTGATTCCCTGCTCTTGCCTACATCAGACTTCTCCATGGAGGCCTGCACTGGGGCTGTCGAAGGTCCCTCTTTAATCTGCTCTCGCTCTTCCCTCAGGCTCAGATCTTCAGGCCGCTGAAGTTCAACACCGCCTCTGTGATTAAAATTGCCGTGGAGCCCGTCAATCCCTCTGAGCTGCCCAAAATGCTGGATGGCCTGAGGAAGGTCAACAAAAGCTACCCCTCGCTCACCACCAAGGTACCCGCTGCTCTGCAGAGCTCTGGCCCTCCGTGCAGCGTGCAGGCTCCATTCCTGCTGCACTCCCAGACACAAACAGTTCCTTTTAATGAAATACTGGGACCAGAGGTGCCTGGTCTGGAGGGCTCTGTGGCCGTTCCATCTGTCAGAATGTAACTGGCTTCTGGCAGCTGGGTGTGTCAGGAAAGCACGTCTGCAGCTGGGTCTTCCAGCAGGAGTCCGTTCTCCAGTAAGGCAGAAGCTTAAGCTGCTGGCGCTTCCAGTATTGTGAAGAATAAGTGGTGACAGCAGGTTCTGTCTGGCTCTTGTAGTCGGGGCTGTGCCTGCAGACGCAGCATCCTGCTGTGCTCAGTGCCTGTTGTGAAAGCTGGAGGAGCAGTGAAATGTCCCGCGCCTCCTGTGGGTCCGTGCGGCTGTGTGACCTCTTGGCGTCCCACAGGTGGAGGAGTCCGGGGAGCACGTGATCCTGGGCACGGGGGAGCTGTACCTGGACTGCGTGATGCATGACCTGCGCAAGATGTACTCTGAGATTGACATCAAGGCAAGTGCCCCCTACAGTCCTGGCAGAGGAAGCGCACACGCTGGGCTGAGCGGTACTGGTCTGAAGAAGCGGTGTGTGGGTGTAGTCGGCAGATGGGGGCAGTGGGTCGGCGGAGAGCTTGCGTGGAGACTAGGTGGGGTTTCTGTCCTTAAGCGGAGTCAGTGGGGTGGGTTGGCCAGGCTGTGAGATGTCTTGCTCTGAAGTCAGAGTGGAAGTCGCTGTGGCTTTGGGGTTAAAAAAGAGGGCCTGTGGGGCAGCTGGGCAGGACTGACCTGTATTAGGTGATGGAGGCTGGGAGTGCACTGTTTTATTACTGTCCTGTCAAACAGGTGGCCGACCCTGTAGTGACCTTCTGTGAGACTGTGGTGGAGACATCGTCCCTGAAGTGTTTTGCTGAAACGCCAAACAAAAAGTGAGCATCTTCCTCTCATCATTTAGACCCACTGTAGCCACAAGCTCTTTGGTACAATAACCTGCTAAAGTAATTATAGGGGTTTTAACTGCTTTTAGACTAATGCCTGTTTCTTAAAATAATGTTGATTTTAACTGCTTGAGTATTTTGTTTTTGTGTTCTTTCACGTCCGGGTCCTGCTCACACCCTGCTAACTCTACCTCTCATAAGGAGAAATTCTAAATGGTTTTTGTAGCAGCAGGATGAAGCTGTTTAAGAAAATACTTCAGAAACCACATAAATAACCACAAAAACTGTGCAGCTTGAGATGAGAACTGTTTCTTTTAATAGTTCAAAGTTTGGGAGAAGAAATCACCTGGGAGTGAAAGATGTACACTGTGCCTTCTGCTACAAGACTGTTGAGCAGAGAATAAGTTTTAAAACAGTTTTATTGTTTTATTTTCCACCACCTAGGAACAAGATCACAATGATTGCAGAACCCCTGGAGAAGGGGTTGGCAGAAGACATTGAGAATGAAGTTGTACAGATCTCCTGGAACAGGTAACTGGAATAAAAATGTGGTATCTTTGTTGCTTTGTGTTCAGGTCCGTCAGTTTCAACAGTGAGCACTCTCGCTGAACACATAGGAATCCTTTGCAAAGCCTCACATATGAGTTTTTGCCATACATTTGTCAAAAGCAAACAATAAACCAAGCCATGCTGCCCCATGCTGCAGTGTTTGTCTTGTCTCTGTTGTGTGCTGGGTATTTCATTCAAGTAGATGATAACAGTGTATTTTGCTTTTAGCAGGAGTAGAACAGAACTAATCTCCAGCATGCTGTTTTGACTTTATAATGTCTATATAACATTTTCTGGAAGTCAACATCAGTTCTGCTCTTTCCTTGAGACCTGTCTGAAGAGCCTGCCTATTGCCGACCACCATTATGAATACCTATTAAAACATACCTATCATGAGTCATGTGACCGTATGTGGTCATGCGATAGGCTTACCTGAGCGATCAGGAGAGTAAGTCTGTCCTGCTGACATGTTCTGGTGTATTTTCTCCAGAAAGAAGCTTGGAGAGTTCTTCCAGACCAAGTATGACTGGGATCTGCTGGCTGCCCGTTCCATCTGGGCATTTGGGCCTGATGCCACAGGACCTAACATCCTGGTAGATGATACTCTCCCATCAGAGGTGAGGATACTTTACCTCAACAGGGCTGCATTACAGCTGCGTCATTGCTCAGAACCTGTATTGATCTACAATAGTGAACTCCGCTGTTGTCTGCACATGAAAGGCCCTAGAATCCTGCTACTGGTGCTTAGTTCTCAATCACAGGGACTCAAAACTCAGAGGAAGGGATTTATGGAACTTTGTTAAAGTGGCAGGAAGAGCTTCTCAAATCAGTTTGTAAACAGGTGTCTGAAAGGCGTTCTGCACTTATACCCTTTCTTGCTTTGGTATTAATACCTCTCAGTCATGATGTTTTTCCAAGAGTCTTATTGCATGTGAATAGAATTCACGAACGTCTTTTGACAGCGTTTGGTTTTCTCCATTTTCTACTGCTGCTGCAAAAGAGTGCATGCCTGTGTTTGTCTCTGTGCAGGTGGATAAGGCCTTGCTGGGCTCAGTGAAGGACAGCATCGTCCAGGGCTTCCAGTGGGGCACCAGGGAGGGGCCGTTGTGTGATGAGCGTGAGTACGGTCCCTCTGCTGCCCTGTCTGTCTGCTGCTTTGTCTCCTCTACAGACAGTGTGGTTGTGCCAGGCATGCAGGACAGACTCCCCCTTGCAGCCTGTATGGACTCGGGTGTCACAGTGCACACAGTTCTTTGCGGTTGTTGGTTCAGTTGTCAAGCCAATATCAAGACTTCAGTAAAAAGCAAGTGATCTCCCTAAAACCTTGTTATTCCTCAGATCTGCTGGCCTTCACCTCCTGTTGTTGTCTTCCTCAGCCATTCGCAACGTGAAGTTCAAGATCCTGGACGCGGTGATCGCTCAGGAGCCGCTGCACCGGGGAGGAGGGCAGATCATCCCCACGGCGCGCCGGGTGGTGTACTCGGCCTTCCTCATGGTACAGCCAGCAAGCGCTCCTCGTCTCCGTCAGCCTTCTGTCAGCGCTGCCCAGCATGCCCTCTCCTTATTGTTGAGGTCTTCAATTAGGAAACTTCAGGTTTACAGAATGATGGGGACCACTGTTGATATTAATGTCGATCGTGGTTTTATTCAAGATCTATTGCCAAGACATTTTTAAAGAAAATTCATTGCATTGTATGCACAATTTGATATTGTGCACCTTGAACAGGGCACATTGAAATTAAAAATGGCGTTGATCTGCAGTGTGATAATGTATACCTCTGCAGAAAAGGTGTTATTGTGCAGGTTTCTGCCAGAGTTTTGTTCCCCAGTCTTCTTGGTGACTGTTTGATGCAGGAAGTACCGCACCAGTCTAGCACATCTGAAGGTGCTGCTGCTGCTCTGGTTTGTGCTTGATGTTTTATTCTGCTTGTTGAGGCTGGTTGTTTCACTGTAGCAGGGCTGTGTAATTATAATTTGCCGATATCTGATCCAGCCGGCTCCATCTTCTCTCTCCTCCCAGGCTACCCCTCGACTGATGGAGCCCTACTACTTTGTGGAGGTGCAGGCCCCAGCCGACTGTGTGTCCGCTGTGTACACCGTCCTGGCCCGCAGGAGGTAATCATTTGCAATAGGAAACTGTTTTCACCTCTCCCACTATGGAGTTAGTTGCTAATTTAATGTAGCGCGTTCCCCGCCGGTCATTCAGTAACCTTCCTCTGGTTTGGGCAGAGAACCGACGTGTCTATTTCTGCTGCGATTGGAAAAAGGAAGGGACACTTGTGATTAGATTTATCTAAATGTGCATTTCAACCTACAAGCTGATTCACACTCCTTGGTCTTGTGCTATCTGGGCTGTGGGCTGTTCTGTATGAACGTCATTGTCCATCACCTCCCTTCAGTCCGAAGCACAACATCGCATTTCATGGTGTAAATAACAGAGTCCTGTCAGGGTAACAGCAGCACTTACTTGAGCCCCATCACAAAACTGTAGATGACCTGGCCGTACTGTACTGTATAGCACTGGCTTATATTCTTGATTGTGTTCCACTTGAGAAAACACGTATATTGACAGCAATGTTCTATTACAGCTGGTGCATAGGGGGGGCACACTGTCCTTATTGTTCATCAACAGGCATGGCAGCAGCCTGAGAATACATATAAAAATGCACTTCTTGGATATCTTTACCCTGGTCATCGGTGCCTTGAAGGTTAGGTTAGCTACCCAGGAACAAAATAAAGTTCTTCCTTACCCTAGTTCAACATTTGAGAATGATAAATATTACAAAAGTGTTCTTCCTTCACCTATGAAGTTTTGCCCATGTGCTGCTCATTTCAGGGCTGTCCTGTCCCCATCCTGCCATGGATGCTGGGCCTCCAGTACCAAGACTGGACAGTCCTGCACTGTTCTGTCCTGGAATCAGAGAAACTATGTGGGGCTACTGTACCGCTTGCTGACGTTTCTGTCAGTTCTGTCTGGTTTCGGCGTGTTCAGCTGCTTAAACTGTGAGCCCCTGTGATTACGAGTGTTCGAGTCAGCTGTGTATGAGGCTGAGGTTTAGGCATGAATATCTTTAAGATTCCTGCATCAGCTTCTGGTGTCATATAGGATTGTCTTCAAAGTCCTTCTCCTGACCTACAAAACACTAAACAATCAGGCTCCTTCCTATCGTAAAGATTTGCTGAGCTGTTATGTTCCATTCCGACAGCTCTTTAAATTCTGCTTTACTGTGTTCCCATGACATGCCGCAATATGCTGGGCTATACAGAAATACAGCCTACAGAAATCGGCCTAGCCTGTGAAATACTTTCTCCAAGACTGTACTGTCCTCCCAGTCTGTTTTAAAAAGCTTCCTAACATTTAATGCAGAAGTGCTCATATTTATTTTTAACATGTTCTGCTTGTGTACTGTTGATGTTACCTCCATTGTACAACACTTTGAGATGTCGTTGTGTGTTTCTCCTGCTCTGCACTCTCTTTGGCCAGGCGTGCGAGACTGCGCAGGCTTGGTGATGTCTTGTTCTCGTGTGTCTGACGCTGTTTCCTTTCTCGGTGTGCGGCTGCGCAGAGGTCACGTGACCCAGGACGCGCCGATCCCCGGCTCCCCCCTCTACACCATCAAGGCCTTCATCCCAGCCATCGACTCCTTCGGCTTCGAGACGGACCTGCGCACCCACACCCAGGGCCAGGCCTTCGCGCTGTCTGTCTTCCACCACTGGCAGGTAGGACACCTGGGTGGTGTGGCCGGGGGGCGCGGGTAGGCCTCCTCATTCTCTACCAGAGAACCTGCTTCTCAAATTGTAATGAAGCACTGCTCAGCTGCCTGCACATTGTGACAACAGTTTGCACCCGGATTTATGTTTGATGAAATGCTAGACCTTCGTGTATGTTTGCTGGCATAAAGCCATTTGGACATCTAAAAACTACCGCATGTGTTCAAATGTGGACATTGTTACACTGTCAGTGTAATTAAGGCAAATTGCTTCATTCAGACCTGCAATGAAATTTATCATTTACTCTAAACATGCCTTCTGGGCCTCCCCCTGGGAAAGGTGCTCGCTAGCCTGAGTGCAGGTTAGGCTCTGTGATCATGGGTTCAAGTCTGGTCCGTGTCACTGGCCAACTGACTGATTCCAAGTGGTGGCGCAGCAGAAGTGTTTGGATTAGACAGCAGGGCTCTCTCGGGCATCGGCAGCCCTGTGGTGCCCGCAGTGCTGTCTGTGAGGTACACCCCTCTCCTCCAGTTGGCACTCACCCTGCGGGCTGGGGCTGTGCTGCCTCTGCCAAGAGGCTCGAAGGTGGGAGGGTCAGAGAGGTGTGCCTGCACTTCCTCCTTCTCCCGTGTGCAGTCACAGGGATCATAACCACGAGCCGAAGCCTGAAGAGCACGCGACTGGCTCTTCTAAATATAAAAAACAGAGGCATCTCTAGACCAGGAGGTGCTGGGCAAAGGTGCGAGGATCCCCAGTTTTGAGTGTGGCTCTCACCCTTGGTGGGTGTGTGAGAGCACGGTGGGTTTGCGTTCTCCCCTCTGTTGGGACATGCCTGTGTGCTCGAGGGTGAGGTGCTCAGGCTGCTGACCCGTGGGATCATGCCTCGGGTCCAGAGCGGACTGAATTGATGTGATGCTGGATAAGCGACTCCTGCTGGGTATATTAATATCTCCGCTGTGTCGGCGTTTTCCTGCTCCTGGAGCAAGCTTCTCTGCCTGGGGCCACTTCTGGGTGCTGCCGGCTCCAGTTCCTCCGAGCATCGCCTTTGCCCTCCCGTGTTGCGCTGGGGCCGTTTGTAACAATGGTTGAAGATTTGCAATAGGTTTCCCCACTCTTTCCTGTAGTGGCGGGAAGCAAAGCTCCGAGCACAGTGGTGCTGTTTTCCCTGTGCTTGAGTGAGAAGACAGTCAGACGGCTGCTCTCGCCCGCTGAGCCCAGGCCACTGTCCACTCGGCTTGCACAGCCTTCTGTCATTGACATGTCTGACTAGAACTGCAATTCATCTTTGTTTATGATTATCATGAGCATCTGATTTGGAAGGCTGGTATGATTCGCTGATAGGTATTGTTGTTTTTTACCAAATCGCTACGACAGAACCAATTCACACAAAATTACTTGTTACAAAATGTTTGCGGCACGAAATGCCCTTTTCTTGCTTGGCATCTTTAAAATCTGCTGCTCTTTACTATGAAGACGTGGATCCCTGGACAAATGGCTTCTGGGCAAATCTTACAAGAGGGGTTTAAAATCTGAAACACTCTACAGAAGTGAGAAAAAATATCTGAATCTGCTGGTAGGCTGTGAAAGAAATGTCATGGTCTTGTAGATCAGTGTTTGACTGACGAGCAAATAAAGTTCATGTGCTGCTGTAAAGGTTATTTTTCACCTTGTTGCCAAGAACATGTTTTCATGTCCTCTGAGGGACAGGTTACTTTGACAATGGGCATGGAGCTGTCTGCCATCTGTGCACAGCTCTGTTACCAGTAATCTGTGTTTTTCTCTGTCTCAGATTGTGCCCGGTGACCCCTTGGATAAAAGCATTGTGATCAGGCCCCTGGAGCCCCAGCCTGCCCCTCACCTGGCCCGCGAATTCATGATCAAGACCCGCCGGCGCAAGGTGAGTGATAGGAGAGACCGCCCCCCCCCTGCAGACCACTGTGATCTCAGTATGTGTGTCTGTAGATGTTAGCAATGAAATGAAATGAATTTTGTGGAGCTCGTTTGTGGCCGTTTGCTCGGGGGGTAGAGTGCTGGTTACACAGAGGAGGGGTCTGATTGTTCGGGAGGCGTGGCGCGGCTCCTCGAGGTGACGGCTGCTCCTCTCTCCACAGGGCCTGAGCGAGGACGTCAGCATCAGCAAGTTCTTCGACGACCCCATGTTGCTGGAGCTGGCCAAGCAGGATGTGGTGCTCAACTATCCCATGTAACGGCTCGGGGCGTCGGGACCCTTTCTGCCCCGAGCGCCGGAGGAGCACACGTGCGCCCCGTCCCGTGGCCGAGAGCTCACCTCCGCCAGCTGTCACGTGGGACGTCCTGCGAGGGTGTGCTGGGGCTGCCAGCAGCTCCTCACTTTCTGCTGTGGGCTGCGGCCGCTGACGTGACCGCTCCCGCCTCCTCACAGCTCGCGCCCTGACGCTTCCCAGCTTTCTGTAGATTTCTCTGAATTTGTTTAGCAGAAACATACTGAACATCTTGTCAGTAAAATGCATTTCTCAGATTCCTTACCAGTTATGATCAGCACTGAAAAACATCGGCCCCCCATCGGCTGAGATGTGTTTTCAGTATTGAATAAGAATTGAAAGAGTCAGTTCCAGGCTGACTGTAATTCTTAAGTCACTTTTCAAAGAAATTGGATAAACCTTCAGCTTGTAGTTAGACCAATGTTAAAGCTTTCATGATTTTCCTATAGTTCTAGTCTGTTCACGGTGGCAGTGTGACAGTATTCTGTCTCCTTTCCAGCACCAGACAGTGACTTCAGCCTTCAGTATCATGGGAGCTGATTAGGGCAGCCAGTAAGACTCCTGATTCATAGCCCTTGGATCCATTTCAAGTAATGCATGAGCCAGCTATCCCGAGATTTTCCCTGCTTGGAGTTCACGTTTTGGATGTTTGAAATTGAGTCTCAGCTTCATCAGTGGTTTGTACAGCTGATGAAATCTGAAGTGGTTCAGATTGCTGTCCAGTGAGAGTCCTACCTGTTTTCTCTAGCTAATTCCTTATATAGGCCCTCACCCTGAACTGTGAGAAGGTTTCCAATGCAGTGTGATAGTCTGTTTTTATATACATATAAGAAATCAAAGTTTGTAGAAATGTTGGGAGGTGGTTGTTTTTACTATTTTGTATTGTTTCAGGTTTCTGACGTGCTGTACAAGTCTAAATAAAATCTCCGCCTGTTTTTCAACTCGGCTTTTTTTTCTCCACCCATAACCGTCAGCCAAGTCCAATCAGTGGAAGTAAACGAAGAATCGAGCTGAACGAGGCTGTTTATAGTCGGTCTGGACATTTCCCAGGCTTGCTTTTCCAGGAAATGACAAGACTGTGGCTGGAGCCTCTGAACTGGGGGCTCCTGTTAGTAGAAATAGTGGATCCAAGGCAAGCGAAACATCCTCACAGTCCAAGAAAAGGACGCCTGGTTTGTTTAAGGTCAGGGAACGGTTATTAGCTATGTGTGCATGTATACTTTAAGAATGTTTTGATCTGCTTCGGTAATGATCTCAAGCACAGGGAACTTCTGGAAATGGAGTGGTTAAGCAGAGACCTGGGTAGCTCATAGCCCTCCCTGAAAGCTCACAGTTGCAGTAGTATGACATTTCCACTCTTCTGTATTCGGAGATACTGTAATTAACCTTTTCCTGATCTGTGCTTTTCTACCACTTTGTCCTTGACCTTTTTCAAAAGTTCGTTGGTCTTCTTGGTTGGTTCGTCATAGTACTGTGAGTTGTGGCTTAAAATTGAAATGGAGGTTTCCAGTTGGGTGCCCTGTGATGTGCCCTGCCCTGCACCCGTTTGCTGGGATCCGGCTCCCTTGAGACCCAGAAGAGGTTGGAAACTGAAGGGATTGACTCCTAACTGAAGGAATTTAGAGACTCATTTTACTCAGGGGTTAGACTTTGTTTACACAGAGACTGAATCACTCATTTGGGATCTTTCAATCTACTCGTTTGCACCTGAACGGATTTTTAGTTTCCTTAACAAAGAGGGTGAAAATACTTATGTACTGGAAGTGTCATAATTGCAAGATCAGATAGTAAAAAGTGGAAGCTTTGTAGGGAGTGAATACTGAAAACCAGAAAAAGGATTCGGAAAACTATCTTTCCAATTACAATATCCTTCTGTAATATCCAGATGTTTTGCGATTGCACAGCTGCAAACCTCTGGCCTATGTGCTTCTTCCCAGGAGCAGGAGGGTTTAAAAAAGACTCATTTCCACAGCAGACAGGCTCTGGAGCTGCACGTCTAGGGCTTCTGCTCCTCGTCCGCAGGGACGGGCCCGTACTGTACACTGCTGAAGCCCCTCAGGATACTGACCTGCCGTGTGACCTGAGGGGGCTGTGGACTTGTTGTTTCCCAGAGGAGACGTGGACTCGTCGTTCCCACGCGCTGCCCGGAAGCCTGGAAGACGGAGTCTTGTTGTGTGAGTAAGCCTGCGAGAGAAGCCTGTTTGGTTTGTAAATTGTCATTTATGTCTTCCATTTTAGAAAACTCATTTAGGCAGCTGGAGACTCTGTACTGTCCTTCATATTGAAGAGCAAGGCTTAGCCGCCACCAGTCCTCGCCGACCCAGGAACGGTCTCACACATCTGGATCATAGACCTTCACACATGCCTGTCGTTAGTTAAATTGTGCCGATACAAAAAATTGCTAGAAACATTACCAGTTGTCTTACATGAAACTAATTCAAAACAAAGAAAATGGTATCTGACTTTCCAGCTGATTTCTGTCATCATGAGTGACAGTTTATCCGCAGACAGACACAGCCTGAGCGACCGGCCCAAGATCTGTCCTCAGGTCCTGATAATGGGGGTTATGTACCACATTGAACACCACATTGAACACCTGTGAAAAGCTGGGACCCTAAAAAGCTGCTGTGTTTCTCCTTGTAGGGCCAGATCGGACCACCCAGATTTGATCATTAAATATGATCAATTAACATTTTATAGCAGACTCAAAGCAAGCCATTTTATAGATCTGAAAACACGTTTACAAGAGTGCAGAGAGTTCCAGACTAAGGTCGTGACCTTGGCGTGCTGGTAAGAAACGATCAAGCAGAAGGTCAGGCACTTGCTGACTCTTCCAAAACTCCCTGTGATGGTGAGCTGACAAGGGTGGGGCGGAGGAGACTCGGGAGTTGTTATGCAATTGAATTAGCTGAGCCTTATCCAAGGTGACACACGATGGTTACAATATTACTGTACAAGCAATTTCAGCTTGCGTGAGTGTGATAGTGTTCGAATTTTACCGAGGTGGAGAGATTGGCTTTCCCTTCATTCAAGAGCGAGGTTGAGTTATCAAGGTGTGATTATGTCCTTGGGTTTGTGATATAGTGTTTGGGCTGAGAAACATTCATAAACGGGGAATGCGGAGTGAAACATAATGGACAGAATTGCCCACAAATACTGCAGTGCAAACTGAAGGTTACTGCCCATCCACAACCAGGCTTGCAGGCAGCTTTTATAGGGGAACAGCAAGTGAGCTGAGTGTGAGGATCAAGGACACAGTGAGCAGTGTGGGGGGGGCTGCTGTGTTGATTGAATTCTGTCTCTGTGCTCTGTGCTGGGGCCTGAGCAGGATGATGTGTCTCCGCTTGGTGGAGAGGCAGGAGGCCCGTTTGTGTTTGGCAAAGAAGCCGGAGCACAGACAGAGGGAGGAGTGGAAGGGAGAACTGTGGAGGATGAGCTCCTGGCGTTGATCTGTTTTTGTGTGATCCGTGGAGGGAGGGGGTTGCCATTTTGCTTCTCATCTCTCTGTTGCCCACATGTGGCTCTGGGCAGCCATGCTGATCGCAGCAGTGCAAGCAGAGCTGAACGGAGCCTGGAGCTGCAAGTGCAATCTGTGGACCTTTGCTATATATAGCCGGGGACAGTCGCTGCCAGGATCAGGCTGCTGTGGCTCTCCTGACTCAGTCTGTGTCACTGAGGTCCCGAGTCGGCAGTGGAACAGGAGGCAGGGGACGCAGGTGGAAACCACCGGGGATCGTGTTTGACGCTTGTGAGAGTCAGCCACGGAAACTGCAGACGGGAGGCTTCCGAGGTCGATGTCTTTCTGACATTAGTGTGCTGGAGCTCAAGTGGATGTGAATCACGCTTTTGTGCAGAAACGTGCAATGATTGGTGTGCACAATTTCACAATGTGAAATTTCTCTCACTTGTAATCGCTCCTCTCTTCTCCCTTCCCAGCTCCAACACGGATCCCTGTTGTCCATAAACTAAGAATTAGAGCAGAATCACCTGGGAGAAGGTTTGTACAGATTCATTTCCATTCAATTGCTCTCTTTATAAACACCTCAATGGGTGAGGCTGTCTGAGACAGAGGACGGTCTCTTGCACTGAAGAGCTGACCAGTATGTGAGCTGTGCACACTGAGCACTGTCCTTGCAAACAGGCTGCTGAACAGGTTCACTTTGATGACAGCCTTGGCTCTGTTTTCAGGCAAGGGTGTACAGTTATTCCACTTTCAATAGCTTCAAAGACACAGAAGAGGGACTTTAATTTTTAATTTTGTTGCTTAGTTACAAGGTTAATGTGACTATTTTTAATTGCAACTTTCTCTTAGTCTATAATACATTTCCCAGACTCCAGATTTTAGTGGAGTAAATTTTGCACCTCAGGGACAGTGGAAAGGTTATTGGGTGTTTGTTAAAGCTTGCCTTTGTTTTTAGGGTGTCAGACTGGATCTTAGTCTGACTTTGGGGTCTGACTGAGCAACCAGCCCTGCCTCCTGAGTCTTCTGATCCTCCCCGGAGCCTCCTTACAGAACTAATGAGTCCTGATCTGCCCAGAGGCCCTGATTTCTGACAAGGTCGCAATCCGGGGTGACATGACTCTCTGCATTAAGGACAAGGGCACAGTGCTAAATCAGTCTGACTGGGGAACAGCCTGGGACCATGCCTTCCTAACGAGAGAGGATCTAACGAGAGAGGATAGGGCCGTGGCTCTGAATTTGCCCATGTAAGCAAGTTCAGTCAGATCAGTTTTATGGGCTGCTTCCTTTTGAGGTTCCAGCCCTGTAGTGACAGGCTGCCTGACAAAACACAAGCTTGTTCTGGAGATTGAAAAGACAAATCGGAAGACAAACGTCAGTCTTGTGCCTTCATATCAAGCGCAGAGAACTTGTAGGGCTTTTGAGACAGCGCTCACCTCTGGAAAACTAGCATCAAAATTTGTAAATGATTTTCTGCAAGGGGTTAATGAGAATCGAACATCTGTGAGCCCCCAAGACAGACTGGTTACTTTTAGCTTTAATGTTTCGCCTTCAAACTGCTTGCAATACAGTAACAGAGGGATAGAGATCGTCTGTATCGTTTGGAATAACAATGGACAGCAATCATTGAGTGTACATGTCAAGTGCATGAAAAAAGGTGTCTGTCTTTTTATATTATTTTAATGTTCAATTTGTTAAGTAGTTGACATCTTTATTTTACATTTTCCTAATTGTTTACTTTTCCTTAACAAAAAGTTAGAAGTGAAGTGCGTTAAAAATTGGAACAAAAATCAAATCTGATAAATCCCAGGTTATGTGTTTTTAAAACATTTTGGAGATTTGTAATAGTCATGTTTTTAAGAACAGATTTAATACTCCTCTTTATCACTTTTGGTCCAGTCCCATGCTCTCAGTTATCCAGGAAGGGTGAGAGGCGTGATACTTCTGTGACCATGTGAGCCGTCCAGTCACCTGACGTGTTCACAAGCCCTACAATGTCCAGCACAAATCTGGCCTCCAAAAGAGGAGCGCAGACCCCCAACAAACCACCCCGGCACCTTTCTGTGTGGAGTCTGCATGTTCTTCAGTGTGCGTGTCCTCCGAATTCCCAGATACGGCACTGTGTTAAAGTGGTGTGGTGCAGGAATGCCAACTCCGCGGCGATATGATTCGCAAGAGACACCCTGTGTGACTGGCCGAGCCGAACCGAACCGAACTCCCTGAACAGAGGTGGGTTTGCACTACGAAGCTCGCGTACTTGAGTCAGTTCGGATTAATTCAAACGGCCGCGGATACAGATATGACCTCAATACAGTACTCTCCTCTGCAGGTAAAGAGCCCTGCAAAAGAGTGGCGACGGCAAACTCAAACCTTTTACTGGTGTTACAGCCAAGGAATGTGTATTTGTGAACATGAGACTGATATGAATAACAAGTACGATATAATATACGTTCTGTTTTTGGTTAATTACGTGCATAAATGCGATCGTATTGTAACAAAAACATGCTGCTTTTATCGCAATTTTTTCCAGTATCTATATTACTAGTTAATTTCAAGGTACTTTCAGAGTGAAAAGTAATTAATTGACTATCGCTTTGAGGTAAAAACTGCATGAAGTCTATGACCCAGTGAGCTCAGACTCCTTGTGATCGTTGGAGACCTTTAACTAAGTCTGTGCTTTCGAGCTCCTGTCGGTCCTTGAGGCTTTCTTCAGTGTGCAAAATGCTGCTCAATTGAATTCAGATCTGTTCTGGAGACGGACGTGGCCAGTTGCGATTTTCCACTAAAATAACTATATTGTTGGCTGTATTGTGACTTCTGAAAGGCACTGCGCGTTGTAAATACATTTCAAAGTTTGGAGCAAAAGTTTCTGAGAACGTCGTGTTTCCGGACTCTGGAGGAGAAACACTGGTGTCGGGAGCTTAATTTATTGGTATTTATAAAACATTTCGTACTTACAGGCATATAGGTTTGAAAATCGAATAGAACAACGAACGCATGCTTTAAAGGGACGTTTTGTGCGCGTACATGCATCGGGAGCTCAAGCGTTCCGCTCAAAACAGCTCTTAACGCCCAGTTGGCCTCTCGGCTGTGTCGCGCTGCGGCGCTGTGGCTGCAGAGAGCTCGGAGCAGCCGAGTCCGACGGGACGGGGGCGCGCCCCAGCGCTCCGGGAGCGCGCCGCCAGTCGGCGGGGCTCTGCGGGCGCGGCGGCGGCGCGTTGCCACGGTGCCTCAGCGCCACGGACGGTCGGACACGGAGCCGTTTCGCGCAGCGGCGGCGAGCGGAGAGGCGGCGTGAAGCAGCCGAGGCAGGAACCGGGAGCTGGGGGCCGGGCGGGCGGTGTGTCGGCTTTAAGCGCCCCCGTGGGGATGGAGAGTGCGGGCAGCCGGGCGGCGGAGCAGCGACACGCCGAGCCCGGCAGCCCCACGGCAGCCCCGGGGAGCGGATAGAGAGGAGGGAGGGCGGACCGGCGCTTACCCCGGACCCGAACCGGAACCGCGGCTCGGCCGGGACGACTCGCCTCCGAGACGCTCGAGCGAAACCGGATAAAAAGTCAACGGAAATCGGTCAAAGTAAGGAAAGATACCAGAAGGGAACTTCTATTTCTGTTGGTTGGTTGGTTGGTTTTCCCACATCGCCTGGAAGTTAACGGACGGGACCGGCGCCCCGGGGGTAAGAGCCGCGCGCGGAGCAGCTGCCCACCCGGGTCCGTACACGCGTGGGGTCCGCTCGCCCCCACGCAGCGCAGCCCCTAACTTTCAGTCTTGCGCGTTTTATCGCCGGGGGTGGGGGATAATCTAGCCTTTATTCGGCATTTTCTGCTGTGGGGACTCGAAAGCACGACCGAGGTCGCGCTCCTTAATGTCAGGTCCTCCCGACGTCCATTTATTTTGAAGATGTGTGTTTTCTGAGGGGTGAAATAAAGCACATGCCTGCAGCGGACGAGCAGAATCCCACTCGTTGACAGCGCGCCCTGAAGTCCGAGCTGTGTAGCGGAGGGAGCAAACCCCGGGTGGGTGCCCCCCGTGCCGTGACGTGGGGTGCCTGCCCTCCCAGTGACGGCGAGGTGCCCCGTTTGATAATGAGCACCCAGTAGCGGCGGCCGGCAGTCCCCGGGTTCAGGGCGCAGACACGCGTGGAGCTGCCCGAGCAGCGTGGGTACAGGGGTACAGCAGCGAGGTCCCCCCTGAGCCCACTACTTTTCCACTCATGGAAATCGTGCGCGTGGTTTCAGCTCTGACCTGCGGGGGATTAGGACTGCTCACCAGAGCCACTGGACTGTTAGCTGTTGGCGATAATGGGTTACAGTGTTAAACAGAAGAAACTAAACAGGGTCGTTTTCCTTGGCATTTTTTTAAAGATGTTTAATGTTGAAGATTTTCCTGTTTTTCTCCCAACACCATATACAGTCATTTCTCCTGACTACTTTCTGAAGTGACTGCAAACGGTATTGTATTCGCTGTTATTTGAATGTGTAATTGCATCGTGTTTTTTTTATTTCTAACCTTACATGAAGAAAATCAAGCATTTAGCATGAAAGAAATCCTAAACCAATGTTTTAACCTTGGACAAAGTTTTATTCCTGCGATTTATTTAGCAGGATTTTTTAAAATTCCTTTGTTTACTGATTTTCTTTTGATATGTCCTTGTACGGGATACAAGGACATGGGATTTTTAAAATAAAACTGTAATACTTGTGCATATTTTGCTTGCAACGGGAGCTGGGCAGTGTGTAGGCAGACCCCAGAGCAGAGACGGTCTGGCTGAGTGGGTGTAACAGGCAGGTCTTGCCCAGTGGGTTACTGGAGTGGGTCAGGGGCTCTCGCACTGGCACAGCAGCAGGTCCGGGGGTCCGACTCCGAGGCACAGCTATAGCGACTCTCCTGAGCTTCTGTGCGTTCAGGCTCGGCTCTTAACGACTTCATCAAGTCAGTTATTTACCCGCTCGTTATAAGTCGTCTGTCTCCTTTCTCAGGGCTGCGCGGCTGTGGTCATCAGGAGTGATGGGCACTGCTTTATAGTGGATGCCCCCATCATGGCACAGGGCTGGTCAGCCAAGACGTCCGTCCACTGACAGCCCTGAGAGGCTCCTGTCCACTAAAACTTCCAAATCCACAAGTTCAGGTCAAAACTGTAGGTAACACACTGCAAATATCTAGCAATTTATTCATATAATTCCCTTCCATTCTTCATTATTCAAAAGTTTTTTATTGTGCTTAGAAAATGCAGCTTACTCGTGGGTGTTATTTTTTAATTGCTGGACTCTGGACTTTATTAATTACTGCTTTTCTTGCTGTTTTAAGGTGCTGCTTTTTTGGAAAAGGGTGTAAAAGGGTGCTTAACTTTTATGTTAATATCAATTTATTTTTTGTCCACTTTGTATATTTTCATTCATTAAATGCATTAGGCAAACTGTGTTTGCTACGCAGCTGTGGTTGAAAAGCATCATTACTGTGAGCCTCAGAACAGTTATTTCAACGTGGAGACTTGATGCACAGTAATTCAATTTGTGTGCTATTAAGTGCTTGCCTGCCATGTAACAAGACCAGAGTGTATAGAGCCAGCTGTTCTTAAGTTAATGAAATGTCTTGGGGAATTTCTCTTGAGTGGGACTCCTGGTAATTAAGGAATGTGATCGAATGGTAGTGGAAATGTGTCTTGCTGGGTCAGCGCTCTCTCAGGCTGATTTCTGAATTGCTTTGGGAGAGGAGCAGTGTGCTCAGGCTGGGCAGGTGTGTGAGCAGTGTGCTCAGGCTGGGCAGGAGTATGGACACAGGGCGAGTGAGAGGCTCAGTGTACTCAGGCTGGGCAGGTGTGTGAGCAGTGTGCTCAGGCTGGGCAGGAGTATGGACACAGGGCGAGTGAGAGGCTCAGTGTGCTCAGGCTGGGCAGGTGTGTGAGCAGTGTGCTCAGGCTGGGCAGGAGTATGGACACAGGGCGAGTGAGAGGCTCAGTGGCAGCACTGTGAGCTCAGCCAGGGGGCAGAGGAGCAGCAGGACTCAAGCAGTCGCACAGAGGAAGTGCAGGGAGGAGGTGGCTGTGTTGCTCCCTGAGAGGCTCGTGACCACACTCAGACACCGGCTTGTGCCTCCCGCTGACCTTAAGGAAATAAACAGAAAAGGTCTCATCTCGACACATAGTTTGTGGAAGTGTTGCTTTCTTGTTTGCTTTTAGGTGTTGTGGAAATGCTCACTCATAGTCTGGCATGAAATGTTATGAAGCTGCATGATGTCAAGGCGATGTAAGTGTGGCCTTTTTTTAGGCAATGATGGGATTTAGCACCTTGATATTTGTTATTGTGGAATTAGTGCTTTAATTGATTTTAAGTGGTGTGCTTCAGGGACCTCTTCTTTGGTAGATGATTATGCCAATGCTAAGTGCCACAATCTAGTTGCATTTTTGCATAGCCTTTTGTTATCGTCCTGGCATACACCACCAACCACGTCGTGCCGTTCTAAATCAGATGGTTTTGAAACAGATGGAGGACACATTAGACTGCTGGACTGTTTGTTTTAGTACTTTTCTAGGTCATTGTCACATTGTAGATGCTGTTAGGAAGATTGTATATGTCAAGCAGGAGGACAGATGCAGCAACACCAGTGATCTGTCCCCAGCAGCAGGGGCACTTGAGCGTTGATCATCCTGGGGATCGGTGCCGCGGGCTGGCTGTGATGGGTGAACTTGCCCAGCTTCTCCAAGGCAATGGCATGGGAAGAGAACAGGGGAAGTGTTTCGCTGCTTCGTGGTAAAAGCAGAAATGGAGAAATGCTACATTGGTGTCAAGTCCTGGGAGATTGCAGCCCTTGAGCGAGCCTGATGGGGGAAGGATATGTGGGGAGGAGCTCAGCACTTTGAGGTCGGAGGTGTTGCAGCGGGGAGGCAGAGCGAGAACGTCGCAGGGCGCTGCGCCTGACCGGGTCGTGCTCGTCCGGCCAGCCCACACCGGGCTTCTCGCTCTCCTTCGGGCTCCTGGAAGACACTCGTCCTCAGCCGCGCCCGCTGAAGGAATTGGCTATTGATCGCTGTGAATCCGCGGAGTTAATCCCACCAGAATTCCTCCTGTTTATCATCCTGGTTCCAGACAGACGGTCGTGTGGTCAGAGGGTTGCTGTTGAGTCGGTAAGAAACAAACAAGCAGCACTACTAAGCGTATGAGAAAAATCTCTTTAATTGCCAGAGCTTAGGGAGCACATACTGCTGTTCCAGAATCCCTTATCCTGTGCGTTTCCACTTCTTGAGCAGTTCGGACTAGTTAATGTTTCTAACAAGTTTGTTTTTGCTGTCCCTTTTAATCCCGCAGCTTGAATGCGAGCTCGCCTGTCCTGTCAGTCCTTGCTGTGTTCGTTCTGTTCATTCTGTGGACGACACTTAGTAAGAAATACGTGACCCTTGCGTGAAGAATGAATGCACGTGTTTTCAGTAGAAAAGAAGATTGTCATTTTTAGTTACAAGCTATGTCAATTAATGAGTGAAAGTGGGAGTTATCAACAGTTATCAGTTGTTCAAATTCCTCGTCTGCTCCTGGCAGGATTTCAGCCGGAGAAGCTAGTGCAGAACAGCTTACCGTTTTCTGACTGTGAGGGAAATTCTGCTGTAAAACATCCAAAAATGTACATTTTTGAAAAATGTGTATTTTCCATTCTAAGCCAGAGTTCTTGGCTTGACATTCCTTTCGCATTAAAAAGCATGCGGGCAAATTCCATTACAGGGTCTACTCTCCACCCTCTCCAAAACCCCATTGCAGAGGAGAGCGAGGCCGCTTGCAGTTTCAGGGCGTAATCGCATCCAGCTGTTGCTTTGACAGGCCTTCTGCACTGACGTATGGCTGCCTGCAGCTCTTCCTCTGCCGTTTTAACCCGCCATGTCAATCTTGCCAGACGCACCTATAACTCAGAACTTGGATGAGTCTCATAGCTCTTGTCAGTGGTGAAAGGTGCACTTTAGAGAACAAATATTACATCTCAAGCTTTTTTTAGTTTAATGCTAAAATCTCACTCTCTCATGCCTCGTGACACTGAAACAGCGTGAGGCGGTATGGTGTGGGTCCTACAGTCTTGGTGCCATCAGAACCTTTCGGTCCCGTTTCAGGGCTTTCTGTGCATGAGACCAAAGCATCTGCTTCTCTAAATGGTGTTTGACCGCTAAAGTTAGTCGATTCTGGGCTTTGATTTTGTTGTTGTGAAGCGTTTTGTCTGAGCACAGTTCCCCCTCTCCCTTCCATGCTGACTTACAGAGTGTGTGCGATGGAGAATACGTCTGTTGAGCTTTGGTCAAATTAATTTAGTTGTGTCCTAGCAATGAAGCCCACTTCTCTAGGAAAAAAAACAGTACATCAATAATACAATGTCTGACATTGCCCCAGCCTTAGCTGTCTCTTCTGAATTTGTCCAGCTGAGCTCATAATGGCTTCATTTGATCTCTTAAGTTACAGACTTGTGTTGGTCATGTTTCGTTCAGAAAATTCTCCACACCTGTAAATAATTTAAACTGAACTTAAGTTTTGTTGAACTGAAAATATTTTTAGGAGCTTAAACCTCTTTCTAGTGAAGCAGGAGTGTGTACTGAATGCAGATCAGAGCTGAAATAAGTGGTTTGGAGCGCAGATGGCATACTGTGCAGTATTGCTATATGCCACTGAGACGTCCTCGCTCAGCCCAGCTCATGATGGGGGCATTGCAATTAGAAAGCACAAGCTGTCCAGGTTCTTTTCCCCATTGCTAATTCCAGGGAGAAAGGTGGCTGATTTTGTCTCCATTTGGATTCGCTGTCTCTTCAGCCTTTCCTGTCCCCGGTAGATGACGTGTTGCAGCTGGCTGATCTGGGAGGGCTCTGAGCCTCTGTGCAGTGTGACCATGACTCTCACCTCGCTCATCCCAGGCCTGTTACAGCTCGCTTCTCTCGTCTCGTCCCACGGCCCGAGGACGTCTCTGGCCCCGTTCCAGTTCAGAGTGTGCTGTACAGGCTCGTAAACGAGTGCTCAGGAGCTGGGAGGTGCTCTGTGGGTCAGTGTCAGACTGACACTCAGGTTCACAGAGTAGCTGCTGGAAAGGGTTGATTTATCAGCACATTGTAAAAAAAAATTAAGAAGCTGACTCACCTGCTTTTCTCTGTGTCTAAAATAGTCGGGAAGAAAAATGTCATACAGTAGACGCTCAGTGTATGGACAAGCTTTTATAATAAATAGTTGGATTCTGATGAATTGAAGAAAAAGATTCCCAGGTGTCGTGATTTGGCAGAGCTGTGAATGTTCCCCCAGCTCCAGGGAATGTCACAGACAGCAGAAGGGGAAGGCAGAGTGGAATCAGCCATTTCCCCAGTGGGAAAGTCACTGCACGACTCTGGCTGGTACGCTGAAGCAGAAACAGACGTAGATTAAAACTGTCTTGTGTAATGAAACTCTAATCAGAGATGGCAGGTCCCGTGCTCCGCTTCTGCTGGGTTAGAGCAAGGCCGAGCAATGACAGCGGCATCGGAGCAGTGTTTATATCTGAATTATATATATATATGGTGAGCTTTTGTCCCAGTAATCTTTTCAGGAATCCTAGCTGTGTGCATGAACACAGCTCCGTTTTCAGGATGCTCAGCTGGTAGTGGCGATTGTACAGGTGTGTACTGCTGGGCTGCTCCTGTGACACTGGACCATTGGCGAAGAACTACAAGAGCGTATGTTCTTCACAGATACCAGACTTCCCAGTTTCCTGGCAGCCAGTCCAAGGGCTCAGTGTACAGTTATTGAAGGAGTTTCTGTGTGTGATATGTGTATATGTGCACATATATGTGCATGTGTGATAAATGCGTGTTTAAAAGTGCCCTTGGGAATAGAAACAAGCAAAGGCCGCTTGAGGCCGGGCGCTGGCGTCCCACTGCGCTGCGAGGGCCAGGGGCGCCGGCGTCCCACCGCTCTCTGAGGGACTGCCTCCCAGGGATGCTGCAGAGGAGAAATACTGTACCCAGCATGGTTTCAGAGGCCTGTGAGTCACAGCTTTCATATCCAACGGGTCTGCTAACAAGTGTGCCCTTTCCTTGATGCTGGAACATCACTGGAAAGAAAGAAGAGCAGTTTTGCCCTGCTGATCTCAATGCAGTATTGAGCTTTCTTATCCGAGACAAGGACAGTGTGCTTCCTGTGCTGCCACTCTATGATTTGTTTCTGCTCGTCTACCTCCTGCCCCTGACGAGTGTCAGTCAGTCCCGGGGGCCTGCTGGCACCGATCCGCATCCTCACACTTCTGAATGTGAGCTTCACACTCTCCGGATCTCCGGGTTCAAAGTGAGGTCACGGCGCCCCTTTTGTTAAAAGAGGTGTGGGTTTCTGATTGTTACTGACCTATTGGCCAGCTTCAGAGCTCCCTTGCTGCCCCCATAGCGCTGACTTTACAGGTGCAGGGCTGTCCTCCGCAGGGCAGGATCACACAGCCTGTCCTTGGAGGCTGTTTCAGTGCTTATGTCCTCCTCTCTGCTGTCAGACCTGCAGGCAATGCTGGGCTTGAAGGGTACCAGAAGTCGGGAGGTCGAGCTCCCAAACCTCACCCGGGCAAGCCCAGCAGACCAGTAGACCTGCTAAAATCTCTTCTCGGTGCAGCAATGTGTAATTTACATTTTCTGGGTCATCACTCAGCTGGGTATAAGAGCTGATTCCAGCCTCCTGCACTTTCTAATACGACACCTAATCTCCAAGGGAATGTTACTTTTCACAGCAATAAATATTCCCTTATCAAAGGCAATTGCTTTCTTTCTCCAGCAGCCTTAGTGCAGTGAGGATTTAATGTTTCACCGTGACACTGTAGAGGCTGTGGCAGCAGTATTTCTGTTCCTTATTTATTTTCACACTCTGCTCAAGGGCTGGAAAGAGATGCTGTCGGCGTCAGCGATAAGTTGATTTATCATCAGGAACACGCAAATAAACAACATGACGGGATTGTCACGCCGAGTCTCCTCCAGGACTGCAGACCCCTTCGACTCAGAGTGGTGTGACAGCCTCCATAGCCTTTAGGTTCCCTGATACCTGTTCGGATTGAGCACAGGCAAGAGAGACGTAACACCCGTCCATATGACTTTGTCATTCTGTGTTCCAAAAGCTGCACTTTGGAAGACAGCAGAAATGCAGGGATATTGTGCGGAGTGAAAGTGGAGACTCTAAATCAGGGCAGATTTTATTCCCACCGCCTTTTATAAGACCTTATTTGGAACATTTGTTTTTGCAGCACCAAAACGACTTTGGTGTCCTGGATAGGTTTCAGACACTGTCTAGAATAATTACCGGTTTAAAAGAAAAGTAACATACAGACAGTTTAAAGGATATGAATCTGTTTAGTATTGACCAGAGGGAATTAAAAACTTCAACCAAGTGCTTAAGGATCCTGATGGGTATTGACAAAGTCAACACAATGGACTCCTTTAGTATCAGCAATGAAACAAAGACCTGAAATTAAGGGGTGATGTATTTAAGATTGAAAACAGAAGGCTCCTCTTCGGAAAAAGATCCGTGACTTGGAAGTTGTCTCTTTCAGGAAATGTCTAGATGCGATTCTGCAATCGATACGCCAATAACCGCCACACGATTAGCATGGATTGAACGGGCCTCCTTTGTACTTTTTATATGTTGCATGTCTTTTCATTTGGCTAAATCTTCAGCTGTGCTGCATGCCGATCTATTGCCATTCCTCACTGAGGTCAGAAAGGTGATTAATATATATTGAGTAATTACTCATCAAAGCAGCCTTATAGATCCACAGAAGAGGGTGGTGAACCTCATTAGCGCCATGAATGTAATCTTTCTGAGCGGCAGCTTACTGGCTCCATGAGCACACCAGCAATTTATGGACATTATTTCCTGATGCAGTTTCACAGATACACGTTATGACTTATTGAGCACTTTCGTCACGCTTAAAATCCAGCCTGGAGATGGACTGAAACCATTGCTGCATCTGCTGCTCTCTTGAAAAATAGCTTGAAGGTGTGCAGGTCTCTGAAACTACTCAACAAGTCAGAATTTTCTTGGTGTGTTGTCATTGGTGTTGCATGTCTACTGTGTGCTGGCTGTATGTTAATCTATGGTCGAAGTGTAAAGAATGCTGTGGTCAGCCTGCTGCCCCCTGCTGGTGCTGGGAGTGACAGCCCCACTCAGCACAGTGACCCCTCCCCGAGGAAGAAACTGCTTCCTCTGCTTGTCCCCGTTTGCAGGAATGAAAAATCACAGCTTTTGTATTGTTTTACATGTCATGCTTGTAACACAAGATCAAAACTAGATATTGTCCATTTTAAATGTGGACTTTCATCAATGATTTATTAGATCTACAAGGATGAAAATAGCTCATTGCTGTTTTCCCAGTATAACCAATAAATCTTTTTGCACGCGTATTATCGTGCTGTTCATCCGAAGGGCTCAGGCTGTGCAGATCGAACACTTGGCCTTGGCTCACGGAAGCTCAGCATAGTAGCAGCAGGCATGAGAAAAACGAGGGATAAAGCTCATGATAAACACGGGACATGGGAGCAAGAGGGAGTGGAGCCGGCAGGCAGAGCCGGTCTGGGTTCCAGAGAAATGATGATAAAACAAAAGTGAGAAGAGCTGTTTGAACATGTTTGGTGAGACGGGGGCCCTGTCGCTGGAGAGTGGTTCTGCTGAGCTCCCTCTCGAAGAGCTCTGCTCTCCTCCTCACTGAGAGCTTTGTGTGGGGAGTGTGAGCTATGGCCGCCGTCGCATCATCCAGGTGGGGCTGCACACTGGTGGTGGTGGAGAGGATCCCCATGACCTGTAAAGCGCTTTGAGTGGAGTGTCCAGAAAAGTGCTATATAAGGGTAAGTCATTATTATTATTCCTGTTTTGGATTCTAACACAACAGTTGACATGTGCTGTAGTCTTATAGTGTTATTGACAGTGCTCTCTAGTAGTGTGGTGGATAGCACACCAGCCCTATAACTCCAGAGTCCTGGGTTCGATTCTGGCCTCGGATATCTGTATGGGTGGAGTTTGCATGTTTTCTCTGTTTTTGTATGGGTTTTCTCTCACTTTCCAAGGGCATTGTGGCTAGGTTTCATCAGCTGTGCTAAAGTCACTTTCTCCACAGCCTGATGGACCAGTGCCCTGTCCTGGGGGGAAGCAGTCCTTTGCTCTCTGTTCCATCCTTGCTTCTGGGTAGGATTCAGCTTGATATGGCTCTGCTATGACTGCAGAAGCGTTGTTTTAACTGATCCAGTAATACTGCAGTTCAGTTGCTTTTTATGAGGTAACAGGATGGCAAAGTTCCATTCCTCCAGTGCCTCATTCAGGGGTTCCGTCTGAATGCCACAGGTGAGGAAAGCCAGGAGCCCTGCACTTGTTCGACCCCTTTCACTGTTCCACCTCTCGTGTCCGTGCAGAGCCCTCGTGTGAGGACTGTGCTTGTCAGCCTGTTCTGTACATCTCGGGGTGCTCACTCCAGAGTGTGCGACTTCACTGCGGACTTGTACACCCCGCAACCCCCCCCCAGTGGCGCTCATCCAGCTCCGCAACACTGCCACCCCAGGGTGCTGCCTAGCTCCACCAGAGTGTCTTTGCCTGTGGAGTCACACGGGAACCACTAATTACTCAGTTTAGTGTTTTTAATTGACTCGCTCAGAGACCTGGAGCACTTGCTGGCCTGGCGCAGGGAGCAGTGATGGAGAACTGCGCCATGTGGGAAAGACACAGGGGAACAGCAGAGCGAACCAGTTAATTATCTTCCACACTCCACTGCTCATGGTGTCCTACCTTGGAGACCAGGCCAGTGTCTTTTTTCTACAAAACTGGCATGTTGTATCTTAAATTCCTATATTAAACAATTTTTAAAAATCGTAGTCTTTATTCCCATCAGAATATAGTGACCATTATTCTCCAGTGGAGAGTGGAATGTGTCCCTTCCTCCTTCTGGTTCTGTGCTGTGCTGCAGTGATCACTGTTCACAAAACACAGAGACCCTCAGTCCTCTAGGTTTCTCTGCACAGTGCTGTGAAATAGGCTCTTACATGCTGTACAGTCCAGTCTTTGAGCATTCGGAATACAGGGTGAGCACTGTGTTTTAGATGTCCCTCTTGTTTCCTTTTAATAAACAAAAGGTCATCAGTCAGATGAATTCCCTGCTCTTGCTGTGTGCTAATTTCATCCTCTGAATGCCCTACGCTGTTCAGTGACAGGTGCTCATATTTCTTCCACTTTCGTTTTTGACACTGATAAGCGCACTTCTCCCAGTTCTGCAATGCATGGTGTGGCCTGGGCTGTTTTTTTATTTTGGTGTGATATATATTCCTGCTGCGTCGCATCTGTCAAGGTCAGGTCTCTGTCGCGGGGGCTGGCTGCCCCCCCATCTCTCTGAGCCCCGCTCGGGGCACGCAGGCTGGGGCGCAGCTGATAACGGACAGATCCCCCAGGATGCATTCACATATAACCCTTGGCACAGGCTTCCATTTCATGCTTTGCATTGACTTGATTTTGTAAAAATTGTGCCAGTGTCCCACATGACCCTCAAGTGCTCGTTTCATTAGCTGTTCAGGAAACGTCCCCTGTGAGATTTCAAGCTGTGGAAATGTTTTGTACTGTAAGTGAAATGACGGATGGTAGATTGGTTTCTGAAATAGCTTTGTTCTAATTCTGAAAGCTGCGCTTGTCTTATTTACTATGACAAGTAGTTGTGATGCAGACCTGACCATAGCAGTTCTAAAGATCAGTATTCTTGTTGTTTGTTGTGCACGCTGCAGAAGTGTTGACCCCAGAAGTTCAACTTGTGCAGTGTCCTCTTTATCTCAGCAGACATGAGCTCAATGTGGTTTAGTTCTGGAGTAATGAGTATAAAATGAACTTGAATGCATGTCCTAAATCTGAGTTTTGAGATCTTGTGCAGTGGGAATCAGATCGATCATTATTCTTATCTCAGCGGAACTGTATGGTAGTGGGCTGTTCATCAAACGTTGTCTGACACGTGTTCACTCTTAATGCAATGGGGGGCAAAGACTTAAAGTACTGTACGCGTGCCAGTGTTAAATACACCAAGCAGAACGTCATCTGTTTTTATTCAGAAGAAAATACACATCAGAGTACAGTACAGTAAAACACCTTGTAGCCTTGGCGTGAAGTGACTGATCCCACCCAGACCGAATGCCTGAACGCAGGCGTGTGTTTCTCTACCTCGCTGGCACGGGCGGTGGGCTGGCGTGTGTGCTGTCAGCTGGAACGGTGAAGAATGGTGTTTTTGCCATTGTTCCCGCAGGTCAGCATGGGAAAGGCCAAACCGCTGCTGTAAATCAAAGCAAAGAATGTTAAGGGCACCTGACAGTCCAATTCAAAACAAGCACAGCAGCACTGCCCATTTGCAGCAGCATGAGGCTGGATCTTATTAAGTCTCTCCCGCGTGGCGTGTCTCACGCTAGTTTACATTGACCCCCTCATTACTAGAGCCAGCAGAGCAACACAAAACTCATCTCTGCATGATTCATATCGAGCAGCCGGGCAGAGGATATGAATTATACCTTTGTTTAATGGAAGGAAGACAGGCTGGCACACACTGAGCTTGACAGGCTGATATAAAACACCCTTAACAGCTGCAGGACAAGAGGAAACTCCACTGGCCCAGTATTGCCTGAAAGCAAACCTTCCTTAAACCTTAAACCAGTTTAATAGTAATAGATTTAATTTGTAAGTCCTCTTCGTATGGTAGTGCACTCATAATACACATAACTGGAATAAAATAAAAAAGCACAGTGAATTGGCTCCATAAAACTAACAGTAAAACTAAATCAGGCCTGAAAGGCTTTGGTGGAAGTAGTTCTAATAAAAAGCCACCAGTTGCAGAATCTGTAATGTTGCACACAAGAAGGCTGTCGTTCACTCTGGTGCGCTCCGCTCTTTAGCAGGTGGAGAAAGCCTGATTCAGCAGATCTCACAGGAAGTGCTGGGTTCTAATTAGTAATAATTAATTATGTTAATTATGTCAAGCTTGTCATTAGAAACGATCCCCAAGCACTTTGCGTATAGTAGGAGACTCATTTCACTTCACTCATCACTGCAGTGCAGCCCCCAGCCTCATCTGCAGGGGAGGTGGTACAGTTTGCTTGGAAGGACACTTGTTTACTAATGTTCCTCCTGAGAAGATGTTCTGATATCCTGACATTGTTGGGCTTTCTAACTGACACTGAGAGGCGTTTACTTAACACTAAATCTGCCTCGCTTTGAAAAGCAAGCTATATTTGGAAGGACAACGTATTGCTCTGAAATCAATCACTTCGTGGAGGTCTGTAACAGAAAGGGTATTTCTACCAATATCATTAACGTGTGTCATTTGCTCACCCAGGCAACATCTTTCACCGACGTTCAGTCGGTCTTCAGTCGTGCGGATAACGGCCTGGGAGGCTTCGTTACACAAGAGGACCAGGGTCATGTCTTTCACTCCTCCTGCAGTAATTAATATACTGTAGTTTCCTGATCAGTGGCTATTTGTGCAGGTTCTAAGCTAGTTTTGGCAGTTTTAACTCATTGCAAAAACCCTGAGCACCTGGTACTTGTATGTAATTGGATGACTTGAGCTCTGTTTTTAAAACTTAACATAGCATGCTAAATTAACTATTGATGCAAAACATAGACGGGTTTGCCAGTGTTCCTTACTTATAGTTAGTACTATTTCCCCAAGGTGTCATTCCAGTAATGAGGACAGATCTCTAATGTTGAATGGACTGATTCACTCATGAGCTGCAGTGATACAGGCTCATCTTCACTCTTCCACAAGATTACAACACAGCACATTGAGGAATCCATGCAAGGAGCAAACTTAGCATTTCCATTTTAGGAAGACTTGAAATACTAATGCTGGAAGGACGTGACTGAATGAATCAGATCTTTTAATGTCTTTTTGTCGTCTTCAGAAAATAACACTGGGAAACATCCCTTATTTTTCCGTGTCCAAACCTGCTGCTACCTGTGTTTCGCCACACTCTTTCTCTCTAGTAGCTACATGGACAGGGCAGTGGTAGGATCACCTGGGTGAGTCCTTTCTGCTCTCTGCCTGTTGTGCTTTGCAGATTATGAAATAAATAGGAATACAAGGTTGCAAATGAGGGCTAAAGTAGCCCATCAGGCAGTAGGATCTCATCGAATCATTTTTTAAAAGAAACCAGGGTGTCTGTTTCAACAAGATACCTGGACAGCTTGTTCCACACTCCCCCAACCCTTTGTGTACAGCACTGCCTGCTGTTCTCGGTTTTAAATACCCTTCCACAGTTTCCACTTGTGTCCTCTGGTTCATGTGTCACTCTGTTCTCAAATGGTAGCTTCACTGTATGCACCCTAGCAGGAGGCCTGTTGTCTTCTTTTTTTAACAGCCTGAGGGTGGTGGATGATTTGATGTTATTAAATAATACATTCAATTTCAGTGAAAGGCCTGAAGGTCGAAACTGATTTACCAAAATTAGACTTTGTCAGAGCCTGGGTGAGTGACAGGCCTGCACTGTACAGCGCAAGTCTTCACAGCCACGCAGAGCAGGCTCACCGTTCCTCCCCACTCCCGTGCCTCTGCTTAAAGCAAGTACAGCTGCACTCAGAACTACTGGCGCTTTTCATCTTAACGCTATGATATCTAACTCTAACCCTCCTCACACCTCCTCTCCACTCTCTCTCCATCACTGAGAAACACGCACGCACACACACACACACCTCCTCTCCAGTGTCTCCCCATCACTGACACACGCATGCACACACACACACACACCTCCTCCTCTCCAGTGTCTCCCCATCACTGACACACGCACGCACACACACACACACCTCCTCCTCTCCACTGTCTCCCCATCACTGACACACGCACGCACACACACACACACCTCCTCCTCTCCACTGTCTCCCCATCACTGACAAACACACACACCTCCTCTCCAGTGTCTCCCCATCACTGACAAACACACACACCTCCTCTCCAGTGTCTCCCCATCACTGACACACGCATGCACACACACACACACACCTCCTCCTCTCCAGTGTCTCCCCATCACTGACAAACACACACACCTCCTCTCCAGTGTCTCCCCATCACTGACACACACACCTTCTTACCATTATCGATATGGAGGAGTGCTCAGTGTGTCTATAGGTAAAAAGGTAACCTTGCGTTCAGAAAGGATGTGTTATTTTATTATGTAGAGCATACAATGTACAGTATGACACTAATTTGTTCTGTACAGATTATGACATGTTTCTCAAATTCTTTTAGTTCAGTATTCTCTAACATCAGAATTTAACAGCTCAACACTTTGTCTTTATTTCCAGTTTCAGCACTGTGTTTTAATCTCAAACACAAAGCATAGTATAAATAGCAATTTTCTGATAAAGGATTAATTGCTCTTAAATTATTAAAACAAACAGACTAAATCCTGTTAAGCAGTGCTCCTCTACAGTGCACAGCAGAAGAACTGCTGTCTGTTCAAACCATACATCCCAGACATAAAGCATTCATGACTGGAACAAATTATCACAAAACAGGATCTTTTTTGTGTTTGTCTCACATTGCAGCCCGGAGATATAGATCAGTCCCTCTGAGCTTTGTTATTCAGGATTTCCATTCCAGACATCAAGGCCAACGTGGAATCTCATTTTTTCCTAAATACCAGCGTATACCAAATTAACCTCTTCTGTTTGCTTTAGGATGAATTGCTGTGATTGTGCTATGCATGTTTATTCATAAATTTATCATAAACAGTAGTTTTGCAGGGGGAAATACGTTCTTTTACATTCCTCATTTGGAGGACATTTGCACGGGTAGATAAATTGAAAGTGGTATAAATTGTACTGCTTTTCTTTTTTGTTAATATTAATTACAAAAGGACCTTAAAGTCATTAAAACACTGATAGGGGTCAAACCACTATGATGTGGCTGTTTTGTGTGGCTGGGCTTTGCAGTCCTGCTTGTGAAAGATACATTAATCTGGTATCTGAACTTCCCTTCTGAGAGGGTCACACGTCTGGAATTAGGCCAGAAGAAGCCAGTGTTTGCCTGGAATAACATGCTGAAAGCACAGGACTCCCATTTCTCTGCTTTAAGATCCTGCAGTGTTTCAACTGCTTTCAGTATTCTAGGACATTTTAAATCATGAAGTATAACAGATCCTTAGAACACCTGTTAAAGCCTAAACAAGTCATCATCTAAGTGCTTTTTAAAAGTATGAAAGAAACAACTGATTAATGGGAACCCTCCATTAGTCTCAGAAAGCCACACCTTAGCTTGACAGTGCTTCACTGCCAGAGGTAATGGTATTGGAGCTTGTTCACACCAAACTGCTTTTCAATTGTGCACTTTAGTGTAACCTTCCTGTGTTGTTTATAGGGAATATCTGCTGCACAGGGAGAAAACCCAGACAGTTTGAACTGTATATTGTGCAATCTAGAGTCTTTAGCAACATTTTGTTCTCTATAGTTAGAGAGCACAAGTCTTATTAATATTATATTATATTATATTTCTTAGGAAATTGAGTAAGACTTCTATTTCATTACATTTCAGGATGATCGATATTGCAGGTGTTTGACCTTGTTGTAAAAACAGCTATATACAGATTTAGAGAGAAAAACAGCTTTGGGGTTCATCAGTTGAGCTTTAAGAACCTGTATCTTCCAAAACACAAAACGGGTTTACTGCTGTGGAGTGGGATTGTGATTCCTTTGCACAAGTACTACTAATAATAACCCCTTCCCTTCAGCCCTTTTATAGTAACACTGACAATTCCTAACTGTTGACATTTCCCTAAGCATTACGCTGATGAAACAGAAGAGAAGACAGTCCGTCTGAGAAACACTGATCTGTGGTCAGTTAGACACTCTTATTAAACACTATTTATCTGTACATGATGGCAGCAGTAGCACATGGCCCTGTGTGTGAGGGTTCTGTTTGGACAGTGCTGAGAAATGTTTGACTAATGGGCCTAACCTAAGCAAGATGTTTTTCTCAGCAGCTCAGCCTCAGCTGCCAAGACCAAGTTTCAAATGAAGTGCCTGCAGACATTTCTGCACATGGGCAGGGTTAGTGCGGCTCTTGCTGAGCACAGTGAAGCCTGCAGGAGGCGCTGTCCGGGTAGAGCCTCTGGAGGAGAAGCAGGAGAGAGTCTCCAGGGCCAGGGGCGCACTAGGACACTGATGCCTGATGCCCAGTGGGCTCGGAGACAGAACCACGCTGGGAATCACGCGGATTCCAGGAGGTGGACACCTTGACCTGGCCAGAACATTCCCACAGCACGCCTCAAGGCGACAGACATGAAGCAGCTCCAGGGCTGAACGTCTGGACGCCTGGGGAACCCAGCACCCCGAACGCCAGGGACCCCAGCAGGAAGCTCACTGCTGGGGGACTGGCACAACTCTCACACACTGCTGGGGGACTGACACAGCTCAGACACACTGCTGGGGGACTGACACAGCTCTCACACACTGCTTTATTCAGAATAATTCCTTTTCCCAGCCCTTGTTGCAAAAGTACAAAACCCTGTTTGCTTGACTCTTTGGAGGCTCAGTGATTTTGGAGGCTGTGAGTGTCCTCCAGCCAGTGGCACGCTCCCAGGCACCCCTGTCCGGCTGTGGGGCACTGCCGGTGAAGGAATATTTCATCCTTTCATTCCTTCGCTGGCGTTGCGCGCATGGGTGCCCATCGCAGTCGCCGGTGATGGAGATGCGCTGGTTCTTCTTACGCGCTTGGCGGGATTTCTGCTCCAGCTGCTGCAGCTGTGGCAGGGGCGGGCTGCTCTGGGCCAGCGCCAGTCCCAGCGCCGGTGCTCCGGGTCCTGCAGCTGGGCTCTGCAGCCCAGGGCTCGGACCGAGGAAACTCAGCCTGGACAGCAGTAGACCTGGCAGGAACATGCCAGCTTTAGGGTCGCCTGAGGAGTTGCTGCACCTGTGACATGTGGGACCTGCAGCTCTCCGAGGTGAATTCTCAGCTTTGTGCTCTCCTGGCTCTGCTCTTGGATATCCTGAGAGATCTTAAATTAATAACGCTGTCTGTTGCTCCCTAAAGCTCATCAGTGAGCGATAAAACCAAAACTAAGAATTCACCTTTAAGAGTCTGTATTTCAGCGACTTGCTCAATATTTTCTTGAGACTGGCTATACAAATAGTACCTACAGTACTACAGTATACAGCTGAATTGTGTGACTATGAAACAAGGCCAAAAAAATAATTTACCCAAAGTCTACAAGCTTATTAAATCAGATTCAAAGGTATATATTGGTATGACCGAGGAATTACAGTTTTGCCAAACAAGATCCAAATAACACAACATTTACAGTGCAAATGTATTGGACATTTATGTACATCACATAAAACTTTATTGAGGGACAGGTTCTCTGCTTGTTCCTCAGGCTGTGACGGGAGATCACATATGGGACTACAGCTCTATTGAGTTTCTTAAGCCCGGTAAGATCAGATGCTGGTCTGATACTGACAGTTGTAAGAATTCTGGGAATAGATTTGTTAATATAAGGAAAGAATGTTTGTTGAATCCCAGAGTATTTCTTACAGTGCAGCTGAATCTCTGCTTACAGTACATCTCTGTGTTTGCATTTTCCTGATGACAGTGGGAGCATTTCCTGTCCTCTCTGGACAGCCTGGTCTGCCTGCGTCATCCAGTTTCTCTGCCTGTGATGTGGTCACTGAGAATGTACTTTGTCAGGGTCTGTTCTTCCTTGTTGTCTCTTACTTTTGTAAGATAATCAGCTAGTATCCAGTTTGTGTGCGTGTTCCAGTGGGTGAGGTACTGTTTGACTTGTACTGTAATTTGGTTGACTTTCTGTTGTGCTGTTGTAGCTGTGCTTTCCTGAGGCTGTCTGCTGTCAGTGAACTTCAGGACCAGGGGCTCTTCTCTGGGCTCAGCAGGGCCTTGTGCTTCCAGGAGGTCTGCTCACTGCTTTTGAGCTGTAATCAATATTTTACTGCCCTGTTCTGTATATTTATTAGCACTGGATGTTGCCCTAATTTGGCCAAAGTTGTTTGCTCATTAAATTGCCTTCTCTTTGTGAATGTGGTCATCTATCTCTTTAAAAACAATTTTAATTAGATGAGAACCGTAAACATGCTTGACACTGTATTTGAAGATCAATTGATCCCCCCTCCATTATCACTGCTTGAAATTCTTGCTAACAGAAAGACCCTACACCATGATGTCATACGAAAGACAAACACTGCTTCAGTCAGCATGTTTGCACTTTCAGCCCAACACACTGACAAAAATAAATACTCAGGCAATAAATTGTATAAACTGCAATTTCAATAATTAGGTTCAGTCCAGCTAACGATGAATCTAAATGGGTCTGACTTTAGACAATAAGACTTAATGTAAAACATCCAATATATTGCACTGTACAAATATGGCTGAGTTACAAACCCATGTAATCATCACGCACCCAGCAGGGATTTCCAGTAACTGTGAATGCACAGGACAGACCAGTAATGAATGATGCGATTTTTTGTTGGCCTTCTGATATATTGTATTGTGGTCTGTGACAACAGCTATATTGATGCTGTTCATGTCAGTGTTTAATGTGACATCAGGAAATCTCTTTAATAAGATTGACCTGTTTTGAAAACTGTCCTGGCATCATTAGACCATTCTTTAATTGGTCAGATGTGCTGTCAGCAGTGCAGAGCAGGCAGACCCAGGCTCTTGAATGTCTTCAGTTTACTGTTCTTTCTGCTTTTTTATGACAGTTTCTAAACAACTTTATTGCAAAGAAATTGTCTATCATTGATTGGTTGTTGGTTTCTTTGCAATATTTAGGAGAAATCCTCATATAACCTAGACGTTTGAGAATAATCTTGGCTGCTCATGTCTTTCTGGCATCAGCAGGGATTAGGACTCCTGGAAACTAAAAAGACACAAATGGGAAAGATCTCCGATTCTCACTGCTCGGCCGCCCTTCTCCTGAGCAGGACTGCCTGTGGAATCAGCCTCTGCTTGTTCCTGCTCAGCCAACACACTGACCCTGCTCCCCACTCCACGTCACACGAGCTCCAGTCAGGCCGTGTTCATGTTTCACCCCGTCAGGCTTCTGTCTGAGCCTCTATGGGCGGCTGTCACACCAAGCCTCAGGCCTCAGTCAGGCTACACCAAGCCTGTCTCCCTGGGCCCCCGTGCAACTAAACATTGTTCTCTACAGCGGATCTGTTCAGAACAATCCAGGTGTTGCTCACGTGCAGTGTATTGTCTTAATCAGACGTGGAGTTACCGCTGATGGAACTAAAGTGAATGGCTTGTTCTAAATTTTAATTTTAATAACGGGGAGCTACAGTACAATGTTATTTTTCCAATGCGGCGTTGATGAGTGCATTTCAAACCACAGTGAAACTACCACGCACATGGTAACGTTACAACAATTTACAACACAAAAGAGACACCGTTTCGATGTGGATGTGAGGGTAGCGCCATATTGCTGTCGTTGCGATTCAGAACGAGGCAGCAAAACCCCGAGTGACACAAAAGCAGCCAATTACATTGTAAACTTGCTAAGGCTAGCGAATTGGACCACTATATTAATAGTAAATATTTTCATGAAACTGAAACATTCAAGGCTACATGTTTTTTAGATATTTTTAAGTATTGCAAAAATAAAGCAACCTGGCAACCAACTAAAAGACTTATAGTGATTAAAGTTGTTACTGCAGGAGACCATTGTTTCTCATTAGCTTACAGTGTCTAGTGAGCAGAAAGGGCCGCATCACGTCGCATTTTGCCTGCGGCCAGATCAGCGGTTTGCAGTAACGTGGCGGCCATACAGTACTTTCAAAAAGTTCACGACTTAGCACTGATTCACAAAGTTCTCGATACCGTCAATTCGTTAGGATCAGCAATGGAAGTTGGAGCTGGCAGGTCTGCTTCAGTCTTTGAGCCCTGGGAGGGTCTGACATGACGGTGCCCCTCTGGGGCTGGTGGGAGACGTGTGCCTTCCGCTTCACCGCGCAGGTTAATCGAGGGTCCCTGCCTCTCGGTTCCTCTGGCCGGGAGAGGAGAGCACCACATTGTGATCTTCTGCTCCAGCGCACTGGCATTCGCCCTGCTGGGAAAAACCGCTCACTTAGAAGAACTTATCCTCCACTAGCTGCTGCCTCCCGTGCCAACAACACAGTTTCCCAGCTGGGGTGAGCCGAGCCTGGAAGGCTCTCTGCCTCTCGAGGGGAGCTCTGGAAAAGGATTTGTCAATGCGTAGTGTTTCACGTCAGGCTAGAGATGCATCACCCGAGAATTATCTTGCATCCTGTTCTTGTGATAGCGGGTTTGTGCCTGAGTGCCCTGACTCTGGTGTGTGGTTGGAGCAAAATGTTGGACAAATCAAATCTTCAGTGGATTTTAAGTTGGGTTGCTTGAAGAATGCAATTAACTCTAAAAACTGATTGAGTGGCTTTTTTGCAGTCACCCATCACCTGTTGTATAAAGAAGTGTTTTCTGTTCTCAGTCCTAATCACTGATTGAACCACTGCAGGTTGACTAAGGGGTAGATGATGGGTTCTCAGGGCAAAGAATTGAAACCCAGGGCAAGTTGTACAATGCACTAGTAAGACCTTTTTATTGTCTTCAGTTTTGGTCACCAAGTTACAAAAACATTGTAGTCCTGGAATCTGTCCAGAGAATTGCAAAAGCGTGAATTCTGTGACTTAAGAGAATGCTCTACACTGACAGGATGAATGAACTGTACCTTTTTTGTCTTGAACAGAGAAGACTACAAGGAGACCATATACAAGTGTTAAAAAAAGACAGTGACAGAAGTCAATCCTGTGGACTTGTTCAGAATGATCTGAGAGAAATGAATCGGAGGGCTCAAAGAGACGCTGAGAGGAGTGCATTTAACAGGGAACACAAGTCCCTGTTTTACACAAAGTATGTTTGGGGTCTGGAACAAGCTGTCCAACTATGTTGTTGAGCCATTCCTCCTTTCAAGAAATGGCTGGATTTGATCTCGGGTCAATTAGCTACTAAGGACCAAATGAGTTAGATAATGTAAGCGTCTTCATCTCTTTGTGAACTTCCTCATGTACTTGCTTGATCGGTGTCTCATACTGTCATGCCCCAGTAAACGGTGAAGCAAACAGATCGCACTCATGAGTGAAAAATAAACCTTGTCCACGTGTCCCCATTTCTTTTCTCCTTTGTGCTAGTTGGTTCTTTCTTGAATGGTTGTGCTCCAGTGTAAAACTGTCCCTCTTGATAACACCAGTTCCAATTCCCTAAAACACGCTGGAGCTTGGAGTGAGTGTATGTAAAACCATCAGTAATTACCTGTAGGAACAAGTAATAGGTTTATTCCATGCTGAAAAGAGAAGAGAGAAACACGTTAATTAGTGCTTGCAGGAGAAAACCAAGAGAAAATGGCGTTGATAATTAACGATATGTGTAAGTCATTAAGTAAATAAATGCTTCCCCCATTCTTAGGGCCCAGTTGACTATGCCAGTGCTCTTTTATGACTGTACTGCAGCTCAAACCACAACAAGACCCAAAGGGGCTGCAAAATGGGCTTCGTTCTGTGTTCTTCCCTCTCTTAATTTATTCTTTTAATTAAAAACATCTGTTTTTACTGCAAACGAATGCCCACTTCCTGTTGTTCAGCAAATTCCACATGTTTCTCTGCAGCACCAGAACAACCCCGAAGGAGGAGAGAGCGGAGAGGAATTGAAAGGAAAGCCATTCGCGTGAGACGTGTTCCAGAGAGCGCAGCTCCCCCTGCTGCCAGCCCAAGGTAACCCTCTGAACTCTCACTGCCCGCAGCTGAAACTGCTACTAATCTGTCGACGTTGGATTAACTCCTTCAAAAATGCTTGAATATTACCCTGGAACAGCAGTTCCCCTGCAAACTCTGATGTTTAGCTCTTTTAAATTATTTCATAAACAAATCAGCCTAATAAACCCGAGATATTTATCAATGTAACTCTGTATATACAAAGACAACACTTTTCATTAGTTTTTTTCATCATGTCTGTGTTGTTCTTGTTGTTATGTCATGATGGAGGTTGTACGTGTCTGAAGACGTGCTTAGAAAAATCGCCGCTTGGAAAATTTTAGTAGAGACTCGTTTGTGACAGATGCTTTTCCCTGATGTATCATAGTTCTACTAAATTCTGCAGAATTCTCCAATGTGTTTTTCTGTTGTAAACCTGATAGCCTCACGTGGTACATGATGATACACAAACATTTATTGAGAATCTCTTGCACAGTTTATGCTGTATTCAAATCCCCTTTGTGACTCTTTGCCAATCCTTTCATAGTGGTGAAATCATCTATTTATAAACACGGGGGAGTACACCCATAATTACGGGGGAGGTGTGGGCTTCGTTCCTTGAAGAGGTTGCTGTCGATTGTTGATTTGTGGGAGCAGAATATGGCATTTGACCATGTTTCATTGGCGTGGGAGAGCAGAATCCGGCGAGGATGAGTCGTAACGCATTAGCGCGGAAGCGTGACCGTCCGCTGTCTGTCCCGCAGGGTCGCCGAGGGAGCGCGTCCCTCCCCGGGCCCGCTGCAGCCGCCGCCATGAGCTGGAGCTTCCTGACACGGCTGCTGGAGGAGATCCACAACCACTCCACCTTCGTGGGCAAGCTGTGGCTCACTGTGCTCATCGTCTTCCGCATCGTGCTGACGGCCGTGGGCGGCGAGTCCATCTACTACGACGAGCAGAGCAAGTTCGTCTGCAACACGGGCCAGCCGGGCTGCGAGAACGTCTGCTACGATGCCTTCGCGCCCCTGTCCCACGTCCGCTTCTGGGTGTTCCAGATCATCGTGGTGTCCACGCCCTCCCTGCTGTACCTCTGCTACGCCATCAACAAGATTGCCCGGCTGGAGGAGGGGAAGGGGGCGGCGGGCGGCGGCGGGTTTGGCTCCAGGAAGCCGCGGGGCAAGATGTTCCTGGGAAGGAGGCAGCACCGTGGCATCGAGGAGGCAGAGGACGACCACGAAGAGGATCCCATGATCTACGAGGAGCCCGAAATGGAGAGCCGCAGCGAGGCCACGCCGCGGGGGAAGGCCAAGACCCGGCACGACGGGCGGCATCGCATTAAAGAGGACGGGCTGATGAAGATCTATGTGCTGCAGCTGCTGACACGCACAGCGCTGGAGGTGGGCTTCCTGGCCGGGCAGTGCCTCCTCTACGGGTTTGCGGTTCAGCCGGTCTTCCAGTGCAACAGCAAGCCCTGCCCGCACAAAGTGGACTGCTTCGTTTCACGGCCCACCGAGAAGTCCATCTTCCTGCGCATCATGTACGGCGTCACCGGTCTCTGCTTGACCCTCAACGTCTGGGAGATGCTCCATTTGGGGTTCGGCAGCATGTGTGACATCCTGCGCAGCAGGCAGTCCCCTCCCGAGGAGGACGAGTACCAGATGAGCTCCGTCGGGGCAGGGGGCACAGGGGTGGCAGAGACGGAAGCGGCCCCTGGAGGGTACAGCAGCTACCCTTTCACCTGGAATGCCCCGTCAGCCCCTCCAGGATACAATATTGTGGTGAAGCCTGAGCAGATCCAGTACACCGACCTCAGCAACGCCAAGATGGCCTGCAAACAAAACAAAGCCAACATTGCCCACGAGGAGCAGCAGCAGTTCGGCAGCAACGAGGACAACTTCCCGACTGCCGAGCCCCGCGGCTCCCTGCAGAAGGAGATCCACGAGGTCCACGAGGGTCTGGAGGCGGCCCTCCAGGCCTACAGCGACCAGCACCACCACGGTGGCCCCCGCGGCCCCCACCCACACCCAAACATCCCCAGCAGCCACGGGGACAGGAGGGCCAGGAGCGGCCCCCGGCACAGCACCAAAAAGACCGGGGCAGGGGACAGGGGGGGCAGCAGCAGCAGCAGCAACAGCAACAGCAAATCAGCGGAGGCGAAACCCTCCGTCTGGATCTAGCCCGCCCTGCCCACACCAATCCCAGGGATCCCTGCTCTGTGGATCAGAGACTGGAAACCAGGCCTCCGTCTGGCACAGAGCAGAACACAATCCACCTCACGGGCCCTTCTCCCTCCAGCAGGGACGTCAGGCCCTGTTTTTCCTGTAGGAAAGCTGCCCGTGTGCCTGCAGGGAGAACCGTGGCTGTGCTGTGGAAGCTGGACATCAGGAAAGGGAGAACCCGATTCAGGGGACACGTGCGAAGGCAGCAGACCGGGTCACTTGTTTTTAATGCTGAGGCCGTCTTCTTCATGGATCAGTATGCTTCTTTATCATTTCGTGTTGTTTGTGCTTTGATCGTTATTTATTTCCATTTTTTTTCGCATTTGGAATTGCCAGTTATGTGCCGCCACACATAATCCTGGCCACAGCTGGCTGATGACGTGGCCAAGACTCGATGGCAAAGTGTTGTCCACAGGGGTCGTGCTGCCCCCATGGTGAGGCCCCTCTTTAACGCCCTGTAGTTCTGAAACAAGGTGATGGCATTGTAGAGTCTGGACGTTAAGAGTCGGACTGAGCCATTTTGTCCCTGACGTTCTCAAGATTTGTGGGGTAAAACTCTATCGAAGTGCCTGGTTGAGATCTGCATCAGCTCCTTTAATGATGTTTAGATTTACATTCCAAGATTTGAAAATAATTGGCCAAAAATAATCTGCGCTTTCCATTTTCATTTTTATACCAAAAATGACTAAATGATGTGGAATTTCGGTAGAATTTTTTGCGTTCACACAAACAGACGTTCTGTTTCTGAGTTAAAAGGGATCTAAGAGTTCTGGCTTAGCTGGCTTCTAGCTATATTTTTACATCAGTTTTCCAGATGGGGAGACAGTGAAATAACAGAAGCAGAACTAACAGTACAGAGTGATGAAGTACCAGCATATTGCATTTGGAAAACATTACACTACATGTAAGAGTGCACACTGGTGATAATCAGCTAACTTATACAGGCAGTAAAAGGTTGTTTTTTGTTTTGTGTTGATTTTCCTGAAAATATGGGGCATTGATTCCATTCTTGTTTTTTATTTGTATGTTTTTTTTTCTGAACTTAACACTAGTATCAATATTTTTAAAAACAGTGTGCAAACAGGAGTCATTTCGGTGTAGAGACATCCAGTAAACAAGAGGTTTTTATGGTGCTAGGAAGTACAGTTTTGTTTCTGTATTTCCTGGGGCTTTTTCTTGCAGCTGGGGTTGGAAAGAGGAAGGTTCAGATGCTGCATTTCCATGAAAGTGCCTTATCATCCAGCCATAAGAACCGGGGTGAAGAACTCTTCAGTAACAGGCTTCCCGGCTCGGCGTTCCAGAGCAGATGAGCCTCCTCTTTAAAGCCATACACAGGAGACAGTGGATTGCTGTCGACAGGTTTAATGGGATCCACAGGGGTCCTCTCATCCTCGCAGCTCAGAAAGTGGAGTGTGACCAGCTTGCCTGTTTCCCCCCTGCATGCTGCCATGCCCTTACTAGTCTTCCGTCATTGAGACCAGCCACGTGTGAAATTACCTGCCCAGGACTCGCTGGTACCATGGTATTTGCCCAGAGGCTGATTGCTCCTGCTTAATGAAAACCTGTTATCAAACAGTGCCTGAATTGATTTTGGTGGCTGTGGCGATGCTTTGAAGGGTTAAAAACTAGCCGTAGTTCAGGACAGTTAGCACTGATGCCCAGATTCCCCTTTCCTGGGAGGTGGAGCCCATCCTATGAGCAGTGCGACAGGGTGGCCAGCGGGCACTCAGTCCTGGTGAAGGTACCTGGGCAGCAGTCATCCCGATGGGCTCCCAGCATTCCACACCCCGCCAGCGCCAGCTCCGATCTTCCTTTCGGACTTAGCAGTGCAGCTCCTGGTAGACATTTTGCTCTCAGAAAAAAAGAAAGTGCTCAGGGATTTTCCAGGGGGAGACAGCATCCCAGTCGGATGGCATCCTGCAAAGAAAGGACTGCACCTCTGGAAGCATACCGCCTGCTTCTCCCCCAGCGTGGCTGTTTTTTTAGGTTCTTGTTTTTGTCATTTTTAAGTGCTTTTTTGATCTTGAGTAGGGGGGCATCTGCTGGCCAGATGTGGTGGTGCCAGTGTAAACATGTCATGTGTGAGTCTGTCACTCCGCCGGAGCCCACAGCCCAAGAAACATGGGGGGACTGTTGGGAACATCTTCGCTGTTTCACTGCCTGCCAGACCCCAGGTGATCTGGGTTGGAAGTAGGGTGTAAAATGAACTGTGCAAACAGCCTACAAACGTAATTGCTCTACTTGGGGAGGAGCATTGTAACACGGAAAAGGATTTCAGAACTTCCTCTGTGGCTGCTCATGCAGAAGGAATGGATATGTTCCCTGTGTAAAAATGGTGTATTGTTACAAGTTATCTGCTGTAAATCAAAGCAGTCATCTGAAAGAGTCTTCTCTAATGCTGTGAAATTGCTGGTCTGCAGTTTCAAATTGCATGAAAGGTAGAAGGTTCTCTACTGCTAGAGCAGAGTTCAGGTGATCTTCATCAGGGAGAGGAGCAGAGAGGCACTCCCCATTGCAGCACAAGTTCCCCGACCACTTGACCTCAGAAATTACACCTAAAGATTTCTTTTTCTGTGTCCGGCAAGAGAGAAAGTCATCTCTGTTTAAGTTATCGCCTTTCTTTCCTCTCTCTGGTTACTGTGAAAGTCATAACCTTCCAAAGTAAATGGACATCTGCCACCCAGTCCTGCAGTCTTCCAGCAGGCAGGGCTTCAATGCACATACTCGCATTTATGAGCTTTGGAGTTTAAGCCATCAGCACCACATCCTCTGGATAATGTACCAGATTTGTACTTAAGAATTTATACCTTGCTAGTGTTCTTCCGTTAAGAGGTTATTTCTAATTGTAAATGAGGTTCTAGGCCTAACACTGTACTTAAGTATTTAAAAAAGAAAACGAACTTCTTTGTAGCAAACCTGTCTGTTTAAATATAAGTTGGGAATACCACAGCCATGGCAAACAAGTTTACATGTACATACATGAAAAGAGTTCAGTTTCAGTCTTCTAGGTCTATATTTTCATAATGTGCGTAAAACATTTATATAAAACAGTTTTTGTTTTGCTTTCGTATGTATTCTGAATGGATTCAGAGAACACAGGTTTTTTTAAAAAAGCTTGGTGAAGTTGTTTTTCTTTTGGGGCATCTTGTTAAAGATTTGTGAATTAGTCTGATAGTAAAAAGTCAAAAGCGAAGAATCTATAACGTACACGCTGAGCAGTGAACGGTGTGGTACTGATGTCTCCAGTAGATCCTGCCCTGGTGAGAGGTGTAGCTTGGCATCACAGCTGGGCAGTGAAGCCCAATGGAGGAGATCAGACACTATCGGGTTTGCATGTTATACCCTGGTCAGCTGGTGAACATTGAAATTTCTGATATCTGACTGGATCTATCCCAGTATTGTCAGTTTTCACTGCCATCCTGTGTCATTTTTAACTGCCTTAATAAAGATGTCTGCAGAGTGCCAGCTCGGTGCTGCAGTGCCCATCTTTGCTGTGGTCAGAGCTGGCCTCTTCCCCTCCAGATTAAGGACAGTGGTCTTCCGCACGGAATTAATCCGAAATCAGCGTCTGCAGGAAGCAAAGCAGGAATATGGATCTGACAGTCTTCCAGTGGGCAGTCAGCTGTTCTGAAGTGGGCAGAATTAAAACTGAGCTGAATTTAAATTTAGAATTTAGATATGAAACATTTCAACTATTTTGCTTTTGTCATTTTCCTGGCTTTCCCCAAGTTCTGTGTCTCCTGGTGCTTACTGACAAGCTGATGTGTGATGTCTGATGTCTGCTAGCAGTGCAGGCCTGCTTTTTGTGTTGGTTTCCTGTGGACTCCTTTTGGGAATGAATGAGTGTTATAGCTCACAGTGCAGCGCTGTTCCTTCTGTTCTTGCCTGCAGGAGAACCCTCTTCATGTTCTTCATGTTGTTGAGCACACAAATCTGACTTCAGTCTGACTTATTGATCAGGGCAGGATTACTGGAATACACCCCTTGATGTGTTAAGAAGTAATGGGATTAAACTGTGTTTAAGGGTTAGCTGTGATTTTAAGGAGGACAAAATGAAGATGAGGCATTGAAAAGGAGGGGAGTGTAGTTTTGTTTCCAGGTTGGCAGAGCAAGTGCCTTTTTCCGTTGTTGTTTCAAGGACACATTTGAAGACCCAAAGCATTTTACAGAGCTTCTTCCTGCGTGCAGATCTCCTACTGCCCTCCGACGTACTGTACACACCCCCTTACACATCCCGAACAATCCAGTACAGACCAGTGTCCCTTCAAGTGGAGGCAAAGGACACGTCCTTAAACCATTGAAGAACCACTTGCTTGACTTCCTATAGCAACAGCAATACTGATTCATGTTTGATAACTATTTATGCAAAATGTACATTCAGACACAGTCTTAAATAGCAAAGCGAGAAAGAATGAGACCTGTGTCTTTCATTAAGCTTGCTCTTTAATGAAAACAGTAGTCAGGTTTTTCATTAATGTCCTTCTCTTTCTTGTGTGGAGACACTCATGATGTTTCTCTTTCCGTCAGCTTGTCATATTCAAGTAGTTTATTCTGCTAGTGTTTTGATTTATTTTCCTGGGTACTGGGACTTTGCTACTGCCTTAATTGAAAAAACACAGTGGTCCAATAAAACCTCTCTGACTCTACCAGTACGAAAGCAGCATTTATGTGATGCAACATAATTATAAATGAAGTCTTCTCTGTTTCCTACTATTCAATTTATTATTTTGCTTTAAATTAGCATCCTTGCTAATTATTGACTTGAGGTTCCTCAGTCTACTGTATGATGAAACAGGATTTCACTTCTGATTGGAGGAACAAGTATGTGCAGCTGATCAGACAGCCATGTATGAATTATATTTACAGAACTGCTTCCGATTCTGTTCACATTTGCTGTTATCACCTCATTATTACATTTTTCTCTTGTTTTTTTTATTTCTTTGTAGTAAATGCAAAATTGTTTGAAAGTGGCAAGCTGGAGTTCAGCTGTGTGAATACTTCCATTTTTTAATTACTTTTGTAAGGAAATATTAATGCATGTCCAGAACTATTTTGCTAAAAAAACTGTAAATAAAAAATTTCATCTTTCCCAAGTGTCTCTCTTTATTTGTCCTTCTGTGCCAGTTGAATCGGAGCTCAAGGTGGTTTCCTTGTTGCAGTGAATTCTGTCTGGTATCAATAGGGTGGTGCTCTGGCTGTGTGGCTCAGGGTCTGTGCCTGTGGCTGGAAGGTTGCCAGATTGCATCCCGCGGCCGGCAGGGGAATCCTACCCTATTGGGCCCCTGAGCAAGGCCCTTAACCCCAACTGCTCCAGGGGTGCTGGATAAATGGCTGACCCTGCGCTCTGACCCCAAGCTTCTCTCCCTGTCTGTGTCTCATGGAGAGCAAGTTGGGGTATGTGAAAAGACAAAGTCCTAATGCAGGAAATTGAGTATGGCCAATAAAGTGATCTGATCTTCAATAAGGAAATCGCCTCTTTCCTCACCTCTCACATTTCATGCTAATTCAGATTCTAGACCACAGCTTTCTTCACAACTTTCATACAGAATTTATCATTAGGAGAATTTAATGTCATTAATAGAGAAGCGCTGGGATTTCTATGAAGAACTACTCTCCTATTTTATATTAACAATTGAGATTCTGGTGTGATTATTGAGCTAGTTGGGGGATGAAATTCAAAAAGACTGGGAAAAGACCTAGTGACATTCATTAAGAGGTGCATAAAAAGACAAAGACAGGTGTTTATGTTGAATAATCATTTGAATCTTCTAGTGAATGTGAAAAAACAATACTGTATAAAGGTACAGCTGGTGTTGGCTATATAGATGGAAAACAGCATAATTTAAATTAATGAAATGTTAAAATTGGATAATGCCCAGGTAAGATCTCATTTAGAATGTTGCACAGAATGCAGTGAATGTTGTGTACAATTACATTATTTTTTAAATATCTGAGGCTTTCATCCAAAGCTTTGGTCATTGTCCTGTGTTTTTGACTGGATAGTGTTTCCTGCAGACAACTGCTATAAAGCTGGGTGACTTTAAAAATAAAACCAGGTCTGTGTGGTTAATTTAGCTAAAGGCGAAAATACTGGACGTTAGCGGCATCTGTCTAACTCTCTTCCAGAGCCTCTCCGTGCGATTCGTTGACATTGAATATTAACCTCACCGAGCTTGAAGGTCTGAGAAGGGTAGGAAGGCAGCCTACAGAAACAAGGCTAGACACGGAGACCGGGAGGCCCGGGGGCTTTGTGACACAAAAACTGATCTGAGGGGCGGCAGGGAAAACCAGTCAGCGGAAGGAAAAGCCCAGCTAAACACAAGCGTGACCCTTAACCGCGTCGGCCTGAGCAGCATCCCATCAGGCACATGCTCTGTGTGCTCACTGGATCGGTGGAAACTAGGGCGAACTGTACGAGTAATAAGACATTTTATTTATACTGTAGTGCACTTTTCATAGGTCAGTCTCAATGTGCACTATACAATTAAATACATGCGACCCAAGTAATAAACAGGATAGGATACAGGATAACATCAGACAACACAAAGCAGAGAGCAATACAAGTAATACAAGATATCTCAAGCAAACAGGCAGAGAGCTCAAGGCTTTCCTGTGCAGATCTGGCTGGGTGGTCAGTGGCCCTGGGACGCAGTGTCTTCTCTTCGAGCTGAGGAGAAGCAACATCTACGAGCCGTTTAAGATCTTTCCATCTAGCGGAAGAGGGTTTACACTAAACGTTTATCTGCGAAGTACTGTACGTTTTGTTGATAAGTGTTAGCCTGCTTAGTACATGAAATAACGATTATGTTAAAATCAAGGATATAGTTAAGGTCGAATCTGTTAGGATTTAAATGGGGATTTGGTTGCCTAAAAGTACATGCACTGTTCGGGAGCGAGGACTGCGGGCTGACGGGCGCTGGGAGCAGAGGACACCCCGCCGGGAGCAGAGGACACCCCGCCGGGACACTCGCAGGTCGCTGGACAGCTAATGAGCCGGCGCGCAGAGCGGGCTCTCCCGGGGGGCGAGACTGCTGTTCGCTTTCGTTTTCACAGAAACGCTTGGATGAGTTTCTCCTTTTCTCTTCGAGCACTTCGAGCACATTTGACACAATTAGGGTGTCTAATCTCAAGGAAAAGGGTTTCAGCGTCCCGATAATGGGAGCTCTCCGTGTATTCATGCATTTCATTCGAGAGAGGCGAGTGCACGTCCGCCGCCCGCCCGCAGCACAGTTAAACAAGCCGAGCCAGGCCAGCTGTCACGGAGTCCTGTCAGGATGCTTAATTGAAGCTCCCCTGGAGGGAAAGACAGTTTCACAGCCACACAGAGGTGAATGAAGTTGTTTTCCGGAACATGTTTAAACTCGTCTACAGTTGCACGAGATTTTAGTGGTATTTTTGGAGCGCGGGCGGCCCGGTTTACTCTAATGCTTTTTTGTGTCCCTGGACTTACAAATTCCCCGACATCAAAAAAAGATGTAAACTAAAAACGGAGATCAGAGCGTAAAAATACAAATTTCTAGTAAAATCATTGCAGATAGCTTTGCATTATATAAAGTCACTATAGATTTATGTTACCGTGTTATTTTATACCTGCGTGTGTTTGAAACGTTAATGTAAATTTTACAGCCTCTCTGTGTCTAGAGCGGGTACAGCCTGGGGACGTCTTGTCACCCTCCTGCCACTGACTGGGACTGACCGGGGGGAGAGAGCTGAATCCATCTCGGGGTGTGTGTGTGGGTCGCGTCCTACTGCTTGACACTGCTGCTTGCTAAAACCATCATTTCCTTCTGATGTTTAAATCTGAAATGGATTCTTTAACCCCTTGGTTTTCTGCGCTACAGTACAGTACAGTGGCTAGGAAATCACTGTCGATGAGAAACATTTCTCAATTTTTTCATCTGGAAAAATGTCAGGCTGAATGAAAGAACTGTTTGAGAAAACCAAATGTCTAAGGAACATTTTCTTTTATACTAAAAGGTATTATCAGGAAAAAGGCCATCTTTTTTAGTAGAAGGGGGCACAGATATTCTATTGACCAGTTAAAGTAATTTTGCCGATTGTTATCAGCTTCTCATCCCCAGGGCTGTGCACCAGAGGGTCTGCTGTGTGGGGTCTGTCTGGGAACTCGTACAGTATGAGCTGTACCACTGAGACACATTCTTTGCAGCCCTCTGTCTGGTGCGATTCTGGACTTACATGCATGTGCCTGTTCACTGCCTTCTGAGCCCTGGATGCCAAAGACGATCTCTGCTCATCCCACAGGCGTGTCACAACGGGGGTGTCACTTACAACTGGTATCCACTCCATCGATGGCCCCCCTTCTTGCAAGAAATGCGACCTCCGCCGCTCGGCGTGTCCCCGCCGCCGCGCCGTACCGCCGCGGAGGCCGAGTCTTTGTTGGTCGGCGCGCTGGCCGGACTTTCAAACTCCCGGCTGGGGAGCGAGTGTTTGGGAAGCCTTGGGAACAAGGAGGGGAGAGTCCCTGAATCACGAAACAAAGCTTCTTTCCTGCACATATAAACAAGGAGTTGGACACCTTAAGGAACCGGTGAGTTGGAAGCGTTTTAAATGATTTCCAGCGGCGTAACTCACTTGCGCGAAGAGCTCGGCTGTTCTAGCCGTTGGTTTACTGGGGCAGTGTTTGTATGTAACGGGCTGTTTTTACTTGAGTTTTCGGCCTTTTCACTTTGTTTGGAGAACGTGTTGTCACTGGTATATGAAATAATTTTCAAAAATGGAAAAGGAGCTTAGCTTTCTTAATTGAAAGGCAAGCTATCGTCTGCCCGGATAGCGGTGGCGTTATTTTGGAGAGAGATATGATTTTTAATTGCTCCATTTCGCTTATTTAGTAGCCCGGGGCGGTGAGAGGTTCATGCTGAGTGCCGAGATTGATATTTCTAAAAGGATATTTGTATAACGAATGGAAAAGGTTACTGTTTTGTTTGGCTTGGCAGATGGAGGCCATGTTTGTGTGTTTTTGAATCTGATTAGAGCTTTCGGAAGGACTGTTTTTGTGGCCGTTGTGATTATACTGTAAGTGGTATTAAGACTGTTGGTAAAACCGATTTTCTTTAGCCCTGTGATATTTTTACTTTCTATTGATGAGAGTTTAGATAGATAGATAATACTTTATTAATAGATAGATAATACTTTACTTGGTTACAGTGTCGGTGGTGTCGAGACCTGCAGGTGTCTGGACTTTAAGGTCTCTTTTAATAATAATTATGCAGGCGCTCCGGTTTCCTCCTGCAGTCCGAAGACACGCCGCAACCTGGATCACTCATTGGCGCGCTTGAGTGTCTGTGTGCAGCGGGGGGTCCTGGCCGTCACTCTGGGGGTGTGTTGCACTGGTTGTCCCCAGCAGTGAAGGGGCTTGTCTGTGATGCTGCAGGGCTGGCGATGCAGCGCCTGAAGGAGGAGCTCTCTCCTGGGAGCCAGCCCCTGGCCGGGAAGACCTTCTACCTGGACGGCCTGAAGAGCAAGCACGCCGCCCTGCTGGTGGAGGCCATCGGACGCCTGGGAGGGGTACGGCGCAGTCGAGTAAACCCTGCCTGGCTCGTTTAGAGCACCGAGGTGGGGCTGATCCCCCAGCAGCTCCTGCAGAGTGAACCTGTGGGCTTGACCGCAGGGCACAGGCTGCGTGTGCATCAGCGTCACTGTAATGTTGTTACTGTGTATATATTAGAGAAAAAAGCAGAGGCTAACCGAGTCGAATGCCGGCCATGTAAAACCAGCTCACATTTTCCCATATAGTTCCGTATTCGTTACAGGTGGTTTCGTCAACCACAGGGGCATCCAGAAACCTCACTCGCGGGTCAGACGAGGGAAGGTATACTTGGGCCTCGCAGGTTACTTTAAACTGGTGTTTTTCTGCAGGTCCCAGCAGTGACGGTAAGCTGGGAAGTGGCCCAGCCTCCAAAGCAGCTGAGCTTCTCACCTGAACCAACAGGTTCCATTAGAACTTGAAGATGGGAGAGTCTGAGTTTAAGGCGACGGTTAAAAGCCAGCCTCTCTGCGTGTTTCGGAAGTCCCCATGCTGATCCAGCCTTCTGACAGGAGCTGTGGCACTGTAGTGTGGCACCCTGGGCCTCGGGCCCAGCGGTTTCCATAGCGACTGCTGGGGCTCCTCAAGCAGGCCTGCTCATGGCTCCTGCTCATGTCTGTTCTTATGTTCCAGAAAGTCGAGAGCTTCCTCAGTAAGGATGTCAGTTTCGTGCTGTCGGGCAGCAGGGAGGCGCGAGGGGACTGTGGCTCCCAGCCTGCAGCGGGGACGGCGGCCTGCTCCAAGAACCCCGCACGCAGGAGAGAGGGGCGGGCGCGGGGCAGCCAGCGCTCTGTGGACAGCGTGGTAAGGCATGGCCGCTCGCGCTGTCTTCAGAGTCCCTGCAGGAGACAAATGCCTGCGCTGCACGGCGGAGAGCTGCCAGTTCTGCTGCGTGTGAAGTGGTTTCAGTGTCTGTTACCCACCTGCAGGGAAACTGGGGGATAGGCAGCATTCAACACTCCCAGAAGTCCACGCGACAATAAGGGTGTCGTTGTGTAGAATGATACTGTAAATTGAGTTCAGGTTTGGCCACTCACACCCGAGGTGAGATTTACACAACGTGAAGGACAGTACGTCTTCTAAGCAGTAAAAATAGTCTGTGGAAGTTAAATAGTTGTCTTTTTTTTGTATGCTTTCTGTATGTTTTTTATGTAATACAACCAAGGTTAGACAGACGATGAGGAACTGGCACAGTAGTGGAATGGAACTGCCATCAAAGCCTGAACATGGAATAAAGTAACAGACTGGCAGTGAGCCCTAATTACCTACCGCGTTAGTGGTGCTAACTGTGCGCTTCCATTGGCCAACACACCCATTCTCTCACGGCTGAGTCCTAGTGCTGCAGCTGTCTCACAGGGCCTCTGTGAGGGACACTGTGTGAGGCGTGATGTGCATGAGGGAGCTGGCTGTCTGCTCCGCCTGACTGCTGCTGTCCTTGCAGGTCTGTGGCAGCCGAGGAAAGGTGTTACTGGGGAAGGTGATCCGGAACAGTGTGAGTACAGGGGCCCACGGACGTGACTTCTGTGCATCTGTATCTGGAATTACAGTGATATAAAGTGATCCCAAAACGACCTGTCCATGCATTCTTTACCTTCATGCAGAAATTATAGTGATCCTGCACAGTTTAATCTCTAGTTTGGGTAAACCAGTATAACGTTGTCAGGTTTGTGTTGAGAAATCCCATAGCACTCTTGCGTCGTCTTATGCAAAAATAGCAGGTGCATTACTTAAACCATCAGAAATTAGCAGGAAGTGTGATAGCATAACATAAAATTCTAAAGCTTGATCAAAACTACTGCTGCAAAAAAATCTGTAGTTTTTTCCTCTTTTGTGAGAAGATCTGTGGCTTTTCCTGACACCCTGCACAGCTCAGTAGGTATTTAGGGAATGTGCCAACATGGGCTGAGAGCCTGGTGGCCTGTGATTTAACATCATCCCGTGTCTCTCGCTGTGATTCCTTCTTCCCACACGAGTGTCAAATGTATGTCGGACAGTATGTGTCCGTTGGGGTGTAGAAACCCAGCTCTGTAAGTTATTGCACTGAGATGTAAAGATGTCTGCATCTGTCCTGTTCACTCAGTAACAACAGTGTCTGGATAATAAGGCTCCAGCATGGTGATGGACACACGGGCTGACTGGCTTCTCTCTCTGCAGGAGGAGCACAGCGAGGGCAGCAGTGTGCTGGCCCAAGCCCGCTCATGGGCCGTCAAGATTCTGCACGTCGACGGTATCCTTCAGTGACATCTCTGTTGGTGTTGGGGAGGGAGGCAGGTTCTTTTCAGAACCTCGCTTTAAATTGACCTTGGCTGCTTCCCCTTGGAGTTTAATCATTTACATCGGGTATTACCATTCCATGTTCACTCTTAGGTCCTTCAGAGATGATAGATTCAATCTTTCTTTATCTGGGCCTAGACTTCGGGTTGTCTGGATTTAAATAAATGCAGAGTTCCCAAGGTATTTTTGAAACGAACGATTAAGCAGAGACTCAGAAAACTGGTTCAGTTGTACTAGTTAAACATGACTGATCCAATGAAATCACTCAAGCACACGACTAGCTTGTGTACATCTTAGAGAGCCCTGATTCAGGGACTCACCAGTATTGGTTGTCAGCTGGGGTACTAGACAGCAACACACTTGCATCTGTTACTGCCTGGATCCCTAGAGAGCCACATTTGACAGGACAGATCCTTCCTGCTTCCTCCCTGGTCTTATTGCAGTGATGTAGACTGCCCACTTGGTGGCAGCATAGGGCCATCTCACAGTGACGACGCGTATCCAGGCTATGTAGCACACCCCTCCCATAGCTCTCTCTTCTGGACCCATCGTACAGATTGATCGCTATATTGGATTTGCTGATCAATAAAGTAATTAAAATGCTGCTGTTTGAATTTTGCATTCCAGGGGGTTGGAAGGACCTCAAGCTGAGTAGCCTGGTGTTGGGTTCGCAGTTAAACAGCGTATTGAAAAATTAAAATCGTCCTCAGTACTTTGAGAAATTCCCCATAAACGTTACTGAATACCGCACTTTAATGTCAAACTTGGGGTTCTGCTTGAAAAAGATGCTAACATTTTTGCAATCTCTTAAAACACAGACTCCATGTCTGTGCCTTAACTTTGTGTTTCCAGACTTTTTGGCCTACGTTGAGCAGGGCCGTGCGGGGAGCTTTCAGTTCAGGAAGGGGAAGCCGGAGGTAGGCTGTGGTGGCCAGGCGTGGTGAATGAGCAGTGGGGCAGGTGTTGGGTGAGCTTTGAGTCAGGAGGGATGCTGGGTTAGGAGGGAGATCAGGATATAAAATCGGACCTGGAGTCCTTCAAGCCTTCCAGGTACATTTCCATGGGGAATTCATTTTAAAATTATTTACATTTTTACTGTGGTAATTAGTTTGACTGTGTAACTAAAATTAGCTTCAGAATGAAAAAGCACGTTGAATTGAGCTTTGTGTTTTTTAGAGAGACTGGTTTTCCATTCTTAAGCAAGTGATCTTCCAGCAAGGCATACTTGGACTGGATCATACGTTAGACTCGCTCAACGTACGCGTTTTGTTTGAAAGACTCGTTTCAGTTCTCTGTGATGGAAACCAGTTGTTAACTGACAGATGGCTTAAACTGTTTAATCAGCCCTGATCTAGTTACAATGAAAGCTCTCATTTTGATGGAAAGAGATACAATTTCAGCTATAACAATGGTTATATTTGCTGTGTTGTGCTGATCTTTGTGGGTCTTGTCAAGTTGACCTTTCCGAAGATGTTTGAATGATGAAAGAATCCATCTAAGGAGGAACAAAACCACAGCTTTCTGCTGGAGAAATGAAGACGGTACAGAGCTCCTTTTACCTCCACAAAACCAAGCTGTGCTCTGTACCCAGCTGCTGGGGGGGGATTCTTTCAGACCCAGCGTCTGGACGGCCCAGAGCAGGGCCGCAGGGTTCCATAGCAGCTGAGCCAACAGGTTCCGACAGACCCTGAAGATGGGAGAGTCTGAGTCACTTAAACGCAGTGGTGAAAGGGCAGCCTCCCTATGTGTTTAGAAAGTGCAAACAAACAGCTGAAATTAAAGCTTGTTTTAGTGGTTTGGCTAGTTAGGTTCTGGGACCCTGGTCTGCCCAGCCTGTAATGGTGCTTCTTCTCCTCTTACAGAAGACTGTGGCGCCAGGCCCTGCCGGCCGTGTCATCAAAGGTCAGACTCGCCAGCGCTTCCCGGGAGTTCGATTGTGAGCCAGACAGGAACATTTCGATTGTTTTCTTTCCAGAATGTTTAAGTTGGAATTTGTCTTTATTGTCACTGCCTACTTTTTACTTTCAGAGAGTTTATTTAGTTTATTTAGAAAGCAATGACTTGCATTTATGAACTTGGAAGTCCTTAGAGGTTTTACAGTCTTTATGTATATACAGTTGTTTTGTTATTGCAGTGAACTAAAATCAAAATACTGAAAGGTTTCCAACAGGCCATAACCCAAACCGTGGTCAGGACTGTGAAGAAAGTGCAGGCAGTTTTTGATTATTTTTTTCTTCTGGAACAGCTGGAAGGCTCAAGCAGCCCTTTGTGAAAGTCGAGGACTCCAGCAGGTGAGTGGTCCGTGGGGGAGGGAGGGCAGATGGAGCTCAGTCTCCAATCGCCCGGTATAGTGTCCCCCTAGCTGGAGAGGGTCACCAGCCAGCAGCGCCTGGGAATCCCACAGATAGAGACCTTCCCAGCCTCATTCTCGCTGACGCGTTTAGCAGGCTGGTGTCAGTAAAACTGCAGGTGCAAAGCAGCTGCCCTTCAGTCACTGAGAAGTGTGAAATTGTAAGGGGATAACTCAACAGATCTCGCAGTGAAGTGGTTTCTCTGCACTCAGGTTTGTGTGTCAGGGAGAAGGAGAAAAGCTGTCGCAAACTTTAACACTTGCAAGGGTTAGAGAAACATTTCAGTGAAGACAAAAGCCTTCACTGTTCAAAGCTCTTTTGTCGGTGAATGACAGTGTCACAGTTCACGTGCTGTGTGCTGTTTTGATCATCATTCTGTTTCTACATGGTGTTTTCTGCACAACCTACGCAGAAAAATGCGTTGTTGCATCAGGAATGAAATGGCCTTTATATTCATCAGGAGTTGACCGGGTGTTTGTCTGAGGTTTGTGGGTTTGTCTTCCTGGGACGGGAGTAGGATTCCAGTAAACTCCAGCTGACCCTCCTCCTGAAAGAAATCCATCCCCCTGGGTGTAACCAGACTCAAGAACCTGAAATTGGCCAGCAGCTGGTATTAAGCTTTAATCAGCACGCGGGCATGGGGAGGCGGGCGTGGTGGGGGAGCCCGCCTGTAGAGGCCTGCTGGGAGGAAAGCGACGCTCCCGTTGCAGCGCACCTGCCACCTGTCAGAGCAGTTTGTAAATTGCATCTTTTTTTAATGAAGGGCTGTGGAGCGGGGCCAGGCAGGCTGCTGGCTGTGTGGGGGTGCCCGTCGCCCTGCCTCCCTGCAGCTGTTCCAGACGATAGACCAGCGGGGCTGTGGGGCGACGGCTGAGGCCCTTCCTCACATCAGAGAAGAAGGGTTTGGCTCCAGAAAGCCCCCTTCCAGAAGAGGTTTCCATTCCCACCAGCTCTTTTGTTTGAAGTCAGTTAGGCTGCCTTAGTGAATGAAGCACCTGCAAGACAATATTCCACTGTCTGCAATGCTGCCCAAAAGCCAAAGGCTAAAGAAATAAAACTCAAGCCATCTCTGCCCTTGAGAAATTCTATTCTGTAGTCGGTCTGCCAGCCCTGGTGCCAGAGTGCTTGCAGGATTTCAGGTTCTTGAAAACTGAAGCAACATGACAGAGGCCCGATGCCATTTATTGACTTATTAGTCCTAGTTCCACCTGTTTTAGGTCTTTAGTTCTTGAACTTTGAATTCCCTATGAGACCTGTTTGGCTGTAGCTGTCCAGGGCAGCTCTGAGCAGCTTCATTGAAAGGTTTCCAAGTCATTTGAAGTTTAGCTTGAGGTTGACCCAGACACATGACCCATCAAGTTCTCTCTGTGATAATGCTTTGTGTGTCCAGCACATTCATTATGTCGACCCTGACAATTATCAGTAAAAAAATAACCTTAGCTCATGACTGCTTAAATGCTGCAGAAATGTAGTAAGCTTGTACCGGTTTGCTTTTATAGCACAGATCTGCTGGGCATCACATCTCTGTGTAGCAGGTCTGAATTGGGTTCAGTGCCACATTATTGTCCTGCTCTTCCTCATTAAATTAGGGAAGAATATCCGCTGGAGTGATCGGTGTGTGTGGGGTGATGGCCACTGCCTGTATTGCTTGATGTTTTTAGGTGCTACAGGCCTTTGTACCAGCATTTCGTCAGCTTTCCTGAGCTGGACTTCACCCGACCCGACCGGTTCAGCCCCTTTGTTTCCCCACTGCCGCCTGGGAAGGAGGAGGACTGTGAGCAGAACAGAGTCAAGTAGGTATCCCAGCAGTCATGCTGGTGGCTTTGGAGTTTTCAGAGTGCCACAATGTCCCATAGGGTAAGCATATTTAATTGTAAAAACTGTTAAAAGACTTATCAAATCTTTCAAAGCTTAAATACAGCACATCTGATGCTCAGTGGCAATTAGGAGAACTGTGCAATTTCCCATTGCATTTGGGAGGCTCAGCAGCTGATTTCCATCTCTGGGCAAACAAGCCTTTTTCTTGTGCTCACTGGGAGCTTTGGGGTATTGTTACCAGCATCGTTCCTAAAGTTTCTCATTAAATTTCACCTCAAGACCTTATAGTTTCCGTTGTTCTTCGAATGGACGGTGAGCCGTTTGAAACATTAAGCTCCCAGCAGCCAGATGAGCGTGGTGACCCGGAATGTCAGCTCCCAAGCTGTCCAGGGACTGGCTTGGCTGGCCACTGTAGCTCTTGTCCCTTGTGTCCCCTGTCCCAGGAATGAGAGCCGGGCCCTGACCAGCAGTGAGGGCCAGCGGAGGCCGGGCCCTGCGGTGGCCCCTGCAGTGGGGGCCCGCCGGCCGCAGCGGGGGTTCTGCGAGTGCTGCCAGCAGACCTTCCCGGGGCTGAGTGAGGTGAGCCGGCACACCACTGGGGTCTGAGCGCGCCACACTCGGTCCCTCCTCCGGCCGCTGGCGTCGAGGGGCATCACCTCGGCCTCCCCGTCTGCCACACAGCAGCAAAGCACACCCCGCCGTTCCGCCTGTAGACCCGACCGCCACAACCAGGGCAGCCGCCGCAGCAACGGAAGAAAGATCAAAGGGGAGAAATTCATTCATTCAAATGCTGGCCATTTTAAACTTTCCCATTTGTAATCTATATGGTAATTTCCTGGAAAGCGAGCAGGCAAGATTATATCCTGAAATGTCAGATTGTCTGAATGCCTCAGAGTGTAAGGTGCTGGGAGGCTGGCAGGGTGTTGTTGTTAGGCTGCTCTCCAGTAGATTATATTATTACAGCATGTTTCCACTGCTGCCAATGACGGTGCATTAAAATTGCAGTGTTGTCTTAATTTCTGCTCGTGTATAATCAGTGCTCCCATTTCCATGGTGTCAACGCCAGGCTTCTGTGTGAGCATCTGCATCAGGCTCTGCAGGTGTTTTGTGCTTGATGTTTTATCAGTTATCCATTCATTTTTTATAAAAAAATTACAAATGTATTTGTAAAAGTGTCCAGTTGTGATGTTGGGCCTTGGTGTCATTTTTTCCTCTGCCGACAGATCTTGAAATTGTCAAGAAAGCTCGTGTCCCCTGTATCACTTCTAGATGTGTAGCTCCTCTTAAAAGGGCAGAAATATGAATGACGCCCGTTTGCTCTGCAGCACCTCCAGTCTGAGCAGCACAGGCTGTTTGCCCAGGACTCCTCTCACTACAGCGTGGTGGACAGGCTCATCTCGCAGATGCTTCCAGAGTTTGTGGAGAGTCAAGTCCATCACAGTCAGCTGATGAGGTCAGGGTGACTTCTTCACACACAGATACAAGTCCTTTGTAGAAGGAGCAAATGGCATTGCCTGTGTAAAATATACAAGATCCGTATTCCACCTGTAACACTTGACAAGTATTGGATGGATGTATTTGCATGCTGAATTGTTGTCAATTAAGATTCAATTTAGGCTTTTGCCATATTAGACCATCCCCCACTATGTAAGGCAGTATCCATGTAGCCAAAGTCTTCTGACGGTTTGCTTCTTGTTTGATAGAGGAAGCCGTATATTGTGGCTCCACAGGAAATGGCTCATGTGTTTTTTCATCACTTCCTGTCCAGGGTGGCTTCCCCCCCGGCAGGCTGCCTGGAGCCGCCCTGCGAGCTGACGCAGGGCAGCAGCGAGGCGGAGCGGCACCTGGAGGCCCTGCTGTCCCTGCCCGGTGCGCACTGGCCCGAGGACGGGCCCGGGGGGAGCCTGCTGCCAGCCTGCGGCGCTGGAGCCGCTTCCCCGGCACCCGAGGCCGGCAGGGCCACTCCCACCGGCCCGCGCCTGGAGCCCGTGCAGCCCCGAGAGGCAGAGGCGCCGGAGGAAGACGAGCCGCAGCAGGGGGGAGCGAGAGATTCCAGGCTCGGCGCAGAGCCGGAGCACTCGGAGCCAGGAAAGCCAACCCTCTCTGTCATCCCTTCTCCCCGAAACCTCCGGAAGCGCCAGAGGTCAGCCAGCACAAGCCCCAGGGCTAGGAAGATCCGGAGAACCTCCCCGATCCACGGATCTGACCCCACCTTCAACTGCCCGTCCGCCGTTCATCACGTGGACGACGAAGAGCGATCCCCTCGTCTGCGCCTCTCGACACCGGCCGGCGAGGTCGTTTCCGGGCTCCAGCAGCAAGACCCTGCCTCAGCTAGTGGGCCGCAGGATATGGCGGCTTCTGCGGTGGATAAGCGGGAACCAGCCAGGGCACCAGCTCATGAAGACGGCAGCCCATCGGGTGCCATCCTAAATGAGAAAAGCCATGCCAGCTGTCGGGCTCCACTCTGTGAGTGTCATGTTTGGTTCAGTCAGTCCCACAGTCCCTCGACGGAAAAGGGACAGAATCCGGCTGTCCCACAGACGCTCCTGGGATACGCGGGGCAGGGTATTTCTGCGTGTTTCGGGGCTGTTCACCCTAGGCTCCTTGAAGAACAGTGTCCTTCACCATTTCTGCCCACTCGCTACCAGCCAGGCTCTCAGGACCTCGGCCCAGTGCCGAAGGAAAGGGAGGTCCGGACTGTGAGCCGGCAGCAGTGCGCCTCTCTTGGTTTCAGTGCCCTTGCCCTCCCCCCGTGCCCTGCAGACCCTCCCTCGTCCTGTCTCTCGAGGGCAGAGCAGGTGCTGGGCTCCTGCGTTCCCCACCTGCAGTCCTTCTCCTCCGAGTCAGACTGGGACTGCGGCCTGCTCTCCCAGCTGGGGGCCCCTCCAGTGGCGAGGGAACAGGGGGCGCTAGACCTGGAGGTGCTGCGGCTGACGTGCGCCGGGGTGCAGGACAGCGGGTACGAGGCGCGGCTGTGCTCTGTGCTGCTGTCCGCCGAGCTGGAGTGGGCTGCGGGCGCCGGCAGTGCCGCGGCGCGCTGTGGCAGCCAGACCGACCCGCTGGGCTGCAGAGCGCTGGAGGCCGGGCCTGTGTGACCCGCCGGCCCGGCGTCGCAGCGGGAGGGGTGATCCAGGAGCTTGCTCTCGCCCGTTGGCCAGCTCTGTCAGTCCTCAGGGCCTCCGAGGGGTGTTTCATCTCCTAGAAGCTCGTTCGCTCAAGGCTGCAGGGGTGGGAATACAAATCAGAATTCTCACTGATGCAGCCAACCAGCTTCTGTTGACATCATAATGCCAAATACTGAACTGTTAACAACTTATTTAGATAACTGAGATTTATGGTATTTTTTCAGAATTTCAGATTGTTCTAGACTCCACTATTTTTTCTTATTCACCACTTGTAAATGCAAGATTCTTGCTCTTGTCTCAGGGAGAGGAAGTCTTTATTTATCCTGTTGCCCAGCAGGAAGGGTGCTCTCTTGAGTCCTGCTGTGGGTTTTCGGTCACATAAGCTCCCTCTGCCTAGCAGGTAGGTGTGGGCGTGCTGGTTGCAAAACCAGAATTAAATTCCTCAAGATCTTGACTCTGCTGCTCTTGCCCCAGAGACCTGTGTTTAGGAGGGATGAAACCTTGATGTGAAGGGTGGCTACACAGTTCCCCAGGCAGTACCTTCTGCAGAAAACTGGAGAAATGGTTTCACTCCTAAACAGTTTCAGACTAGCATTAGTGTGCTACCTTTGTATTCTCTTGATATTGGCTGAATTGCCAGCTGAGGAAGTCCTCAGTTTTGCACTGGATTAGTATTGGCCGCATCAGGGAACAGCGGTGTGGTGATGTGTGTTGGTGTATACACACCGTTGGAACAGCTCTAGCTTTTTTTTTTATGTACTGAAGACTTTTAAAACTAAAGTGTTTTGTATTTCAGGTAATTTAATTTTATTTTGTGGTTTTTATGAAAATAAATCTGTCGTTATGTTTAAGTGCTGTGTCGAGTGTCTCCGAAGTGGACAGCCGTGTCCAGTGAAATCTGCTTCGACGAGCCCACCAGAGCTGACTGGCCGTTTCATCTGTGAGCCTGTTGCAGGAGCTTGCTGCAGTTTAAATGACATCTTCGTTCAGTTAGTCCTCCTTGCTCTTGGCTCCTGGTTACTTACGTGTGTAACCATATTCTGTTTAACAAGCTGCATCTCCAGACATATGTCCTGTTATGAAATAAGCAGCATGATTGCAACCCTTCATACTGTGAGAGAGAGGAGACATGATTTGATGTTTTGGCATTATCATATCCCCTCCAGTGAGGTAACTGAACAGGTGTAATGTCTCTCATCGTGAGGGAGAAGGAGATGAGTGTGGGCCAGGTCCAGACTGGGGATGCAGGGCTCTGGCCTCAGTGGCTGCTGGGCTTGGTTTCAGCCCAAACCATCAAAGCTTCCAGTTTCTTCCCAGATCAATAGTGCACTGATCCTCTGGGTTTCATCTGCTGTGTAGTCCGTTCCCTGTTCTCTGGAACCACGGCTGGCTGTAGGACATTGATCTCGTTTGGAATGCGGCAGCGTGTAGATCTGAGTGTCACTCTCCTGCCCCTGCCCCTGCCCCTGCTCCTGCTCCTGCCAGACCCTCCTGGAGCTGAACTGAGTTCTTTTTTTCTCTTGCAGACCGGACTCACTCATGGGATCTTGAGGTTTCGGGTCTGTGTAACAACTGCCTAGCGAAATTAATTAACTTTCTCCTTAATGGTCCCAAAGCTCCTTGTTAATTAACAGATGAGACATCGGGGGCTTGTCGTCTAGGAGGGTGACGGTCCGAGTCCTGCACCTCCTTTTCATGAGGCAGACAGTTTCCTGCCTCCTGTCCTGTTTCCTTCTCGGCTTCGACTCCCTGGTGCGCTGCTCAGGCCTGTGGGCACTGGTCCAACGTACACCTGCAGCCGCTGTCAGCGGGAACACCTTCACGGACCTTGGTGAGCTTCAGAGAAAACCCTGCGAAACAGCCTGGGAAACCACAGCGACTCAGGACCTGGGTTCTACATCTCATCTGAAGGACGGCGCCTTTTTACAGTGTGGTGCCTCCATGACTATACCGAGGCATTGGGACCCACACAGACCGCAGGGTGAGCGCCCCCTGCTGGCCCTACTGACACCTCTTCCAGCAGCAGCCTTAGACCTCCTGGGAAAAACTCCCATCCAGGTACTGACCAGGCTCCCACTGCTGAGCTTCAGTGGGCTGCCAGCTGAGAGGGGCAGGGTGATACGGCTGCTGGCGATGTCCAGCACAGATGGAAACGATTGGGACAAATTCCAAGATAACACTGCAGTACACTGCGAAGGCTGGGAGCTCAGTGGCCAGCTCTCTAATGGGCCTCAGCCTTACACAGCTAAAGCAGTGCGTGCAGAAATCGTTGGGCGCCATTAAAAAGAAAGTGGGGGATAAACATGTCCAGTGCAATTCCAGATCGATATAACTGCCAGCTCACCATTGGGTTACGGGCAAGTGTTGCACTCTGTCTGCCAGCCATTATCCACTCTCAGCCTCTAATGTGTGCATTAGCCTGTATTATGAACTCTTCCCAGGCAGATCTGAACGACCAGATCTGTTAAATCAATAGCCTGGAAATGTAACTGTAATACTTTCTGAACTACAAACTGTGTGATTGGAAACCCGAGTACTTCTGTCTTTCCGCTGCTCATCCAGGAAAGATGTTTGGATAGGGAGGCACGTCTTAATGTGTCCCATGATAACCAAGTTGTCCGCCACATCTATTGGGTTTTCTTTTGCGTAGTGAAACGAAGTTAAAACTGGTAGAGTGGAAATGGCGCAGTGCCCAGATGGAGTCTCTGGGGGTGCTGTTTAAACTGCTGGCTTTGAAGAATATGAGTAAAGATGCCGCACAGACTGCAGGAACGTTGACCCCATCACAATGTTTTAACTTGCCGAGAGTGGGTTTCGTAGATGAGTACTGTTCTATCTGCTCCTGTTAGCGCTCTTCAGGTGTTCTGTGAAATACACAGCGACGACCACAAGTATTTAGCAAAACACTTAAAACTTCAGCCGGTTGTGTGCCTCTGCTTCACAACTGTTAACTAGGAAAACAGGTGCCGTTCGGACAGTTTACCGTTTATTTCTGTGAGCCAGAGCCGTATCGCCCTGCGCCTCTCAGCTGGCAGCCCACTGCAGCCCAGCAGTGTGAGCCTGGCCAGTACCTGGGTGGGAGACCCCTGGGGAAGCTGAGGCTGCTGCTGGGAGAGGTGTTAGTGGGGCCAGCAGGGGGTGCTCACCCTGCGGCCTGTGTGGGTCCTAATGCCCCAGTATAGCGACGGGGACACTGTACTGTAAAAAGGGGCCGTCCTTTAGATGAAACGAAACCGAGGTCCTGAGTCTCTGTGGTCATTAAAAATCCCCAAGTGTCTCGAAAAGAGTAGGGGTGTTACCCTGGCGTCCTGGCCACATGCCCCCCTGGCCTTCACCAGCCATCTCTCCTAATAACCCCCCTCTCTGACCTGGCTTCATCACTCTGCTCTCCTGCCCACGGACAGCTGGCGTGGGGGAGCGGACTGGGGGTGGTGGAGAGGATCCCCATTACCTGGAAAGTGCTTTGAGTGGAGTGTCCAGAAAAAAGCGCTATATAAGCAATAACGAAAGACTAACTAGGAAACATTGTACATTTCAAAAATGACCGGCGCCACTGCAATTCTGGGGCAAGAGAAGTTAAGGCGAGGTCCTGGCTAAGAGCAGATCCAGATTTGTGCTTTGGCCTCCTGGTACGATCTGACCTGTTACCTTTCAGTTTAGGGGGCGAACTAAGTTCTCTGCTGGGCCGAGGGGCGGTGGGAGGAGAATTCAGCCCTGCAGTGAGTCTCCCCCTATAGGCGAAGCTGTATAAATGCACCGAGTGAAATCGGTGAATAGTTGATTTACCACTATTCCGTACTGCTGCACCAGGCCCGCTCAGCATTGGAGACAAACTCGCAGCAGCGCTCCGCCTGTGAGTCTTTGTTAACAGCACAGGCTTCAGTGCCGTCTGCGTGACGGCGCCATTCTCCTTCCTTGCCCGCGTGTGGACGCTTTCACTGCCAGCTGCAGGGTGGGTGCCGCAGTCTCGCCCAGCTGGTTCGTGTCTCTTCATTGTTACCGGTGTGGACGTCGGGGATACCTGTAACAGAAACACGAGGTCGTGTTTCAGGCTTTATTGTGTACAGCGCCGAGACGCTTTCCACGCTGCTCCGCGGTAATAAAGGCGAATTTGGACAATGAGACCGTATTCGACCATTTGAATTCCCATCTGCTACTAGACCCACCCGGACAGGTGTCTTTCTATGCGCGGTCGCCTCCCTTTGCCCCTGTGCGCGGAGAGGAGGAGAGCACAAGCGAGGGTGCGGGACTGTAACCCCAGGGTCGCGCTGAAGGCGGACAGTCGCCGTGTCCAGACGCAGGAGTCACGTCTTCTTGCAATGCGCTGAGCATACAGCCTACTGGAAAACGATTCTTCAAAGTGCTTGTGTGTGTGTGTGTGGGGGGGGCGGGGGTGGTCTCTAAAATAAATACTCTGACGGGGTTATTTCTTGAACGCGAGGGGCTGCTCGCTGACACGCGCGCTGTACCCCGGCCCCGCACAGCCCCGCGCGGCGCAGGGGGAGGGCTCTGGCGCGCCCACGTGCTGCGGCCCGCAGACGGCACGGGCTCGGCTCGGCGGCAGACCCGCAGTCTCAGGAAGCAGCAGCGCGCTGCGTGCGGCACCGCCAGCACCACAATAAAAAACAAACACGCATCCCCCCATTCTCCCCCGGTTTTGTCATCGATCCGCTTTGCGTTGTTTCTCCATTATTTCAATTTTTTTTTTCAGCGAATGTAAAAAGCATCTGTGAAAAACGGGGACAATAAAACGATGTTATTCATTTTTTTGGTGATTTAATTACTATCTGCTGTGCAGAAGCCGTGATTCGTTTTAATTTTGTTTCTCAACCCACATACTAAGAGAGAGGGACTATGTGGACAACATGATTGCTCTGCAGTTCCTGGTTTTTGCTGCAGTGACTTCACGCTTGGCGCTGACAGGTAAGGTGTTGCTTTTCTTCGCAACTTTTTTAGCCGTCGTGTGTTTTTTTTTCTGCTTCGGTAATCACTTTCTGAATTCCGATAGGATTTCTTTTTTTTTTCCTTACCTAGTCATTTACACCGGATCTTTATTTTGTGCCTGGGTGTAAGGGGAACCCGATGCGGTATTTGCTGCATCGGCAGAAATTGTCTGCAGCGCATCTCGTTAAAATTTGCGGTGGTTGTTGGGGCTCCGGGGACTGAAGGCTGGAGCGGCGATTGGATTGGTGTGGGAATCGTACATTTTGGGGTTGACTTGCTTTTTTTTTTTGTCGGGGCTGCTCACGCAGTGCTTGGACCTGCGCTGGCTGCGTCGCCCTTGACTGACCGCGCGTGTGGGTCTGCTCTCTGTCCTGCAGGCTGGAGCGGCGCTGCTCCACGGCATGCGGCGCCCCGGGACTGGGCGGCCGGGAGCCGGTCTGCGGGACACGCCAGCCAGCCCAAGCGGCTGATACAGCAGAGCGTTTCGGAGAGCGAAGTCGAGGGCGAGCGGCTGGACACCAGGGTTAGAAACGACACCCGGGGCGCACCTGTAAGTCTTTTTTGTGAAGCCTCGCTAGATAGAAGCGGGAGACCAAGCCGGTCCACGCCGGAAAGCGGGTGGTGATCCTCTATAATAGTAGGGGCCGCTTGGTCAACGGAGCTGCGTCCGTCTCGTTGGGGGTGTTTTTTCACAGGGAAGGGCTGAGCTGTGAGAGGTCTCGCCTGGTAAGGAAGGGCCGCGCTCTTGGCTGCTCGCAACACTTTGCGTGGAGTCCCAGTCACCCCAGTTTGTAGTCAGGTACAACACCTCCCCAGAACACGGTCCCGGGCTCGCCTTCCCCCCCGCGCAGGTGGGCATGTGCCTTGCCCTTGTGTTGTGGCAGCAGCCCGCCGTCCAACAGCCACTCTTGCTGTTCGCCCACGCAGAGTGCTCCCCGGCCCATTTCTTTTCAAATGCCGCTTCCGCCGCCGGTGCGTGGGTTGCGCCGGCCCGCGAGTGTGGCGCTGACATTTCTTTCCCACGCTGAGCCAGCCTGCGGGAATCCCCCGCTCACGCCTCGGCTCGCTTAAACACGAGCGAAACGTTGGAGCTCAGCTCCGTGTTTTTGGGATGACAGTGCTCTGGGATAGAAAGGCACCGTTTTCCCTCGGTTTACCTCGCTTCCTGTGTACCGGTGACTCCGTCCACCTCTCAAAGCGCTTCAGGGCTGCGCTGAGCTGCGGTTGTTGCCACGATTTACCGTATGAAAAAGTCACAGAGTGAGAATACAGCGCAGCTCTTAAGTTGCTATGGTAAACCCTGTTATTATTGTAACGCTTACGGCCGACAAGCACTGTGTGTAAGAGCCGGCGTACCAGAGCGGGTGACGTCACCGCCCTTCCCTGTGATAGCAGGACCACAGCTACTGGGCTGTTGAGAGATCTCTCTTTAGCTCACGGGGCTAGGTCGCTGCAGAGAGACGCGGAAGTCCCGGGTTCGAGCCTCCAGTCGGGATGGGGCCGACCAGATGCGGCAAGGGCGCCCGCCTGAGCCCCCGTTGCGTTACATTATCATATCAGTGTTGGGACACACAGAGGCAGGGTAAGGCCAAATAAATTCATTTAAAGCAAAGTATTTTCATTAACAGTATTAACCCCCAAAATACAAAATGAGTAAGAAAGAGAAACATTGTAAATTTCATACGGTGGTAAATGGCTCATCTGCACAGTGACCACCTGACTTGAGACTCGTTCTTCAGGGCTTAGGGGGAGGAACTTTGCTGATGAGTCCAGGGCTGTTTTAAACTTGCGTGTCCAGTCTCTCAAAAAAGATTAAAAGCCATGAATGTGGAGGATGTGTTTCTGAGGGCTGTATCTGTATCTGTGTCCGTTCCCAGGTCGTAAGCTACCTGGTTCGGTCAGTGAAAGTTTTGCCGCCCTGAAGGACTGTGGTTCTGAAAGCTGCTGCTTGAGATGTAGACCCTCAGACACTCTCACTGCCCTGGCCTGGCTCTGGCAGGGGGCTGCAGCCCTGTCCTGGGGAGCACAGCCCAGCACGGCTTATAGTGAACCTGACTGAGTAACGAGTAGAGACCTGGAATGAGGGTTAATTGGTACTAATGAAGCAGATTATTGATTCGACCAAGCCGTTCACTCCCTGGCTGGAGTGAAAACCAGAAACCCGTCCCCACAGATCCCTGAGCACAGAAGGCTGCAGTCTCTCCGATTCAGACCGCAAGCGCCACCCGGTTTCATCCTGTTAGCTGAAGCCTAGCTTGCAGCCTGGCAGGGAAAGCCACGTTTCAACAAGGAAAGATATTCATTACTAATATTTATAATTTTAGTGTAATTGTAGTGTGTTTACGTCCTCCGATTTCCTGAATGTGTTTTGCAATTTTCCACACGGGTGTGTGTCTAAATTTTTAAAAGAAAAATCCTGCTTTGTTCCCTAATGTCTAGCAGTCTCATAGGCGAGTCTCCTGGTCCCGGATCAGACTCTCAGTTAACGCGCCATCAAATCAGAACTGGCGTCTCGCTGCTCCTTTATTTAAATGGCTGAAGAGTTTTAGAGGGTGAAGAGTTTATCAGCGGTGCCTGTGGATCTGGTCCTGCAGTGCGGACAGACCCCGGAGTGGCCGCGTCGGATCCAGGGCTCCGAGAGCCATCTCAATGTTTTAATTAGGATCTTATTTGTATTTAATATTTCATTCAGAGCCCTGGGCTGGGAGGAGCAGTTGGAACGTGAAGGGATGGATACCGAGCTGTTTGGGGGATCTGGGGTTCAAACTGTTCTTGCGTGATGGTGTGGTAGCGCAGAGGGCAGCACCCCGAGAGCAGTCTGAGTCAGTAGTAGGCAGCTTGAGGCAGTGCCACGAAAACAGTATGAGGCAGCACCCTGAGAGCAGTATGAGGCAGCGTGAGGCAGCATGCGCAGTGTGAGCTGCCTCAGGGCCTCTGGCATGAGCGCCCGGTATGTGCTGTACTTACAGGTCATGTGTAATAGCCTTTGTTGCTTCTCATGAACAGGGCACGCAGCCAGGGCCTAGTTTCACAGCACTTTCCTAGAGACAATAGGTACATCGATCTGTCCGCCCACTGCCTGTGCCAGTACTGCAGCTCAAGCCCTTATTGTGGTTTTGCTCCCACCTGATACCCTGTCTGGCTGAAGGTCCAGTGGGAGCCCAGTATGACACACAATTCGTCCTGCTACATACAGGGCCTCGTGCCTCCTGATCAAGTTTCACACCTCTCTGTCTCTCCTGTTACCTGCACTATAAATACTGCCCGCCCATCCGACTCTTCTCCTCCCTATCTCCGTACGTCCATCCTCGCTGCTTCTGGATCTCAGGCTCTGCTTTCATAGTTTTGTCCTGACCCACGCAGCCCGGGACAAAAGCGAGAAGGGCCCCAGCCCCTGTCCTTCTTCCCTGTGCTCAGTGACTTGCATACTGACCAGCTTAGTAGATCCCTGTGTTTCTACTGACATTCTGCTTCAGAAAGATGAACTTGGTTCTCTTCTGCTTCTGGGATCCAGAAGGAAATGTCCATCACATGGAAACAGGAGCTGTAGCTTTTTTATAACATGTCACTGGAATCTAGATTAAATAAATAGAAATAATCAGAGGAACTAATATTAATGCACACTGACTGGACAAAATATTAGGAACTCCCATTGAATACTGTACTTGCATTGGTACTATATACTTGCTTGGTGAGCAGTGAGAACAGATTGGGGAAAAAGAACATCTTTTATTTCACAAGGTTCGGTAATATTTGCAGCCCAATCCCTTCCCTTTCCTCTTGCATGGAGAGCCCAGAGACCCCAATCCACCTCTTTTTAAAGATTGGCAACACTTTTAAGATATTGATTAATTAAGCAAGTAATCTGTTGAATTAAGAATGTACTGCTCCTTCGGGTCTGAAGCATAGTTAAATTGTACTCCTAAATGTTTGCCAAATTACTTAATTTAACAAGTTGCCTGTTTAATTGATGGAATTGTTCTGTATCTTCAGACACTGGAGTGTAGCCAGGACACGTTTTGCGAGATCAGTAGCCAGGAGTGTGCGTGACTTTTTGTTTCCTGGTGTGATGCTGTTAGAATTCGGAAGTCGTGTTTCAGTGGTGTTTCTGGAGGTTCTGGAAGTGACAGTGTGGATACACAGTAATTCTAACCTGTCTTGAAAAGAGCAGGACGTCTTGGCAGCTGCTTAACAAAGATGAAAACAGACAGAAGCAGGTACAGATTAAAGAAAAAGTCCACTCTGAGACGCCATTGCTGATGAATGGGTTGTGTCCAAATAACGGACTCTGAAATGTTGTGGGAAAACTGCAGAACGACAATGAGTTACTAAACAGGGAGTTCAGCAAAACACGAGGGAACCCCCCGCCAGTCAGACGTATTTCAGAAACAGAAGGGATTCAGAGCTCAAAGGCTTTTGCGGATGCCTGCTGCATTTTTAATGTGAGAAGTGCAGGTTACAGGGAGCGCTGGCTGCCAGTTTGATTGGGTTAACAGCACATTGCTGCAGTGCTCTTCATTCTGCACACTCGGCTTAATTGCATCCAATGGCCTGGCCATCTGCTCGAGACCGCAGGAACGGTGCCAGATTGCAGTGAGCTGCACTCAGCCCTCGACGTCCAGGGTCAGGCTTGACCAGTGGGCACGCTTGTGTGATCTCTGTCACAGTGTGTCATGTTTGTGTCAGCTTGTTTGCATTGTGTGGAGTGGGGTTCCTCCCCTCTCACCCCTTAACACCCCCTTTTAGCTGAGTGTTGCTGGGGGTTGTAAAGACTGGCTGCTGCTGCCGAGACATCAGGCTGCATCTCGTCTCCTCCTGTTTTCTGCCCCGCATGCCGGTTACTCAAAAAAATGAAAACTATGGTATTGCCAGACTACTTTTAGATATTCCATCCATCCATTCTCTAATGGCTTCAACCCATGCAGGGCTGCAAGGAGCTGGGGTCTGTCCTGGAAAGCAGTGAGCAGAAGCTGGGGTATACCCTGGACGGGGTGCCAGTAGATCGCAGGGCACGCAGACACGCATACTCACGCCAGGGCCTGTTTTCCCAGAAGCCAATTCATCTCCCAGCATGTCTTTGGACTGTGATCGGAGGGAACGCACATGAACACAGGGAGAACATGGCAGCTGCACACAGACAGTGCCCAGGAATTGAACCCGGGTTCCCAGCACTGCAGGGCAGCAAAGCTCCCATGTTTCCCTTGGATATTCCTCTTATTACAAACTCCTCACAGTAACTGTGCAGAAATCCTGAAGCTTTCTGCAAGTAAATATTCACGAGGGAAGTGCCTTTCTCTTTTTGAAAACATGTTGCAAGTTGCTTTTCCTCAGGTTTTTGGTGGCCAAATTCCCCCTTTCGTCTTCTGCCCACCCCGGAGCCTGCTGTGTTTGCCGTGCAGCAGTACAGCAGTGTGGCAGTGATGTAAGGGCTGCCACAGCACCCTGTACCACCAGGCACCATCCCCTCGCATCTGGTGCCGTTTCCATGGCAATGAAGTGATTCCTGATCAGCATTAGATAATAATAACAGCAAGCAGCGATGGTGATTTTTATTTAAATCAATTTCTCCAGTTATCTTCCCAAGCTAATTGTTATTCCATACAGTCACCTCTTTGATGGAGTCATCAAGATATTAAGTGCTGTTCTGGTCCCAGTGAGAAGGGTAACCATGGCAGCGAGGGGTCCCGGGTGAGAGTCGAGGCTCTCTCAGGGCTTTCACCAGATTCCACTTTTCAAGACGTGAACTCGGCTGTTTGGGTCTTTTCGTTTCTGCCTGCCCTGCCTCAGGGCACCCAGACTGGGTGGGTGTAGGCCCGATTCGGTGGCACAGCCAGTGTCTTCATACAAAGTCGAACTGTGTGGTGTAAAACAAAATCCAGCACAAGCAGCTGTCAGGCCCTGCATGATGCCCACAAGGCCAGGCTAAAATAATGATCTGTTTGTGCCTCCTCTGTTTCGTGCTTGGAGTTGTCACTCTGTGTCAGTGCTGCTTGTTTCAATATGGCACAGCTCTGTCTGTAGTTTCTCTGACAGTGGACTCTTAGCTACCCGTGCGCTGCATGCCTCCTGGCACGCGGGAGAAAGAGCAGTTTGGTCTTTCTCTTCTGCCGAGTGTCTGAGTTGCTTGTGCAGGGGCCTGCCCTCCAGGAGGCGCTGTACTTCCGTGGAGGGGAGAGAGAGCCCCTCCTATCTGTGAAGTGCGTTTGGACCCTTTGGCTTCTCCATGGATGGAAAGAGCAGCTCTTATTTTTATCGTCTACTAATAACGCTCTCCGTCTCTCCTCCAGCCTGTCCACCTCGCCCAGGCCAGTTTCCTGGTGGAGGCCTTTGGGAAATCCTTTATCCTAGACCTGGAGTTAAACCAGTAAGTACATCTGGAGGCTTCCTTTACTGTGGCTTTTTTCCACCCTCCTTTCCCATCTAATTATAGAACAGAATTCAGGGCTTCAGGGCATCAGGGCTCTGAGACATTGGGCCCTGTGCACAGCCTACCTGCAGGCACAGAGGAAAGGAACCTTTCGCCCCAGTAATCCGATCGAGAGCAAGAGTTACTGATTGGGGACGCGTTTCCTGCGCAGAGCTGAAGAGGGCCGATCATGTTGTTGCGAAAACAGCCCTTCTTCCACAAACGGCTTCCTCCGAGTCAGCAAGCGTGTCAGCAGCCCGGGCGCTCGGGCTGTTAGTGAAAATGTGCTCTTCCTGCGGGTGGGGAAGAGTGGGGGGGGGCTAATGGAGCTTGAAGCCAAGCTGTCTGGAGGAAGACATGAATGTTTTAGAGAGAGATCCATTAGAGAGGCCGGTGGAGAGCAGGCACGTGATGTGGGCTGGCGTTGAGAGTCCGTTGGGAAGGACAGACAGCCCTCCTGCTCTTCCTGGGCTGCCTGCGTGGGTACTGACATCGCTGCGTTTTGAAGGTTAGCCAGATGTGCTTTGGAATCACCTCTACGCATTTATCTCGTTTCTTTGAAAAAAATAGAGACGGGCCAGTGTGCTCAGAAGCTGCTCATGATGGCTGTGGGTAAGGAGACATCCTCACAAAATGAGAAGACATGAAGAGAACCTTCTGGACATTTTCAGTCTTCTCCTAATGACGATGGCGGCCCAGCAGAGATTTTCCAGTCGAATTAGTGGGGAAATAGTGTGATTACTGGAACGGGGCTTGATACCTGACTCTGACAGCATTAGCACGCTGGAGAGATCAGAGCCTCCCCACGGGATAGTGAAGAAATTCTCCTTGCATTCACATTCATAGGTTTCTGTGAACCTTCCCAGCTCTGCAGACTTGAGATTCCAGCATCGCAGGCTCCGATACTGACAAGGAGTGTAGGTGGGAGTCAGTGCTCAGGGGAAGCTCCCTGCAGGAGAGGGACAGGGCTGCCCCACCGTCCTGACGCCCTGACAGGGACTGTGCGCTGTCCGTTTAGTGGCGCAGGCTGTATGTGAGCATGCTGCTGGCCAGTTCTAATAATAATCCTTACACCTACTGTATAGAGCGCTTTCTGGACACTCCACTCAAGGCACTTTACAGGTAATGGGGCTCCCCTCCACCCTCACCAGTGTGCAGCCCCACCTGGATGATGCGCCAGAGCGCTCAGCACACAGCAGCTCTCAGTGGGGAGGAGAGCAGAGCGATGAAGCCGGTTCAGAGACGGGGATTGTTAGGAGGCCATGATTGGTATTGAAATGAAATTCTGCATTTCTGCAACCCCCTCCTCCCCCCAGTTTCACCAGGGCAGGAGCTGACCTGTTCGATCAGAGATTCATCCCGGGGCTTTATTGACTGAAATAAAAGGCTCTATGTAAGTGCAGGATGTTGCTTTAAATTTTAATGCTCGAGCTGAAGTAGTGTTCAGAGTTTGTGCTGAAAGCCATTGACTAGTTGGTTCTGTATCAAAAGGGTTTTCTTACTGTACACCTCCTAGGACATGAGCCCAAAACGAGCTTCAAGCCCACTACTCCAGTCAGCTGCTGCCTCAGGGGATCATGGGAGTAACGTCACAACAGACTGTGCACCCTGTTACAGACACTTGCTCCTTAAGCTTTAAGCGGAAGTTAGCATTTAAGTGACATATTTTCTTTTTTATTTTTATTGATTGCCAGTCTAGCTCTGTTCACATTCTCCTGCTGCATTGCGGTTTGTAAACTGAAAGAGTCTTCAGATCTGTTTTGTTTTTGTTTCTCTGTGCAGTAATCTCCTGTCATCTAAGTACGTGGAAAGACAATTCGACAAGGATGGGAGACCAACGCAGACAACGGTAAGAAATTCAGGCCCTGTGGATTAACCCTCTCTGGAACTCTGCATAATTAGATTAGTCTCTCTCCCTCCAGGGTCTGTTTTCCATTGTAGTTGAAATCACAAAGGTCTCACCAGTTTATTTGGTCAAGATTACGCTTGTAATCTAATTGCCTTTACTTGGTTGTTAGTAGCCACTCGATCCAAGAATCTTGTCCAGCTTTTTTCCTGAGTATGATCATGGCTCCTGAGGTTGCCTGTGACACTGGGAGGATGGGGGCTCTCCAGGCTCAGGGTTGGTTAAGCTGGTTTGTGCTCTGTGATTGTGTTGGATCTGACTGGAATACCGACACCGCATGTGATGGGTCTCCTGGGTCACGCAGGCCACTGTGGGAGACTGGCTGGTTGTTGAACGCTGGGTGGGGTTTGTTTTCTGTCGTGGTGTCTGGTGCTTCCCAGAGGGCCGTGGCTCGGCGCTTTCAGCATGTCATGAATTGGTGGTTCTCAGCTGTATGGGACATAGAGCCAAAATGTAAATGCTTGGGCTGAAAGAGCTGCCCGTGGGACACTTTCAGAGCAGGCGGAGTGTTCTTTATGACTGTCCCTCTGCCAGCCTGCAGGAAGAGAGTGTACTGTCTGGAGTGAGAGAGGCTGGATGTGTGAACAGTTTCCAGGGATTTACCCTGACAGACCGGAGTTTAGATGAAGTTCAGAGCTTCTCCTGCTGATGGCCAGACATCCCCAGCTTTGGATGCTTCTAGAAGAAAGACTTGGAGATGTGAGTGCACATCCCCCAGACACCAAGCATTTGCTTTCTCGGTGTTTGGAAGATGGCTTTTAAAGGGACACAGAGGGAAATGGTACAGGATCTTCTCAACCTCCGGTGAGGTTTACTACCCACTAAGGGCACGGAAAAGATTCGACTCTGAGCTTAGGGCTCACTGTTGAGAGTCACCCGGATCTCTCCTGTTATTAAAGACACGCGGGGCAAACCTGGAAGCAAACTGTTCAACTGCAGGAGGGCGGTATAACAGCGTGGTACCCTGGTAAAGCCTGGAAAGGACCCTACACGCTGTGACAGTCTGGGAGGCCGGGATCTTTTAATCTTACCTGTTCCAGTGCAGGAGAACTGGCCTCACAGCTGGTCCTTCCTTATTGCTTTGTTACTATGTACACTTGCAGCACTGGATAAGCTTCCAGCTTCTACTAATGTCAGCAAAAAATGAAGCCTGACTCCATCTTTGGAGCTTCTAGCCCGCTTTCAACTTTCAAAGCTCTTTGTTCCCTCATTGTCCTTCACCTGGAGAGCAGGTGCTCAAGGGATTCAGCTCTGCCTGACGAAAGGCTGGCCTGTGCCTGCCACGCCCCGCGGATCATCTCTGAGCCACAGCCGAGCTTCATTCTGCTGGAAGTGCAGTTTCCTCGCTGGGTCAGGGCAGCCGAACTACAGGCTTGAGCAGACAGGGCTAAAGTTGGTGAAGGCTTTTTGAAACTCTTGGTCCAAAATCAGTTTCCCCACATTCTGTCACAATATTAAGTTGGGAAGCCGTCATGAAGAACTTCCAGTCTACATTTATGCTTTGCTACAAACCTTCGTGCCTTCATCGATGGTTCCCTGTCCTTTAAGCCTCCCGAGGTCACATGGTTTGGAATAGTTCCTCCTGCTAGATGCTCCTCGATTGGCTGGAAAGAACAAACCCGACATTGTTGAAATGCACATGGTCTTTTTGCCATTAAAGTGCGATCAATTTACTTTCCTACATACATTGCTCCAGTGGACCGCGATCTCCCTGTGCCTGTAACCCTCAGTCATCAGCAGCTCTGGGTCAGATGCAGGCAGCTCGGCTGCTGTCCCACCCCCGGCCCCTCACACTGCTGGAGCTCGGCACAAAGGCCCTTTCAGAGCCTCTCGCTATTAACCTCATGAGTTATTTACGGCTCCGCACTCAGCAGCTTCGTCCCAGGGCTGCTGTCGACAGACCTCCTCCAGAGGAAGGGGGCTGCTTTGCATCAATATTTCAAATGACCGAATCATGAAAGCATTGTTCTGGGTTGTACGGGAAAGCTCCGTGGCCATGCTGTGAGATAATCCTGCACCGCCTCACTTCACGATGCCACGCTGCGGCGTGCACCTGTACGTGGCCAGAGCTCACCTGAGGTGATCTGATTCTGCTTAGCTTGGCACCTTGTTCCACACCTAATGCAGCGGCTTGGCACAGTTAGGAGAAGAGCCCTTCATTTTGTGGATGTGCTGCTCACTTTACAGGTTTAGAGAAGTGCTGCAGAACAAAAGCAAACCCGTTGTATTCACTTCCTCAGCCACCGGATGGCACTGTGCACGGCAAGGCAATGAAAAACCTCAGAAAAGACAAGGGTGCATAATGCTTTATTCTGGTCATTTAGAATAAGATCGCTTAGGAGCTTTCTTTAGCTGGAGTTTTAAGATTTGTGAAAATAGTCTTAGGAAGGGTTTGTGTGTGTGACAGATTTGGTGCCTGCAAAGACAGTGACATTTTCCAGCTCTCCCTCTGCGAGCTCCTGACAGACAGCAGACTTGATGACAGCTACCTGCACAAGGAATGAGTTATCAGGCAGGTTACTCCTGCGTTTGTGTCAACTACTGTTTGCTTTTGCACAATGGGTATGATCTCTTTAAAACTATATGTTATATTGAGATGACATTCAGTGCTTCGAATAAATTTGGATGTGAATTCCTTTTCTCTATAGTGGAATAGAGTTCTAAATATCTACAGTGCAGATGGGCCTTTGAAATCTAACTTGCTGGTTTTATTTAAAGAAATTAAAAGTCCACAATCTCTTAGCAGCAACTGCCTCCAGTCAGCTGTGATTCGTCTGAGAAGCACTGTTCAGAGTTGCCCCCCTCCACTCCAGTGCCCACCCAGCTCCAGCCAATCAGCTGATGGTTCCCATGGCAACGGGGAAACCTGGATCCCCACCCACGCTGGCCCAGTCCTGTCGCTCAGCGAGGAGAGTGCGGAATCGGAACGCAGGCTGGCGTGGAGAGGAAAGCACGTAAGGGCAGTGGATCTGTGAGGGTTTCAGAGTGCTCAGACCCACACTCGAACCCTGGCAGACGGCAGAGAACCAGGGCAGGGTCGCAGTCCTGCTCTGCTTTCTTGGTTCTGTGTATGCACGAGATTGGTCAGGCCTCATGTGCTGATGCAGTATAACAGGCCCAGTCTTTCAAAGGCAGTGAGATGTGTGCAGGCAGGCCTGCAGACAGCAGGGAGCTTTCCTCTTCACCCCACTGATTGCTGTGACCCATATCAGCTCAGGGCTGATCCACTGAATTGGGAGAGACCACATAATCCTGAGATGTGTATAGACTAGAGCTCGCAAAATTACATGTATATACGACTTTTTATCTGATATGGATTTTTATGATTATTTCAGAGAAAATCCTGGAATGTCAAGGTGAAATGACCTACTGTATCTGGATGACATTAGGAGACTCCTGACTTGATCTTGCCTGTGGCCTGGACACAGGCTTTGCAGACGTCTCTGTGAGGGTCCTGCCTGGGGGGCGGGGCAGTGTGAGGTGGGGTCGCAGCAGGGACTTGAACAGTGCTGGGAGTTTGCAGACGCTCCCTAACCCCCACTGCAGCGCAGCGCAGAGCGACAGGCCTCGCAGTGCGGTTATGTAATATCTGCAGTCTCCTGGGCTCCGTCTCTCTCGCGCACAAGCGGCGGCTCCGTCAGCGGGCACTCTCGGGGGGTGGGGGCCCACTGCATCGGTTTCGGCTGCTGGGCAGCTGGCTCGCAGATTTTGTGCTCTGCGTTCACTTTCCTTCATGCAACGACTGCATAAGCTATCAGTGCTTTTTCATCAAAAACTGCTTCTTTGTTTTACAGATTTACAGTGTTAAACTGGACTTTCTCATTTAATGTTAAAAAATGTGATGCGCAGTTTCACACTTGTAGACTCTCTCACACACACGTTTGCTCTAAAACACACACGCTCACACACGTGCATTGTCTCACACACACACACACACTGACACACGTACTGTGCACTCTGTCCCTCACAGCTCACCTATGGCCCATCACACTCGTCTGCCCACACAGCTCATCAGAGAGTCAGGAGGCAAAGCCAATTCATGATTCATTCAAAGCTCCTTTCCCACAATAAACATCCTGCTCCTTTAATGCCCTTTAGACTATATTTCTGTTTTCCAGTTTTTCCCATGGTTTCCTGTCAAACACTGGGATTTACTATGCTTTATTGTGCTTCAACCAGTGAGCTGTTTGATGGCACTTGAAGGTGTCTTTTGTCCCTTTTAATGCTGGTGTGCAGTGTCTTCAGGAAGCAGTGTTCAGTGTTTAATCAGCTAGGGCTGTCCAGTGCAGGGCTGAGAGATCTTTGCTGTGAATAAAGGCGCTATACAGGTGTCAGTCATCCCTCTGTGACAGTGTTGCAGAACTGTGGGATTCCACATTGTGTGTGTCTCCTTCAATGTTCTCTGTGGCCACGTTCATTACAGTTACACTCCTCGCAACCCTTCACTGGGCTGCGCTGTGACTCCTTCCTTCCTTACACCAGACTGGAGCACCTCTGTGTGGAGTTTGCATGTCATCCATGGGTTTTCTCTGGGTGCTCCGGGTTCCTCTCACCTTGCAGAGACCGGGTGCCTGCCCGGGGGTGTGGGTAAGTCTGAATTGTACCTGTGTGCTCTGCTGATGGACAGGAGTCTATCCCTGTGCTTCCTGCCGGTCGGTGCTGTGCTGTGAAGAGGTGCAAGGAGGAACAGTGAAGAAGGGAAGGACTCGTGCTGTACGCTGGCGGAGAAGCCACAGCAGCACTGCAGGAGGGCAGACGCCTCTCGGCTCCGTCACGGTCTGTAGCAGTGAGGCCGTGAAGATGACAACTCCAGACTGGGAGCACTGTGGAACAAGGGGTGGCTTTTTTATTGCTTAATTGAGCTGAAACAATCTGTTTTCAAGGCCTTAATCAGTTGCTAATTCAGAAGGGCCAGCTGGTGTCCAGCCCTGCTGTAGAAGAAGCTTTACCACTTAACGAGAGAGGTGCCTGTTAAATGAGCCAACGGGTTCCAGCACGGGGGGGAGGGGTGGACAGCGAGGATGGTGAAGTCATGTTTGGCACCAAGGGGATCTCGCAGCCTGTCACCTCCGTGTGGCTGGTGACCGCCGTGTGTTCTGTAGCTGCTGGTGGGAGTTACTGGCTGTCCTGCCGGAGGGAAAGAGACAGGAGGATGATCGATTTTCAGATTTTTTATTTCTTAGCCTGTAAGTGTGTGAGTGGAGAGCAAGGAACTTCTCTGAACACCTCCTGGGAAGCAGGATTTTTTTAATGAGCAAATTTGTAACAGCCACTATCACCTCAGGACTTAACTGAATGAATGAGGAAGATGCACCACAAAATGAGCCATCTGGAGACACAACACCGAGCTGAAACTGGAGAAATCTTCAGCGTTCAGTAGCTGCTGCCCGGCTTCTCCTGGACCACTTCAGTTCTACACCACATCCAGGTGGTGGTGGGCGGGGTCTTGGTTTTAATCGGGCAGAGCTCTGTTTTTATGGGGGAACCCCACGTTTGAAGCTTGCCAGCAGCCCCAGCTCACTGTGAGAGTGTGAGAGTGTGAGGAGATGGCTGAGGTCCTGGCTGAACACATTAAGCAGACAGTCATTGCATTAGCCTTGAAGAGGGGCTATCTGATCAGAGCAGCATCTGAGGATTAATCTGATTCCTTCACCTGGGACTCTTTTACGAGAGAACAAAACAGCAAAATGGAGGGACTGCCCCTGGACTCAGAATAGCCGACTGCCATCAAATTTGTTTTCAACTCTGTGAACATTTTAACTGTGCAACATTTCACTGTCCTGCCCCGTTGCCATGGCGACTGCACCCTGCTTGCGCCGCAGTTGAGCTGTTTTCATTCGTGTGGCTTCGTACTGAGGGGCTGATGGGGAAACAAACCGCCTCTTGGCAGGGAGGACATATGTTTGCTTTCCTGCCTTCGCTGGGAAGAACCTGCTGGAGCTGCATGGCTGCTCTTGGCACTGAAAAGAGCTCTCTCTCAAAATACACATGAAGTTGCATTTTATTAAAAAGTGATATTTTGGATAGCTTAGCTTAAACCAATGGATGGAATTTAGTTTCATTGTACCAACACTTACTGACGTGCTTGCAGGAGGAAGTTTGGAGGATGAGGAAAACTAGAGACTGAGGATCTGATCAGCCTTCAACTTTTCTGTTGGCACATCTACAGTATATTTTACTAATCACATATAATATGCAAAATTATTTATCCAGCACGTTTTATCAGTAGAGCAGCACAGTGGTTAGCAGTGTTCTGTGCCGGGCCTGTGTTGCTGTCGGTGTGGAGTTTGCATGTTCTCCCTGGGTTTGCGTCGGTTTCCTCCTGCAGTCCAAAGACATGCTGGCAGGTTAATTGGCTTCTGGAAAAATTGGCCCTGTGTGAATGAGTGTGTGTATCCTGCCTTGTGCCCGTTGCTTGCTGAGACAGGCTCCAGCTCCCCCACAACCCTGAATGGATGGGTTTTAACAGTAGTCTGATTGTAAACATTAAGACCACAGCAATCATTCAGGGAGTTCTTCCTCTGTAATATATATATTTCATATTTAATTTAAATTTTGCACTGGAAAGATACTTCTTTTCTGTTGTTAATCTTCTAAGTGATGTTGAAAAAGACGTCCATTAAGTTAGGAGTTGGCATCCCTGGTCTGTGTAGCTCAGAGCTCAGCTGGAGTAGACAGTAGGATTTGTGGAGGTCCTGGCTCTTGGGGTTGGGAAAGCTTGAACTAAAAGAGCTTTGAATCCTTTTGTAGGCTGTTAAGGTAACAAAACACCAAATCAGATTTGTTATCATCTTAAACAGTCCTTGCAGGGTGAGCTCTGCCCCAGTGAGTGGCTGTGGCTCTGCCCACTGGTCTGGACTGGAATCCTGCAGTATCAGCTCTGTAAGTCTTTCTCATATGGCTTGGATATGTTATTGTCATACTGAAGTAAGAACAAAGTCACATTTAAATGTTCAGCACGGCTGCCTTTGTGTGTTGTTTAGGCAGTTAATTCCAGTCATGTTTGATTTCAGTCACAAAGCATATTCATCTAACTCCTAAGTGTATTCTGCACCCTTTCAAGCTGACTGTCTACAGGTTGCCATAGCAACTGGGCTTTTAATTGCATAATTGCACTAATCATGACCTTCTCTCCTTAAACCACGCTCTTCAGGGATCATTTTTAAACTTTTGCTTTAGATTCAGATTTATTACATTGCCTTCATTAAAGCATGTGTGTATAATTAATAAAAAGAAACCTGTTGACCAGAGCTCCTTTAAAGCCCTCAGCTGCTGCTCATCATTCGACTCATCTTCCTAGTGTGGTAACTACAGTAGCATAATTAACAAGACTTGCCCGCATGTGTCCTGCGCTTCATCTAGCACTGAAGAGCAGCCCCACCTGGGTGACACACCTCACAGATCAGGGGAGGAGTGGACTTTAGAGAGGCCAGACTGTACCTGCCCATACTGGTGAACACCCCTGCTCTTACAGTCAGTGCTGTGAGGTCTTTAATGACCTCAGTTTCACAGCTCTGCTAACAGCACAGTGTCTGATGCAGAGGCTTGGGAAATCTGCAGCAACCACACCACCTGCTTTTTGTTAGAGGCCCGTGACCCCTGGTCCAGCCAGGCTTTGCTTAAATATGTGACTGAGCAGCATGTGTCCCCTGTAATCACTTCTTGGGGTACCCATTTTTGCACTGGGTTCTTCCCAGTAGGCCATGATGGAGTTTCCCCTGACTGATCTTATTATAACCTTCAGGTTCTTAAATACTTGTATCTTCCTCTTGTAGACTCCTCTGTTAATGTGGCTTCTTTATCTGAGTCTGAACAGAGGAACCTCAAGGAAGATTTTAGGTGCTTTGTGTCATGAGAGGTCTTCACCTGCAGGAGTCGCTGGGGTTAGAGACAGTGATGTCTTCAGTTTGTTGAGGAAGCGGACCCATTCATTGAGAGAAGAAATTGAGAGTTTCTGGGAATCAGTGCTTTAGCCTTCGGTCTCATGCTTGTCTGGAGGATTCCACCAGCTTATACACATGGGTGTGACAGACTGTTTGCAGTTTATAGCATTTAAATTATAAATCCAGGAGCTACGTAAGCATGTTGTGAGAGCTCAGCTAGCACCCAAACGCATAAACATATTCATTGCTTCGCTGGGCCCAGAGCCAGTGATATTCCTCCCATGTAATGTAGCTTTATGCACATGGACAGTGAACCTTCTTTAAAATGAAACCCTGTCCGGATCTGTAATGATAAACCCTCCTGCACACAAGGCGCAATTTTCTGTAAAGCATCCCTGACTAATCTGGCTGCAGCATCTTTTGATCAATAAGTAATAAGACTGTAATGCAGGAGTCTTTATTTTTTGGCTCTTGATGTGCAACATTGTATTCTGTTTCAAAGCATAGTCCAGTCCTGCCAGAGACAGTGGCCGATATGAAAACACTCCCCTTCCTCACGGCTGCACTGGGCAGGGAGTTCGGAAATGTGTGAGCTTTCTGGAAGCGCGCAGTGTTGGGTTTCAGTCAATGGAGTGATTGTTGCAAACTCACTCATGCCTGATTTAGAAAAAGCCTTCGAGATCGCACAGAGCCTCAGGGTGCAGTGATACTTCACAAGTGTGATGATCTACGCCCTGCAGAACTAAAACCTGCTGTCTCAAAAATGACTATGAAGCAAGTTTCTGGACAATGTCACTTTTTTTAGTAGTTGCTGTATCTCAGTGTCAGTGTACTGTAGTTCTGTAGTTCAGGACCAGGGTACTGTAGCTCAGTAGTGGTGTGCTGTACGTCTTTGTCAGCTGTCTGTGTTTGTCTTGCAGGGAGGGGAGCACTGTTACTACCACGGGCGGATCAGGGGAGTGCCGGGCTCCTATGCTGCTGTTTCCACCTGCCATGGCCTGCAGTGAGTATCACCGCATACTCAGCCACCATCCTCCCATTTTCACCTGCCTGTTCCAACACTGAGCCACCATACCAGACTGCACCATCGTGACACTCCAGTTCAACTGTGTGAGCTGTGTGCCACCCTTCCAGAAGGACTGTGCCACACAAAAGCACCTTGTGTATTTGCAAAGACACTGTACAAGCGCGCCAGAAGTGAACAGGCCCTTCAAGCACAAGTGGGAGTGAAGTGTGAGAGCTACTAGGACCGAGAACAGGAGGCAAGAGCTGTGAGTGTCTGAGAAAACTAGTGCTGTGATCTTGCCTCTCTGAGATGGTTCCTGAACCAGCCCACTGACTCTTGAATCAGTGAGGAACAAGCAGGGTTGGCTGAACAGCTCGGCAGTAAAGGTCAGGCCTTCCCCTCTCCCCGCCCCCCCCCGGAGAGATCTGGAGCCCATGAGCGCCACAGGAGACCCTTTCAATCATAGCGTCTCTCACAGAGATTTCCTCCCTCTAGCGCAAATGGTCAAGGACTGTTTTAGTGCCTGTGTGAGCGAGGCCATGTCAGTGCTGTGACTGGGGTTTCCAGCAGTGCAGTGCTTGGACATTCTGAGATGAGACAGGCTTTTCAATATGAGCATGATGGATCCCATCCTTGTTACCTTGGTACCTGATATTACAGAGTTTTTGAAAGTTAGGCTGTTGTAGTAGCTAACAAACAGCAAAAAAAATGTATGTGGTTAACAGCAAAAAAATACATACATTGAGTTTGAGATTGCAAAAAGTTTTTTTGTGCAAATAAAAATGTTTCTTCTACCTGCTGTCTCATAAAAGTAGTAATTAGGGAATGATGGTACTTTAGCAAATAATAATGGAAGATTTTTTGACAAGAGGCAGCTTGGGAAGCCTGCTGCTGGTCTCCCCAGGCCCCTGCCCTGCTGCTGTTCTGGGCACGCTCCCGGCTGGACGGAGCTGTGTGCTTCTTCGGGCGGCCCAGGGAGCTCACGGCCTGTTCCTCTCTCTCTCTGCAGCGGCCTGTTCTTCGATGGCAACTTCTCTTATGGCATCGAGCCGGCTGCAGGAGACAGCAGCCAGGTGAGTGTGTCTCTCCCTGCTTCCTGCAGACACAGCCTCATGGCCTCCATGCGTCCTCCTGTCTCGCTCTCTCCCTTCCTGGCTGTTACTGTGGCCAGGCCTGCATGTGCGATACAGTGTTTCAGATTGCATTGGTTGGGTTGATAGAAGAAGACCACTAATAGTGTATGTTGAAGATGGTAATAAACTAGCACTTATATTTATTGAACTCCTGTTTTTTCCTTGCAAATGACGGTTAACAGTTTTTATTCAGGTAAGCTGTGTCTCTGTGAAAAGCTCTGTGCGTGTTTAGCCATTTGGCTGCTCGATCTGCTTGTCTGTGGTCGTGCGCTGGCCAGTACTAGGGGTCAGATGTTCCTCCTGCCTTTCAGCAAAGTGGCGCGATGAATGTTTAACGCGGCCGTCTCGCTGTCAGCCTTGAGTTTCACAGGCGAGGCGAGGCGGGGGTCAGTGGGCGGCGCTCTCACGGTCACTCGTGGTCAGTTCAACGTGGACCGCCTGGCTGCACCACACCGCCCCATCACCCACAAAGCACCGCTTTCGGCCAGAGAAGCGATCCAGCTCCTCCAGCTTCAGCTTTGTTCCGTTAAAAAAAAAAAGGGTGTTAAGTAATAAATGTGTGGAATTAAGGGGGCTGAGCTGGAGTGACAATCCAGGCTAGAAACACTCTGGGATAGAGCATAGACTCGCAGAGATAATCACCATCAGGAAAGCAATTGTGATACTAACATGGCTATGTGTTCGTGTGCAGAGTGAATTCTAGTTCCATGTGGCCTGGAGTGATGTAATAGTGTGAGCTGTGTCTGAAGGTCTCTTGCCTTCCTGACCATGATCAGACCTCCTGGCTGCTGCAGCTGTATATCACGTCACCGGGTCTTAGATCTGAAGGGATGTGCGTCTGGTTTTGTTTTACAAAATACAGCATAAGAAGTATTGATTTTTACGGATTGTTTTTTCTTGAATTGCAAAAACATTTTTTATACAAAAAGGTTGACATTCATTCACATTCTTCTTATTACCACAGTGGCCTGCGCTCCTGCTGAAAAACAGTGTATGTACAGTATGTACTATACAATCTATGTATGTGAGGTTGTGTTGAGAAATGTAAATTCTTTCAGTTCTTGCTCTGTTAAGAGTGCAGTTTTTACTAACGAATAGAGATATAGTATCCGTTGGATTGTGTTTGAGGGTGTGTCATAATGGGAGTGTCCTTGTCCAGGCTGTTATACCCTGCCTTTGAGCAGACTTTCATTCCATAAAGGTCTTGAGCCGCACTGTGCCTCAGACCCTGGACGCTCTCCACAAGGACTGGCTAATGATCATTTAAACTCACTGCTAGATTTCTGCAGGAAAAGGAGCTAACGGTACCGTCAATTCAAATATCTCTACAGATGTGTAGGAGCGTCGAAACTTGGATCCCGGCTTTACAGTTCTGAATATTTAGATACATTCCAGGGAAATGAGCAAGATTGCTTTCTTAGAGCTGCAGGACCAAACTGCTGATAGATTGTTGGAGAAAAATCCAGATCTGGACACAACTCTCAGAACCCGCTCGGTCCGGGAATGTTATTTAGCAAATTAGGGCAAAGTGGTGCTGCCTCCCAGCGCTGGGGCCCTGGGTTCAACTCCACACATGGGGTGCTGTCAGTGTGGAGTGTGCATGTTGTCGCTGTGTTCAAGGGGGTTTCCTCCAGGTGCTCCGGTTTCCTCCCACATTCCAAAGACACACTGCTCGGTTAATTGACTTCTGGGAAAACTGGCCTTGATGTGAGTGTGTCTGTGTGTGTCCTGTGATGGACTGGCGTTCTTGTGCACAGTGCTTGGATGGGCTCTGGCTCCCCCATGACCCAGTACTGGGTGAAGTGGTTATAAAATAAAAGGATGGAATACATATAAGGAAATATTGTTTGTTAGACCTATATTGATTTGACAACATCTCTAAATGTTTGGAGCATTTATTGATCCCAGCACAGGGAAGTTAAAATTTCTTAGCAAATTACCTAATATATAAGATGGAAAAAGAAAATTCCAAGAAGTGCATTCACTTTAAAAAAGAAGTACAAATGACTACTCTGTTCATGCCTTTTGGATTAAATGAGCTC